>NW_027508777.1:4600000-4835000 GCF_051911475.1 Siphateles boraxobius | reverse complement strand
CTTTTGGGGCTCTTAACGTGCACGAAAACTCTTGAAACTTTGCACACAGGTCAGAACGGGCTGAAGATGGTACCCGGGCGTGGCAGGGGGGCTCGACAGCGCCCCCTGGAACAGGGTCCGAAAACTTGGTCCATAAATCAAACACGCTTGCATGTAATAATATGAAACTCGGTACACATATAGATCTCATCGGTTTATATATCCTTTGTACTTTTACTTTTTACCCCAGCCCAACAGGAAGTCGGCTATTATGGTTTGTTTGGAAATGCATGCAATGGAATTCGAAACACTTCTCCTAGGAAATTCGTCCAATCACCACCAAACTCGGTGTGCATGAAGTCAAGCAATTGAGGATGAAAAATTGCCAGCGGATTTTTGATATCTCGAACGGTTTGGCCGTGGCGAGGAAACGAAATTATGGCGAATAATGGAAACAGGAAGTGTGTTATAACTTCTTCATACATTAACTGATCTGGATGAAACTTCAGTAGTGTGTTCGTTGTAAGAGGCCGATCACATGGATGTGACTCTTGTGAGTCAAAGTTATAGCGCCACCAACTGGCAGAAGGAAGTGTGTCACTTTCAAAATGCTTTGAAATCACCCTTTTATTTTAACCCGATTTGCTTCAAACTTCACTACTATAATGTAAACACACGGCAGATGTAGACTTGTGAATGGATTCTTGATATCTTAGATACTGTTGTCGTGGCAACGCATCAAACTTTAATATTCTTTTTTTATGCTTTTGAGACTCTTAGCATGCCTGAAATTGCTTAAAATTGCATGAAACTCGACAGACAGATCACATTTATTAGCCTGTAGACATGTGCAAAGTTTCAGAAACGGGCGTGGTGCAGGGACTCAGTAGCGCCACCTTTTGACAAAAGTGGGGGGGTTAGTTTTATAGTTTTACCTACAATCATAAAACTCGGTACGCATATTGTTCAGATCAAGCCGGACAACTTTCTAATTAACTGTCATTAGCTCAGACCAAGAGGAAGTCAGATATTTTGGTTTGAATATGGTCATTTTCTCTCTCTCTCTCTCTGAGCCAATATGGCAAGCCGTTTTAACATTTAATCATTTTAACCTACTAGTCTCTATTTTCATGCTTCTAGTACTTATTTTTTAGATACTAGTATCTATTCCATTAAGTACTAGTACTTATTCATTAGCGACTAGTGCTTATTCTTTAGTACTAGTGCCTATTCTTTAGATACTAGTGCTTATTCTTTAGATATTCTTTTGAATACGTATTAGTAGCTAATGAATAAGTACTGGTATCTATTTAATAGGTACTAGTATCTAAAAGGTCATTTTCTCTCTCTCTCTCTCTGAGCCAATATGGCAAGCCGTTTTAACATTTTATCATTTTAACCTACTAGTCTCTATTTTCATGCTACTAGTACTTATTTTTTAGATACTAGTATCTATTCCATTAAGTACTAGTACTTATTCATTAGCGACTAGTGCTTATTCTGTTTAGAATATTAAAAGTGCTTATTCAATTTTTATGCTTATTTATATTTTCAGAGCAGAAAATCCGAATTTTCTGCTTATTCAATATTGCATCTAAAATGGAAGTGACTTGACGTGTGTGTGTGTGTGTGTGTGTGTGTGTGTGTGTGTGTGTGTGTGTGTGTGTGTGTGTGTGTGTGTGTGTGAGAGAGAGAGATTGTGTCTGTTACAGTGACAAGAGTTTAACCCTTTAAGGCCTTGTTTTTTGGATATATATCTTTTTTTATTAAAAAAAAGTGCATACAACCCATATCTTTTAAATGTATTGTTTGCTTTAAATTAAATTAAGATTGTATCTTTGGTAATTGAACCTAAATAAATTTAAAATTAATGTGCTATATTTCAGATCAATATATTTGTTTTCCTTCATTTTAATCAACACTAACTTTATTCTCATCTGAATTATAAATAACTTATTTCTGTATAAAATAAAAATTCCCGAATAATCCAGACCAACCAGAGCGCACTATTTCTACAACATCATCAGTGCTGAAGCGGAACTACCAGAGCCGTTCGGCAGATAGCCAGCAGATATTTTGTGTCACGTCGTGCACAATAACCCTAAAGGCACCAGGGTGGCGGTGCCACCGGCTTTTTATATATATATATACGTATATAAATATAGCTGCGAGCAGCGATGAAGGGCCAAAGCCGGCGGTACCGCCACCCCGGTGCCTTTAGGTAACTAAAGGCACCGGGGTTGCGGTGCCACCGGCTTGGGCCCGTAATCGCTGCTCGCAGCTATATTTATTATTATTATTATTATTATTATTATTATTATTATTATTATTATTCTAACGACTATACGGGCACTTTTGGGGCTCTTAACGTGCACGAAAACTCTTGAAACTTTGCACACAGGTCAGAACCCGCGGCCATCAGGGCCGGGCTGAAGGTGGTACCCGGGCGTGGCAGGGGGGCTCGACAGCGCCCCCTGGAACGGGGTCCAAAAACTTGGTCCATAAATCAAACACGCTTGCATGTAATAATATGAAACTCGGTACACATATAGATCTCATCGGTTCATATATACTTCATGCTCTTACTTTTTACCCCAGCCCAACAGGAAGTCGGCTATTTAGGGTTGTTTGTAAAACGCATGCAATGGAATTTAAAGTACTTCTCCTAGAGAATTCAAAGAAATGCCACGAAACTCGGTCAGCATGAAGTCAAGACATTGAGGATGAAAAATTGCCAGGGGATTTTTGATATCTCGAACGGTTTGGACGTGGCGAGGAAACGAATTTATGGCGAGAAACGTGAAACAGGAAGTGTGTTATAACTTCAGCATACATTAGCTGATCTTAATGAAACTTCAGCAGTGTGTTCGTTGTAAGAGGCCGATCACATGGATGTGACTATTGTGAGTCAAAGTTATAGCGCCACCAACTGGCAGCAGGAAGTGTGTCACTTTCAAAATGCTTTGAAATCACCCTCTTATTTTAACCCGATTTGCTTCAAACTTCATCTGTATAATGTAAATACACGGCAGATGTAGACCTGTGAAAGGATTATTGATATCTTAGATACTGGTGCCATGGCAACGCATCAAACTTTAATATTCTTTTTGGATGCTTTTGAGACTCTTAGCATGCCTGAAATTGCTTAAAATTGCATGAACCTCGACAGACAGATCACATTTATTAGCCTGTAGACATGTGCAAAGTTTCAGAAACGGGCGTGGTGCAGGGACTCAGTAGCGCCACCTTTTGACAAAAGTGGGGGGGTTAGTTTTATAGTTTTATCTACAATCATAAAACTCGGTACGCATATTGTTCAGATCAATCCGGACAACTTTCTAATTAACTGTCATTAGCTCAGACCAAGAGGAAGTCAGATATTTTGGTTTGAATATGGTCATTTTCTCTCTCTCTCTCTCTGAGCCAATATGGCAAGCCGTTTTAACATTTAATAATTTTAACCTACTAGTCTCTATTTTCATGCTTCTAGTACTTATTTTTTAGATACTAGTATCTATTCCATTAAGTACTAGTACTTATTCATTAGCGACTAGTGCTTATTCTTTAGTACTAGTGCCTATTCTTTAGATACTAGTGCTTATTCTTTAGATATTCTTTTGAATACGTATTAGTAGCTAATGAATAAGTACTGGTATCTATTTAATAGGTACTAGTATCTAATGACTTAGTACTAGTATTTATTGAATAAATACTAGTATCTATTAATAGGTACTAGTATCTAAAAGGTCATTTTCTCTCTCTCTCTCTCTGAGCCAATATGGCAAGCCGTTTTAACATTTTATCATTTTAATCTACTAGTCTCTATTTTCATGCTACTAGTACTTATTTTTTAGATACTAGTATCTATTCCATTAAGTACTAGTACTTATTCATTAGCGACTAGTGCTTATTCTGTTTAGAATATTAAAAGTGCTTATTCAATTTTTATGCTTATTTATATTTTCAGAGCAGAAAATCCGAATTTTCTGCTTATTCAATATTGCATCTAAAATGGAAGTGACTTGACGTGTGTGTGTGTGTGTGTGTGTGTGTGTGTGTGTGTGTGTGTGTGTGTGTGTGTGTGAGAGAGAGAGATTGTGTCTGTTACAGTGACAAGAGTTTAACCCTTTAAGGCCTTGTTTTTTGGATATATATCTTTTTTTATTAAAAAAAAAGTGCATGCAACCCATATCTTTTAAATGTATTGTTTGCTTTAAATTAAATCAAGATTGTATGTTTGGTAATTGAACCTAAATAAATTTAAAATTAATGTGCTATATTTCAGATCAATATATTTGTTTTCCTTCATTTTAATCAACACTAACTTTATTCTCATCTGAATTATAAATAACTTATTTCTGTATAAAATAAAAAATCCCGAATAATCCAGACCAACCAGAGCGCACTCTTTCTACAACATCATCAGTGCTGAAGCGGAACTACCAGAGCCGTTCGGCAGATAGCCAGCAGATATTTTGTGTCACGTCGTGCACAATAACCCTAAAGGCACCAGGGTGGCGGTGCCACCGGCTTTTTATATATATATATATATATATATATATATATATATATAAATATAGCTGCGAGCAGCGATGAAGGGCCAAAGCCGGCGGTACCGCCACCCCGGTGCCTTTAGGCAACTAAAGGCACCGGGGTTGCAGTGCCACCGGCTTGGGCCCGTAATCGCTGCTCGCAGCTATATTTTTAATGGTGTTCAAGGTTTCAGGGGCTTTTGGGGCCCTTAACGTGCTTGAAAACTCTTGAAACTTTGCACACAGGTCAGAGTCCACGGCCATCAGGGCCGAGCTGAAGCTGGTACCCGGGCGTGGCAGGGGGGCTCAACAGCGCCCCCTTGAACGGGGTCCCCAAAACGTGGTCCATAGATCAAACACGCTTGCATGAATTAATATGAAACTCAGTACACATATAGATCTCATTGGGCCGAACAACTTTCCCTCGGTCAAGTTTTACGCCAGCCCAACAGGAAGTAGGCTATTATGGGTTGTTTGGAGAACGCTTGCTCTGGAAATTGAAGTACTTCTCCTAGAGATTGCATCCGTTTACTGCCAAACTCGGTCACCTTGAGGTCAACACATTGAGGATGATAAATTGCGGACGGATTTTTGATATCTCGAACGGTTTGGCCGTGGCGAGGAAACAAATTTATGGCGAATAATGGAAACAGGAAGTGTGTTATAACTTCAGCATACATTAACTGATCTTGATGAAACTTCAGCAGTGTGTTCGCTGTAAGAGGCCGATCACATGGATGTGACTATTGTGAGTTAAAGTTATAGCGCCACAAACTGGCAGCAGGAAGTGTGTCACTTTCTAAATGCTTTTGACAAAAGTGGGGGGGTTAGTTTTATCTACAGTAACAAAACTCGGTATGTATATTGTACTCTCCGAGCCGGATAACTTTCTAATTTACAGTCATTAGCTACGACCAAGAGGAAGTCAGATATTTTGGTTTGAATGTGGATTTCAGATTCTGAGTTTTTAGCTCCTCCTAAGTAGTTTATTTTATTCACGCCAAACTTTTTCAACATGATGAAAATACATTAAAGATGCTAAATTGTGAACGGATATTGAATATCTCAAACGGTTTTGCTATAGTGAGGGATTAAATTAATGTCAAAAAAAGAATCAGGAAATGTCTCATATCTTTCTAATATGTAATTATACACCATTTATTTTTATATAAAATTATACAAATATTAGAACTAAACCCATTTTATTAATTCTTTTCAATTAAAGAATTATGTTTAAGTTTAAAAACAGCCAGAATGGTTGTTTAGTCAAAAAATAATAATTCCAAATCATACATAGTGCTATACTGCCCTCTTGTGTTCAAAATCAGATAGGCCTATTTTATTTATTTATAATATTAGGGATGTTACTATGGGAATATTTTCCCACCGGTTGATCAACGTTTGACACCGCTGGGAGCTTTAAAATCGCTAACTTGGAAGTGGAAGTAAAATACGGACGTCCGCACAAGACATTAATAATGGTGCAGAGTAGAGCAAGCTTTTTCAATTAATTCCTATGGAATTACTAAACAACGTTCACTCTGTTCTGCTCGTTCCTCACCGTGAGCGCGCACAGTTATGAATGCCCGTGCAGCCGTGAGCATTTTAGTTTAATTTTAAAATTAGTGCCATTTCGGGTGGATGTATTACTTTAATTTATTTAACAAAAACACAATGTTGTGTTTTATTGCGAGTGTACACAAATATAAGTAAACACTTTGCAGTTTGAATGATGTCCTGTATGAAGAAAATGACGAAGTATGTTTTTATGTGTAACACACTGTTCAATCAGGCTGAGCCACCCACACACACACACACACACATTCCAGCATTGCAATCTTGACATCGCAAGCCTGTTCATTTATACATATGTGCTATATATATTAGGGCTGTAACGATACGCGATATAAAATCGAAATCGCGATACTCAGGTCCACGATCCTGTATCGCGATGTGAGAAGGCAGAATCGCGATCACACCCCTTCCAACTCCCAGAGTTATCCTTCCTGTCCAGAACCAGGGCTCGAATTTCGGCGCGGGTATAGCGCATAATTCTAATCATTCCCGCAGGTCTCCCATTTATAATGTGGGAAATTCCCGCAATCGTAATCCACACAGATAATAAAATAAAATCATTCTTTTAACAACTATCTTCCAGACGCAATTTCACAAACAGCGTGAGTGTTCAGCGGTGCCGCGCGTCTTCTATCTCTTCTCATAATGTTTTGTGCAAGGCAGGCATCAAGCGCTGCGGCGATAATACACACTCGCGTTTTGGAGTCGGGACCATAGACTGTAAGGTCGGGACATGACGGAATATTCACTTGCACAATCGGGCCAGCAGTGCATCGTGACTGAAGTCTTTTTAAGTCTTACCAGTTTAAACATTCAAGCGATTTTAAACTAATCAGTGCTCGCGCGCTGTCTGAGATTATTTTCTATGCGCACATTCATAGAAAATCCGCCTCAAAAACAGCTGGCTAGTAACTATTTTTCGCGGATTATATTGCTTTAACACGCAAAATTGTCAATTTCGGTCTTTGTGAGTAGGCTATACTCTAAATAGGCTATAGTCGGTTTTGTCTTTAATAAACATAAAACGCATGCCAGTATAATGAACACAGGATCCGTGCACTAGCTCTTAAAGTGACGGCAGCCATATGTGTCTGTCATTAATTTTGTTGTCAAAACAACAAAGATGGCTTTAAGTTAAAGGAATCAGGATTAATAGCCTATGTATTTAATTTATTCAGGACTAAAATACTACCCAGTGTTATTTTCCATTTGATTAGTATTTATATACAGATACTGAATAAAGTAGTGTTAGACCTATTCAAAAACTTTTCTCTTTAATTGTCTTTATTTGTATCTTTATTCTATTGTATTTATTTGTGCTACTTTTTTCAATTTAATTAAACAATTTAAATCAAGCTTCCTTGTGATGTGTAAATTCTTAACAACAATAGGCTATTACCCCATTGTAAAAATGCAATGAGCGCAAACATTTAGGCAAGATAAATGTAATAATTTTGTTTGGAAAAAATGCCCCCCCTTTCTCCCCTCAAACAAAAAAAATCCCCCCCATGAGAATCATCTAAAGGGGGGATCCCCCCCCCCCTCCTCCCCCCCTCCCCTCCCCTCAGGCCCATGAGAACTACCACATCTTTAAATTACTATTAGTATTATTTGAAGTTAACATTATAAAATAGCCTACGTAGACCTACACCACAAAACTAGTTGAGGATAAATTATTTAAAATTTGGCAATTTCAGCATTATGGACGTGAAATTTGCAGCCAAAACTTGAAATATAAATTCTCAGAAAGTGCATTAAATTAATCCTCAATTGACCGGCAACACGTCCAACATGCAGATGCATATTACGGCACCATCCCGAAATCAATTTAGTTGGAGTACAGAACACAGCCCAAAAGCAGCAGCCTACACTGCCGTATAGTATAATAATTTGCATAGTTATTATTGTTCTTTGGTGTTTAGATTATACAGGTTTTTCCTAATGTTATTTAATAAAAATACCGGTATTTTTTTTCTTCTCTCAAAATCTCTTTTTTTCACCACAAGCCCCGCCCCCGTGATAGAATCGCGATACGAATCGAATCGTGGGTCAAAAATCGTGATACGAATCGAATCGTGGGTTTGGTGTATCGTTACAGCCCTAATATATATGTATATATATATATATATATATATATATATATATATATATATATATATATATATATATATAGATCAATATATATGTTTTCCTTAAAATTTTTGAAAACCTATGCAATATGATGGATTTCCACTCACAGACTGTTTTTAAATGGGGTTGGATAAATATCTTTTTGCTTTTAAACTGTGTGTGTGTGTGTGTGTGTGTGTGTGTGTGTGTGTGTGTGTGTGTGTGTGTGTGTGTGTGTGTGTGTGTGTGTGTGTGTGTGTGTGTGTGTGTGTGTTTGCTATCACAAAGCTTTGGGTGTCTACAATGTTTATTTCCACTAGATGGCGCTTGTGTACTTCAACACTCATTTCTTTCAGCAACTTTTAATCAGTTTAATCTGTACATTTTTATATTTCAACTATTTTATAATGCTTGTTGTGATTTATATACTCAACTGTTGTATATTTGAGCAATAATTATTCTTTCTAAGAGTTTTTGGGGTACATTTTATTTTGTTCACATCGTGTCTTTGTATGTCACTTCCTGTTCTTGCCACGGAACAATGAGTCAGAGCTGCGGTCGGAGTTTTACAATTCTGCTGATCATATAAAACGATGTAATCATTGAAAAGTTTAAAGTATTTATTTTTATGATCATAAGTCATGCAATCAAGAAGGTTCAAGATGTAACCCCCTCTCTTAGCTCACAAGCAGGCAAAAGTGGTATGTATTTTCTGTTTATGTACGAGTTTAAAGTCATGTGTGTTTTCCATGTAACTGACAGTATGACATGTTTTTGTTGTATATTCATCCTTTTAGTTCTACGGTGTTGATGTTGATGTCTGAGTCCAGAGAGCATTAAACATCAGTTAAAAGAACCTCAGCCTTCGTGTTGTGACTAAGAGCGGTACAGTAGAACACTTACTGCATCGGTGAAGGCCAACAGCATCTGATCGTAAAGCTGCACGAGGAAGACGGCCATCAAGAGGCGCCACATGTTGAATGAGGGAAGTACAATATGAAAATATCGCAATTGACTTACTGAAGCAGCCAGCGGGCAAGTGAAGGCTGAACAAGCAAGCACTATTAAAGTTAGTGTCTTGGAAGCAGCACAAGGTCTTGTGAACTGTCGCTGGAGTTTCAATTGTTCTGGTATTTCCGTCATCCTCATTCTAAGATAAAGTTGGAAATTTTTCTATTATCGTTTGACTTATTAAGAAACTAAAGGGACTAAATAGATGGGCAATTGTGCTACTATTGAATAAGACTAAAATTTGAATTTTCTGTTATATTCAAGTGTTTTGCTTACCTTATAATTTAAGCATGTTGATATTCACATTTTACAAGTTACAAGTTCATACCTTTGCTACTTGACAGTTCTGCAATTTTTATCATTTACATGATTCAATCTCATTTGTCTAGCTGAGATAATCGCTTTACACTAAACTTTAGATTTATTTTGAGCTCCTTGAATATTCACATTATAGTGCAACACAGGTCTAACATGTCACACACAAGTGAAAAAACATTGCTGCCTACTAAAGAAGTCAGCTCTACATACCCTACTGCACAAGATGTAGACAATGCAGAGCAGGTAATCCCACCACAGCAAGCTGATATAACTGAGCAAGTTGAAGTGGCTGCACAAGTACATCAACCTCAGGTTGACGCAGATAATACACAGCTCCCAGATATTAGAAGTCAGCGAGCACGCACGCATACCGAGAAGGGTAAAACACTGCAAGACGCAAGACTAAATGATCTGGAAAGATGCTTTGAGCAGAAGTATAGAAGGTGGAAATATCACATCAATGGTTTGAAAAGAGCCATTAAGAACAATGATGATGCAGAATTGATTTGTGAAGTTGTGAGCACCATTAATGCCATTCAGTCTGAGGTCGACCATATTTATGACGATATAAGAAGCATCACAAGCCCGGACCCTGAAATCCGAAGGAAAAATGACACTTGTCTTGCCATTACTAGTACTGCAAATGAGAAGTCTCAGAGCTTTCTCAACGGTGATCCTAAGGAGATTCCCTGGCCTGATTCAGATTTAGTGTTTGAAGCCACGGTGTGCAGCATCATCTCAGCAACCTCCAGTAAGTCAAAGTCTGTTTCCAAGAGGTCCAGTCGATCTCACAGTGATTCTCTGCAGAAAAGACAAGAAGCAGCAGCTGAAGTAGCGGCTACACAAGAAGTGATTAAAATAATGAAGACACAACATCAACATGAAGAGGAAATTAGGAAACTGGAGGCAGAGGTTGAAAGGTTAACGGCAGAAAGAGAAGCTCAAGAAAGAGAAACCGAAGCGGAGAGTGCAAGGAAAAGGGCTCAATTTATTTCGGAAAGCACTGGTAGGAAAATAAAGCTGGAAGAAAAGAAAAAGGAAGTGGAACGGTTGGAGGAACTAAAAAGACATAACGCAGCACAAGCAAGGCTGCAGGTTTATGCTGAAAGCATCACAGGTGATGAGGGAGAACGGCATTCTGCTCCTCTTCTTCAACAAAGACAAGATGATTATGTTTTTCAATCAAGCATTCCTTTTCCTCTCTCTAAGCCGTTCATGCTCGCACAAGACACTGCTCCTTTCAACCAACCATCTTGTTCCTCTCAAAGGTTACCAATTCCCCAAGCTCATATCTCTCAGTCACTTTCATTGCCTGCTCCCAACGAAGCTTCTAATGACCTTGTGAAGGCACTCGCTGAAGCGATTACAGCCAACAGGATCCCAAACCCAGAACCTGCTGTTTTCTCTGGAGATCCCCTAAAGTATAGTGACTGGAAGCTGTCTTTCCAGACATTAATTGATCGCAAGAACTTGCCACCTCAAGAAAAGCTCTACTTTCTATGCAAGTATGTAGTTGGTCCGGCCAAGAGAGCTATTGAAGGACATTTTGTGGCTGGAACAGAAATAGCTTACATGGCAGCCTGGAACATCCTCGATGACCGGTTCGGCAATCCGTTCGTAGTTGGCAAATCTTATCGTGACAAAATACAGTCTTGGCACAAGATTGCTAAAAAAGATAGCAAAGATCTCCAGGAATTTGTAGATTCCTAAGCAGTGTTGAGTCAGCCATGCCTTATGTTCAAGGTTTACAAGCTCTGAATGACTGTGTTGAAAATCAGAGAATATCAGCCAAATTGCCTGACTGGTTAAGTTCACGTTGGAATAGAGCAGTCACCAAGTTTCAAGACGAACACAAAGGGTTCCCAGATTTCAAATACTTTGTTGAATTTCTCAACAAGGAAGCTCGAATTGCATGCAATCCTTTCACGTCACTGCAAGCAATAAAGCCAGCAGAGCAAGAAAGGTACAAGCAAACAGATCAAGATCATAAGTTTCAGCGGAATCACAACTCAACAGCCAATACATTCACCACTAGTTCCAACGAGGAAAGGACTAGCTTTATATGTTCTTTTGTAAGAGATATGGCCACACTCTTCATAAGTGTCGTAAGATTATGGAAATACCGATTGAGGAAAGATTGAAGTTTGTACATTCTGAGAAGTTGTGCTTTGGCTGTCTTAAGACTGGTCATAACTCCAGAAGCTGCTCCTCTAGGAGCGTGTGTGAAAAATGTGAGAAGCGTCACCCAACAAGCCTACATCAGGACCGTGTAAATAAATCCCCAGTACAAAGATCTAAAACCAGTCAAGATCAGTTCAAGGTTAATCACGGATCTGCAGATAGAACAGCCGAATCACATAAGGTACAGGAGTCTAAGCCTGTGACTTCGAACAGAGTAGTTCAAGAAAGGAACGGCACTCATACCTCATCGATCATTCCAGTTTATGTCTCAACAACAGCTGAACCAAGGAAGGAGATTTTAGTGTATGCCTTGCTTGATACTCAGAGCGACACTACTTTCATTCTAAAGGACACAGCTTAGACACTGGATATCAGGAAAGAGCCTGCCAAACTCAAGATTTCTACGATAACATCCAAAACGAAAGTTGTGTCCAGTCACAAATTGAATGGACTACAAGTAAGAGGGTTCCAGTCCGAAGTAAAAATAAAACTTCCAACAACTTACACTAGAGACTATATACCTGCAAATAGATCTCATATACCCACATGTGAAACCGCAAGGAACTGGCCTCATCTAGAACATCTGGCAGATGTAATGGCTCCTGCAATTGACTGTGAAGTAGGTTTGTTAATAGGATACAACTGTCCTCAAGCCTTACTTCCCAGAGATGTTCTCAGTGGTAATGAGAATCAGCCATTTGCACAAATATCTGTGCTGGGTTGGAGTATCGTTGGATACAACCATGACGGCAGTTATCAAGATGAAATCGGTGTGAGTCACAGGATTATTATGAAGCAAGTTCTACCAGCTGGTGATCCATCTCACAAACTCAAGTCTGAAGTCTGCTTTGTACATAGGAACAAGGTAAAAGAGATGATCACTCCAGCAGAGATCATGAAGGTTTTTGAGTCAGACTTTGTTGAAAGGGATAATGAGGAAGTCTCAACGTCACAAGACGACTTAAGGTTTTTGGCTAAATTGAAGGACGTTATTAAGCAAACGCAAGATGGACACTATGAGATGCCATTGCCTTTTAAGGGTGAGAGGCCAGAGTTGCCAAACAACAAATTATGTGCAGAGCATCGACTCAGATCTCTAGAGAAGCGTTTAAGGAGAGATGAGCAGTATCAAAGCGATTACCTGGCTTTCATGAAGGACATAATGGCAAGAGGCGATGCTGAAAAGGTCCCAGAGATGGAGTTAAGTAATCAGCCAGCATGGTATATACCCCACCATGGGGTATATAACCCACAGAAGCCAGGCAAGATTTGCATCGTCTTAAATTGCTCTGCAAGATTTCAGAATACTTTTCTGAATGAGCATCTACTGACTGGGCCTGACCTCACAAATACCCTCGTTGGAGTCTTGTGTCGTTTCCGAAAAGGGCAAGTAGCCATCATGTGTGATGTGGAGCGTATGTTCCACCAGTTTCATGTTGCACCAGAGGATCGGGACTACCTCAGGTTCCTATGGTGGGAAGATGGAAACATGAAAGCCCCACCATCAGTTTTTCGAATGAAGGTTCACTTGTTCGGAGCGGCCTCCTCGCCTGGATGTGCAAACTTCGGCCTCAAATACCTTGCCATACAAGGTGAAGGCAAGTTTAATCAAGCCACAGTGAAGTTCATACAACGTAATTTTTATGTTAACGATGGCTTAGCAAGTGTAGACACTGAAGCAGAGGCAATCCAGCTTGTAAAGGAAGCCAGGGGTCTCTGCAATACCGGGAAGCTTCGCTTGCACAAATTCATCACCAACAGCAAGACTGTGATCGCCACAATTCCAAGGGAGGAATGTACTGAAGGGGCGACTGACTTTAACTTGTCTCTAGGAGAGCCTAAAGTAGAGAGGGCGCTTGGAATCCAATGGTGCGTAGCTGCAGACGAGTTCCATTTCAGAGTGCTAGTAAAGGAAAATCCTTTTACTAGAAGAGGAGTGTTGTCTACAGTTGCTTCTATTTTTGATCCTCTTGGATTCGTCGCTCCCTTCATTTTAATTGGGAAAAGAACTCTACAAAAGATGTGTCAAGATAAGATAGGCTGGGACGAACCACTTCCTGATGACCTCAAGCCGCATTGGGAAGCTTGGCTGCGAGACCTCCATAACCTGTCTTTGGTAAAGATACCACGTTGTTATGTGCCATCAACATTCAAGGATGTTCAGCAATATGAGCTACACCATTTCTCAGACGCCAGTGTGTCAGGCTATGGAGTATGTTCATACCTCAGAGCTATAACCATGTCTGGAGAAGTCTACTGCACTCTCGTTATGGGTAAAGCTAGGGTTGCTCCATCAGGTAACAATTCACAGACTAGAGCTCTCAGCTGCAGTGGTTGCCACAAGAATTGGTGATTTGCTAAAAAGAGAACTAGAATTGGATGACATCCGTGAATACTACTGGACCGACTCCAAGGTTGTACTTGGTTATATTAACAACGATGCACGACGTTTCCATGTATTTGTAGCCAATCGAGTTCAGCAAATTAGAACAAGCACTGAGACTAGTCAATGGCGATATGTGGCTTCAGAACAAAATCCAGCCGACCACCTTCAGATTGGAAGAGGGCAGTGAAAGCCATAGCGAGACTCAAACGTTGTGCAAGGAGTGCGAAAGGTTTGGTAGAAAGATCCAACAATTTCACAACACTTGAAGAAAGAAAGGATGCTGAACAATTCATTATTCGTATCGTTCAAGAAGAAGTGTTCAGTGACAAAATCAAGCATCTAAGACAAGGCAAGGAAGTTAATTCATGTCAGTTCAACAAGCTGTACAAGTTAAGTCCGTTTATCGACGACCATGATGTCCTACGGGTGGGAGGACGATTGACACAGGCAGAACTTCACCCTCATGTAAAGCATCCAGCCATTCTTCCTAAAGGGCATAACATATCTCGTTTACTAATAAAACACTTCCATGAAAAGGTGCAACACCAAGGTCGTGGCATGACCATCAATGAAATCCGCTCCAATGGTATTTGGATTCTGGGATGCAGTAGTGAAGTTTCATCTCTCATCTACAAATGCATTAAGTGTAGGAAGCTGAGGAAATGCAATCAGGAGCAAAGGATGGCTGACCTGCCACTAGAAAGAATGGAAGCTACTCCTTCGTTCACCCATAGTGGCATGGACTGCTTCGGTCCGTTCTATGTTAAAGAGGGGACGGGAAAGAGTTGAAGGGATACGGACTACTTTTCACCTGCATGTGTTCGCGAGCTGTTCATCTTGAGGTGCTGGATGATCTTAGCACTGATGCCTTTCTTAACGCACTGCGTTGTCTTATTGCTATACATGGCAATGTAAGTCAACTGCATAGTGATCAAGGTACCAACTTCATGGGGGCAAAGGGAGAGTTCCTGAAGTTGATGAAGGGAATGGATCAAGAACATGTGAAAGAGTTAGGCTGTACCTTTGTCATGAACCCACCTGCTTCCAGTCATATGGGTGGTGTCTGGGAGAGACAGATTCGGACTGTAAGGAGTGTGCTAACGTCCATCCTAGACAAGTCTGTAGCAAGACTAGACAGTTCTTCTTTAAGAACATTCATGTATGAAGTAATGGCGATCGTGAATAGTCGACCATTGACCTCAGAATACATCAATGATCCTGTGGGACCAGAACCATTAACGCCGAATCATATACTAACAATGAAGTCCACGTCGTTGCACCACCTCCTGGGGAGTTTGTAAGGGAGGATCTTTATCTTCAGAAGAGGTGGAAAAGAGTTCAGTTTCTGGCGAATGAGTTTTGGACCAGGTGGAGGAAGGAATATTTGTTGAGTTTGCAGCAGAGAAGTAAGTGGAATAAGACCAGGAGAAACACCAAGATAAATGATATTGTTCTGCTTCAAGATGACTTGGCTCCACAAAATCAGTGGAAGCTAGCTAAAGTGGTAGACGTTTTCCCTGGATCTGATGGAATGGTGAGAAGACTTAAACTTCTGGTTAGTGATGCAACACTAGATAGCAAGGGTGCACGCACAAACAAGTCAGTCTACTTAGAAAGACCCATACACAAAACAGTGTTACTACTTGAAGCTGATTAAAGGGTTAGCTTTGATTAGTGTCTAACTGTGTATGTTAAACGTGTACAAATACTTACCCTCTGAATGTTTATAAATTCATGCCGAGTTACTGAACTTCTATTAAGAATCACACATTGTGTGATGGTGGGAGTGTGTTCGCTATCACAAAGCTTTGGCTGTCTACAATGTTTATTTCCACTAGATGGCGCTTGTGTACTTCAACACTCATTTCTTTCAGCAACTTTTAATCAGTTTAATCTGTACATTTTTATATTTCAACTATTTTATAATGCTTGTTGTGATTTATATACTCAACTTGTATATTTGAGCAATAATTATTCTTTCTAAGAGTTTTTTGGGTACATTTTATTTTGTTCCCATCGTGTCTTTGTATGTCACTTCCTGTTCTTACCACGGAACAATGAGTCAGAGCTGCGGTCGGAGTTTTACAATTCTGCTGATCATATAAAACAATGTAATCATTGAAAAGTTTAAAGTATTTATTTTTATGATCATAAGTCATGCAATCAAGAAGCTTCAAGATGTAACCCCCTCTCTTAGCTCACAAGCAGGCAAAAGTGGTATGTATTTTCTGTTTATGTACGAGTTTAAAGTCATGTGTGTTTTCCATGTAACTGACAGTATGACATGTTTTTGTTGAATATTCATCCTTTTAGTTCTACGGTGTTGATGTTGATGTCTGAGTCCAGAGAGCATTAAACATCAGTTAAAAGAACCTCAGCCTTCGTGTTGTGACTAAGAGCGGTACAGTGTGTGTGTGTGTGATTGTGCCTTGGTGTCTGTTAGTGACAAGAGTTTAACACTTGTTCAAGCTTAAGTTTAAGGCCTTGTCTTTTTGGATATATATATATATATGTATATATATATATATATATATATATAATATTATTATTATTATATTATTATTATTTTTAATAATATATATACATATTATTTTTTCTCCAAAATATTCATATAACCCATATATGTATTTAAATGTATTGTTTGCTTTAAATTAAATTAAGATTGTATATTTGGTAATTGAACCTAAATGAATTTAAAATTAATGTGCTATATTTCAGATCAATACAATCAAAGTTTTCCTTCATTTTAATCAACACTAACTTTTTTTCTCATCTGAATTATAATAACTTATTTCTGTATAAAATAAAAAATCTCAAATAATCCAGACCAAACAGAGCGCACTATTCCTACAACATCATCAGTGCTGAAGCGGAACTACCAGAGCCTTCGGCAGATAGCGAGCAGATGCAGCATATGTGTTGTAACGAGGCAGGGTTAGGCCAGGGGGATCCATTTGCAGCTTTTTATCAAGAATGGTCAAGACAGAAAGGGTGAGCAATGGCAAACAGGGCAGAACAGAAAAGGCAGAGACAAACCAGGTTGACAGGCAAAGGGCCGAGGCAGGCAGCAAGAATCAGAGTCCAATAAACAATCCAGATTGGGCCAGGCACAATATAGTCAGCAACGGTAAACAATCGGTCAAATACAGAAATCAAACATGGGAAATGATGGCCGGGCAAAATCAATATAAGTGGCTATTGTGGTTCACGATCATAGGCCCTGTCCCACATGGTACACTTCATATGAATTTTCAGTCTTGTGTACTTATTTCATGTGTCCGTAAAATCCATGAGACCGTCTGTAGGGTGTCTCATTTGTCATTTTAGGTTTCAGAAGGTTGCTCACGCATACTTTCTGGTTGATATGTGCCCTCTATGCACACTTTTGCAGAGCCCACACTGATGCAAGCTCTACAGCACACTTCTTTTCGACAGTCAAAGCAGGGCTACGTTTTTGTACGTCGTGCACAATAACCCTAAAGGCACCATGGTGGCGGTGTCACCGGCTTCTTATATATATATATATATAAATATAGCTGCGAGCAGCGATGAAGGGCCAAAGCCGGCGACACCGCCACCCCGCTGGCTTTAGGTAACTAAAGGCACCGGGTTGCGGTGCCACCAGCTTTGGCCCATAATCGCTGCTCGCAGCTATATTTATTATTATTTTACTACCTTTTGGGCACTTTTGGGGCCCTTAACATGCTCGAAAACTCTTGAACCTTTGCACACGGGTCGGAACCCGCGGCCATCAGGGCCGGGCTGAAGCTGGTACCCGGGCGTGGCAGGGGGGCTCCACAGCGCCCCCTGGAATGGGGTTTGAACACTTGTCCATAAATCAAACACACTTGCATGTAATAATCTGAAACTCGGTACACATATAGATCTCATCGGGCTTTCGTGCTCTAAGTTTTACGTCAGCCCAACAGGAAGTCGGCTATTTAGGGTTGTTTGGAAACGCACGCTCAGGAATTTGAAACACTTCTCCTAGGGAATTCACCCGATCATCACCAAACTCGGTGTGCATGAAGTCAAGACATTGAGGATTTAAAATTGCCTGGGGATTTTTGATATCTCGAACGCTTTGGCCGTGGCGAGGAAACAAATTTATGGCGAATAATGGAAACAGGAAGTGTGTTATAACTTCTTTATACATTAATTGATATTGATGAAACTTTAGCAGTGTGTTCGTTGTAAGAGGCCGGTCACATAGATGTGACTATTGTGAGTCAAAGTTATAGTGCCACCAACTGGCAGCAGGAAGTGTGTCACTTTCAAAATGCTTTTAAATCACCATCTTATTTTTACCCGATTTGCTTCAAACTTTATGTGTATAATGTAAACACATGCCAGATGTAGACCTGTGAAAGGATTATTGATATCTTAAATACTGTTGCGATGGCAACGCATCAAACTTTAATATTCTTTTTGGATGTTTTTGAGACTCTTAACATTCTTCAAATTGCATGAAACTCGACAGACACATCTCATTTATTACCTAGTAGACATGTGCAAAGTTTCAGAAACGGGCGTGGTACAGGGGCTCAGTAGCGCCCCCTTTTGACAAAAGTGGGGGGGGTTAGTTTTATCTACAGTAACAAAACTCGGTATGTATATTGTACTCTTCAAGCCGGACAACTTTCTAATTTAAAGTCATTAGTTCCGACCAACAGGAAGTCAGATTTTTTGGTTTGAATGTGGATGTTTTGAAGAATTTTCTCACTCTCTGTGAGAGGGAGAGGGAAAGGGGGGGGGGGGGTTGACTGCTGAGTGAGAATACTTTTAATTCTTGTTTTTCAAGGTTTCAGGGGCTTTTGGGGACCTTAACATGCTCGAAAACTCTTGAAACTTTGCACACGGGTCAGAACCCACAGCCATTAGGGCCGGGCTGAAGCTGGTACCCGGGCGTGGCAGAGGGGCTCGACAGCGCCCCCTGGAATGGGATTTGAACACTTGTCCATAAATCAAACACACTTGCATGTAATAATATGATAATAATACTTTAGGGATGTACGGTATACCGGTACTGCAAAAATACCGGTATATATTATATTTCAAACGGTACAATATCCTAATTTTGTTCAATTCGGTATTTGATGCGCTGCTGTTTCGAAGTTCACCGCTAGGCGGCAGTGCGCTACCTAAACTGACGCGGGTCATGCGAAACCGGCAAACGGCGACAACAGAGGAAAACGATGGATCAAACGAAGCTCATTCGAATTTCTACACGCCCGAAATTAATAAATAGAGAGAGCAGTATGAGTGAAATAAGGCATTACTTAAGTGCACTTAGAAAAATAAGTGCAGATCGCCCACTCTCTTGACCGAGGCGAGTGTCAGCAAGAGCGCAGTTTTAAGCGAGAGCTGCTTAAGGTGCACGGTTCGGAGTGGTTCGAACGGGGGCTCTTTAAGAGCGTCTAGGACAGTAGCTAGGTCCCAGATCGGCACTGAGGGGGGGGCGTGAAGGGTTCATCCTCCTAGCGCCACTTAGGAAACGAATAATTAGGTCGTTTCTTCCCAACGGACGTTCCATCACAGGGTCGTGTGACGCTGTGATGGCCGCCACATATACTTTGAGCGTGGAGGGGGAACGGCCCGCCTCCAGAAGCCCTTGTAGAAAAGCGAGTACGTTCGTAATCTCGCATGTTTCAGGGTTCAGGACCTCGGCGTTACACCAGTCACTGAACACTTTCCATTTCTGGGCATATAAGCGTCTCGAGGAGGGCGCCCGCGCCTCAGCGATGGTTTTTAGCGCTCCACTCGTGAGGTTCCTGGGAACCCGTTGAGGGGCCATGCATGAAGGGCCCACAGATCGGGGCGGGGATGAAATATCATCCCGCTGGCCTGACTGAGGAGGTCTGGCCTCAGTGGAATCGGCCGTGGTGCAAATTGCATTTGCATCAATTCTGGAAACCATGTTTGGTTCTTCCAGAGTGGGGCTATCAGGAGCACTGCGTTTTTCTCCTCTCTGACCCGACTGATGACCTGTGGCAGCATCGCGATCGGGGGAAAAGCATATAAGGGGCGGCTCGGCCAGCTCTGGGCGAGCGCGTCCGTGCTTTTCGTGAAGAAAAAAGGGCAGTGTGCATTCTCCTTGGAGGCGAAGAGGTCGACCTCCGCCTCGCCGAAGATTTTCCATAACCACTGAATCGTCAGCGGGGTTGAGAGCCCATTCTCCTGGGAGAATCTTGTCTCTGGATAGCATGTCTGCCCCTTGGTTCAGCGCGCCTGGCACATGCGCTGCTCTCAGCGAGCGCAAGTTGTGCTGGGACCATAAGATGAGTCTCTTGGCCATTGAATGCATGGAGCTCGACCTGAGTCCACCCTGGCGATTTATGTACGACACTACCGTCATGTTGTCCATTCGGACCAGGACGTGTTCGTTTTTTAGATGTGGAAGCAGGGCTCTGAGAGCCAAAGCGACCGCTTTCATCTCCAGACAGTTTATGTGTAGGCGCTTCTCCGGGTTTGACCAAAAGCCGGAGACAGGCCTGCCCGCGTAAAGGGCCCCCCAACCTATTTTGGAGGCATCTGTTGTGATCATCTTTCTCCTTCTGTTCACACCCAGGCTCACGCCTGACTGGTACCAGTCGGCGGCTTTCCAGTGCGTCAGGGCTTTTATACAGCCGTGGTTCGCTCTGATTAAAAGGTGGCCCGAACGCGGCTCTTGAGCAAGTGTTGGAGAGGACACATATGCAACAATCCTAGCTGGAGTACGGCCGATGCTGAGGCCATGAGACCCAGCATCCTCTGAAACCGCTTGACGGGGGCGTGCGCACCCGCCCTGAATGATGTTGCAAGGCGCCGGATGGTGAG
Source organism: Siphateles boraxobius (assembly GCF_051911475.1). NCBI lineage: Eukaryota > Metazoa > Chordata > Actinopteri > Cypriniformes > Leuciscidae > Siphateles > Siphateles boraxobius. The sequence continues at coordinate 4,814,093 of NW_027508777.1, read as the reverse complement.
CGCGCGTTCTGATGAGAGACGAGCTGTCATTTGCATCGAGTCTAGAACTATTCCCAGGAAAGAAATTTTCTGGCTGGGAGATAGTATACTTTTTGCAAAATTGATTCTTAGACCCAGGCATTCTAGATGGCTGATAATCCAAGATCTGTGTGTTATTAACTGACTCTCTGATTGTGCTAGGACCAGCCAATCGTCGAGATAATTCATTATTCGCACTCCCCTTCGTCTCAAGGGGGAAAGTGCTGCATCCATACATTTCGTGAATGTACGGGGAGCCAGGGACAGGCCGAACGGAAGTAGTGTGTACTGGTAAGACTGTCCCTCGAACGCGAATCTCAGAAAAGGCCTGTGATGAGGCGCTATTGGAATGTGAAAGTAAGCATCTTTCAGATCCACTGAGAGAAACCAATCTCCTGGGCATACTTGCGCGAGGATATGTTTGGTTGTTAACATTCTGAACGAGCGAATCATTAGTGCTTTGTTCAGGTGTCTGAGATCTAGGATGGGGCGGAGACCGCCATCCTTTTTCGGGACGAGAAAATAGCGGCTGTAAAAACCTGCCCCGCTCATAGAGGGGGAAACAGTTTCCACAGCGCCGTTTTCTATTAATTTGCGCATCTCGGTGCGTAGAACATGCGAACACTCCTTTCTCACTTTCGTCTCGACCACAGTCGTAAAACGTGGTGGTCTGCGAGCGAACTGGAGCGAGTATCCGTGTTTTATTATATTCAACACCCATTTCGGCATATCTGGAATGTTTTCCCATGCCGCTGCATGTACAGATATGGGCTGAATACAGGCTAGGGGCGGACCGCTGTGACGTAGGGACCCGGCCAGCGAATTGCCTGAGCTCGTAGCTCTCAGATGCGCGGGCGCGCGCTGAGCAGCCGAGTGAATGGGCGCGTGTGTGATTACAACAGCGCGCGCTATCTCTGTAAGACTCGCAGCCTGAGCTGGGGTTGTGTTTGACACTGCAGGGACAGTGTTTATAAATGGGGGTGCTTTTAAAACATTTATAAGTGGGGGGTGCATTAAAACTTTTATAATGTTTCCCGCTTTTACTGTTGATGAATTCATAACTGTGTGAACAGTGCTTGTGTGTAGTGGTGCGTACATGACCGTAGGCACGTGATCTACATTCATGGGGCGTGCAGCCTGAGCTGGGAATGAATTTGGCACTGTTTTGACAGTATCTGGGAATGCACACTTTGTGGACATGTGAACCCTTAGTGACACAGGTAGCAAAAGACTCTTTTTGTGTTTTCTGTGTGTCGTCGTAAAAAAGGCGTTTGATTGCAGGTGAGCGAGCTCTGTGACTGGCCCATTGACTGCTGTATAGACATTTCCAGCCGCCTGTACGGGGACTGAGTAATGTTTGAGATTTTGCAGAGAGAGTGGTCCGGCTTTTGCGAGACACGCACTCTCTCTTCTCATTCCTGTGGCTAGGATGGCCGTCGCTCAGGAGGCAGCTTGCGGTTGTGTGAGCGCGAGCGGCGTCGAGCGTCAGTCTGAGGCGCGGGCTGAGAGGCGGTGGGGGCTGCTCTAGCCCGCTGCGGCTATGGCGGCCTCTGTCTGCTCTGCGATGAGCTGGAGCGTTTAGGCAGAAAATGGCGCATAGCTTGTGAAGCGTTCTGGGCCTCAGTGAAGCGTTCGGCGAAACCTTTAACTGCCGGTCCAAACAGCCCGCTGGTGGAGATAGGCGCGCCGACAAACGGGGCTTTATCCGCGTCTTTCATCTCCGTCAAAGTCAGCCACAAATGGCGCTCGAGAACAGTCAAATTAGCCATGGCGCGGCCAATAGCCTGGGCGGTGGCCTTCGTGGCTCGCAGGGCTATGTCAGTCGCGCTGCGTAGGTCCTTGAAGGCTTCGGGTTCGGGGCCAGACTCGTCCAGGGAGCGGAGAAGCTTGGCTTGGAACACTTGAAGTACCGCCATTGAGTGAAGCGCTGACGCAGCTTGGCCTGCGGCGGCGTAGGCGCGACCAGCGAGAGCCGAAGTAGTGCGGCAGGGCTTCGAGGGGTGGGAAGCCTTGGCGGGCAGAGATGATTGGCCACGGCCTCCTCGAGGGGCGGCGTTCCCTCGTAGCCTCTTTCCTTTGCGCCGTCCACAGAGGAGAGTGACAAAGAAAAAGAAGGCTTCAGACGCGCAGAGTGGGGGGCTTTCCATGACTTGGTGAGTTCGTCGTGAACTTCCGGGAAGAAAGGAGAAGGCCTTTGCCGAGGGGCCTGCTGGCACCCTGCAGAAACCACTCGTCCAGTCGGCTTCGGGTTGGTTCTTCGGGAGAAGACCAATCGAGCCCGAGGTCCTCCACGGCCTTAGAGAGGATGCGGACAATCTCCGTATCCATAGAGGATCCCCCACTCGTGTTAGTTAGCGTCGACGGGGCGGGGTCGAAAGTGGAGCCCGGCCAGTCGTCAGATGCAGCGTCTATGGACAAAGAGTCATCTACTCCCCCGTCGTCCGCGGACGCGCCAAAAGTCACAAGGCCCACCGCTCTGCTAGAGGGGTGTGGGTCCGGCTGGGTGAACTGAACCGGCGGTGGGGAGGACACGAGCGGCGGTGAAGCACGCGGAGACTGGCTCGGCGTGACGTCACTGAGCTCAGGTTCAGGAAGCCTCCGTGAGCGGCGGTTTTTCTTAACACGCGGCTCAAACAGAGGGGTGTCGGCGATGGGCTCGCTCGCGGTGAAAACGGCGAAGCGAGCCCGCAGTGCGGAGAGACCCAGGTCGTCACATTCCGGGCATCCGCCCTTGGTCAAAGCAGCTTCTGGTGGTCCCGGCCCAGGCAGCGAGCGCAGATGATGTGACGATCCCCGTCCGGAAGAAGGTCTCTGCACGACCCGCAGGAAGGCATTTGGAACAACGCCTCAGAAAATTGCTCTTTTACAAATGTCGCGGAGCGAACAGATGTAAATACTTGCGTGTAGCGCGCCGGATGGCTCAGTAGGATGGCGTTCGAAGGCGGCTGAAGATGCCGACGTCCTCGTAGCAATCCCGCTGGTACGCTTTTCCACGGCGGCGAAGGCTTTCAATAATCCAGAGGATTCAGCGAAGAAGGTGTTCGCCGAAGGAGATTAAATCTAAAGAACTCTCATGACGGGGCGCCCAATATATAGCTCTTGGCCACGCCCATCTTGGCGGGCTCTTGGAGGGAACCCAAAATTCCTATCTCAAAAAATTAGCATATTTCATCCGACCAATAAAAGAAGTGTTTTTAATACAAAAAAGTCAACCTTCAAGTAATTATGTTCAGTTATGCACTCAATACTTGGTCGGGAATCCTTTTGCAGAAATGACTGCTTCAATGCGGCGTGGCATTCAGCCTGTGGCACTGCTTGAGGTGCTATGGAGGCCCAGGATGCTTCAATAGCGGCCTTAAGCTCATCCAGAGTGTTGGGTCTTGCGTCTCTCAACTTTCTCTTCACAATATCCCATTGATTCTCTATGGGGTTCAGGTCAGGAGAGTTGGCAGGCCAATTGAGCACAGTAATACCATGGTCAGTAAACCATTTACCAGTGGTTTTGGCACTGTGAGCAGGTGCCAGGTCGTGCTGAAAAATGAAATCAGATGGAAGCATGAAGTGCTCCAAAATCTCCTGATAGCTAGCTGCATTGACCCTGCCCTTGATAAAACACAGTGGACCAACACCAGCAGCTGACATGGCACCCCAGACCATCACTAACTGTGGGTACTTGACACTGGAGGCATTTTGGCATTTCCTTCTCCTCAGTCTTCCTCCAGACTCTGGCACCTTGATTTCCGAATGACATGCAAAATTTGCTTTCATCCGAAAAAAGTACTTTGGACCACTGAGCAACAGTCCAGGCCAGGCGCTTCTGCCGCTAATGCTGCCGATAATCTGTGGGATATTGTGAAGAGAAAGTTGAGAGACGCAAAACCCAACACTCTGGATGAGCTTAAGGCCGCTATCAAAGCATCCTGGGCCTCCATAACACCTCAGCAGTGCCACAGGCTGATTGCCTCCATGCCACGCCGCATTGAAGCAGTCATTTCTGCAAAAGGATTCCCAACCAAGTATTGAGTGCATAACTGAACATAATTATTTGAAGGTTGACTTTTTTGTATTAAAAACACTTCTTTTATTGGTCGGATGAAATATGCTAATTTTTTGAGATAGGAATTTTGGGTTTTCATGAGCTGGATGCCAAAATCATCAGTATTAAAACAATAAAAGACCTGAAATATTTCAGTTGGTGTGCAATGAATCTAAAATATATGAAAGTTTAATTTTTATCATTACATTATGGAAAATAATCAACTTTATCACAATATGCTAATTTTATGAGAAGGACCTGTGTATATATATATATATATATATATATATATATATATATATATATATATTATATATATTATACCCCTACAGCAGTTCCGTCAACTGTCCCGAGCGTCGGGCCATCGGGCAGTACTTATTGTGAAGCCCTGATTATTATTTACTTGATTCCATGTCCTTAAAACAATTTCTTTCTTTCTTTCTGATATACTAAAGATATATGATGCTCATATTTTTAACACAAAAAAGTGCACAGTGATTTTATACTTTTAAATGGCTTAACATTCTGCAAAGCATCCCTTGTTATATGCAAGAAAGAAATACAGTTTTGAATGACATGAGGCCAAGTAAATGTTTCCAGAGATGAAAAGAAATGTTCATTCTTTACAATATTATATATTTTTTTTATACTCACGTTTGATGATTTTACACAGAGTTTTGTCAATCAGAGGTAATTTCTCCCTTTTCCCCTTCAAACTGAAGTGGCTCCACACGATGTTTGTCGCTACTGCCCGCATCACTCTCCTCACACAATCCTCTGGATTTGCCCCACCAATAAGGCTGAGATGGTGAATCTGTGAAACATCATGGTTTGGCATGCGGGTTAGTACAGTCAACAAACTCATAGTCATTGTTCATTTCTCACTGTCACAATTTAGTTGGTGAATATGTAAAAGTAGAAACTTACATAATTGTATATATTAATAAAGAAATTGTGCATATTTGCTACAGAAATACATACTATAGAATCAGACCCGTCACCAGACCTCAGTCTTAAGGGGGGCATATGAAATGTATGGGGGGGCACAATTATTATTAGCCTACAGTAACTTATTTAATAATCAACTCTAGTCGCACAGCATGTAATCATCACGTTAAACATAACCAACAGCAATATGACCAGGTAGCCTAACCTACACCACATTACACAGAAGCAATGTTATGAATATCCATGAAACACTTGACTACACAACATATTAGATGTAACACTAGAAGCATCTCTCAAACATTGCATTTTAAAGCAGTCAACAGAGGGATATGCATTGCCATGACACACACATACACACACACGCACGCATGCAAATTCACTCGCACAGATACTTTGAATGGAGGCAGCGCTGTCCTCTCTCCAGTCCCAGTACAGCGGGAGGAAGCCTTTCTCCGAGCAGAACCTCCTCATCAAAGTATCATTCCACTCAGAAGGAACTGAAGCGAGTAAGCCGGCGAAAACTCGTTTTGAAACAGCTTTCAAAAATGCGCGGTAACTGTTGAGCGGCTTAGTTGTATGTCACGTACGTAGCCTAACGTTCTTTTGTAAGGCCGTGATAGGCTGTTGCAGTCTAGATTCCCAAAAATCAAACTAAATCACACCATTGTTTCTTTATATTTTTAATATTTTAATGATAAAGAATGCAACATTAATGCAACACAAAATTAGCAACTATGATAATATTAAAATGAAATTAAAATGAAAGTATCTGTGCCTCAAGTGGGGGGGCACAAGCATTTTTTGCATTTTTCATAGCGACGGGTCTGTGTGTGTGTGAACAGTCGAAACATACTATTTTTTTCATACAGGACATCATTCAGACTGCAAACTGTTTACTTATATTTGTGTACACTCGCTATAAAACACAACATCCTCAGTCACATACATAAATTATCTATATATAAATATAATTTTGGACACAAGAGGGCAGTATAGCCCTATTTTAAACTATCACTGGAAGAGACCCCAAGCCCCCCTTTCCTTCTCACCCACCCTACACAGACACACACACACACAAAGAGAGAATAGCAGGGAACACTCTCTCTGTCAGAGAGAGGGAGAGAAAATTCTCAGAATCCACATTCAAACACAATATCTGACTTTCTGTTGGTCGGAACTAATAACTGTAAATTAGAAAGTTGTTCGGCTTGAAGAGAACAATATACACGCCAAGTTTTGTAACTGTAGGTAAAACTAACTGAGTTATAACACATTTTATGTGTCCTTATTTAGTCATAAATTCATTTCCTCGCCACTGCCAAACCGTTCGAGATATCAAAAATCCGCTGGCAATTTATCATCCTCAATGTCTTGACTTCATGCTGACGAAGTTTCGTGGTGTTTGGATTAATTCTCTAGGAGAAGTATATAAAAAATAAAAGCATGCATTTTCCAAACAACCCATAATAGCTGACTTCCTCTTGAGCTGTCGTTAAACTTAGAGCACGAAAGTTGTTCGGCCCGATGAGATCTAAATATGCACCGAGTTTCATATTATTACATGCAAGCATGTTTGATATATGGACAAGTGTTCGAATCGCGTTCCAGGGGGTGCTGTCGAGCTACCCTGCCACGCCCGGATACCAGCTTCAGCCCGGGCCCTGATGGCCGCGGGTGTTGACCTGTGTGCAAAGTTTCAAGAGTTTTCAAGCACGTTAAGGGCCCCAAAACCTTGAAAAACAAAAATAAAAGCATTCTCGCTCAGCAGACAAATCCCCCTCCCCCCAAACACACGGAGAGAAGTAGGGTCAGAGAGAGAGGAAGAGAAAATTCTCCAAAACATCCACATTCAAACCAAAATATCTGACTTCCTGTTGGTCTGAGCTAATAACTGTAAATTAGAAAGTTGTCCAGCTCGATATGAACAATATACATACTGAGTTTTAAGATTGTACATAAAAGTATAGACTTAACTCCCCCTCTTTTGTCTAAAGGTGGCGCTACTGAGCCCCTGCAACACGCCCGTTTCTGAAACTTTGCACATGTCTACAGGCTAATAAATGTAATGTATATGTCGAGTTTCATGCAATTTCAAGAATGCTAAGAGTCTCAAAAGCATCAAAAAAGAATCTTAAAGTTTAATGCGTTACCACGGCAACAGTATCTAAGATATCAATAATCCTTTCACAGGTCTACATCTGACGTGTGTTTACATTATACACATAAAGTTTTAAGCAAATCGGGTAAAAATAAGAGGGTGATTTAAAAGCATTTTGAAAGTGACACACTTCCTGCTGCCAGTTGGTGGCCTTATAACTTTGACTCACAATAGTCACATCCATGTGATCGGCCTCTTACAGCGAACACACTGCTGAAGATTCATCAAGATCAGTCAATGTATGCAGAAGTTATAACACACTTCCTGTTTCCATTATTCGCCATAAATTCGTTTCCTCGCCACGGCCAAACCGTTTGAGATATCAAAAATCCCCTGGCAATTTTTCATCCTCAATGTCTTGACTTCATGCACACCGAGTTTGGTGACGATCGGCTGAATTCCCAAGGAGAAGTGTTTCAAATTCCTGAGCATGAGTTTCCAAACAACCCATAATAGCCGACTTCCTGTTGGGCTGGCCTAAAAAGTAAGAGTACGAAGGATATATGAAACGATGAGATCTATATGTGTACCGATTTTCATATTAATTCATGCAAGCGTGTTTGATATATGGACATGTTTTCGAATCCCGTTCCAGGGGGCGCTGTCGAGCCCCCCTGCCACGCCCGGGTACCATCTTCCGTCCGGCCCTGATGGCCGCGGGTTCTGACCCGTGTGCAAAGTTTCAAGAGTTTTTGAGCACGTTAAGGCCCCCAAAAGTGCCCAAAAGGTAGTAAAATAATAATAAATATAGCTGCGAGCAGCGATTACGGGCCCAAGCCGGTGGCACCGCAACCCCGGTGCCTTTAGTTACCTAAAGGCACCGGAGTGGCGGTACCGCCGGCTTTGGCCCTTCATCGAATATAAAGCTGGTGGCACCGCCACCGTGGTGCCTTTAGAGTTATTGTGCACGACGTGACACAAAATATCTGCTCGCTATCTGCCGAACGGCTCTGGTAGTTCCACTTCAGCACTGATGATGTTGTAGAAATAGTGCGCTCTGGTTGGTCTGGATTATTCGGGATTTTTTATTTTATACAGAAATAAGTTATTTATAATTCAGATGAGAATAAAGTTAGTGTTGATTAAAATGAAGGAAAACAAATATATTGATCTGAAATATAGAACATTAATTTTAAATTTATTTAGGTTCAATTACCAAACATACAATCTAAATTTAATTTAAAGCAAACAATACATTTAAAATATATTGGTTGTATGCACTTTTTTTATAAAAAAAGATATATATCCAAAAAGACAAGGCCTTAAAGGGTTAAACTCTTGTCACTGTAACAGACACAATCTCTCTCTCTCTCACACACACACACACACACACACACGTCAAGTCACTTACATTTTAGATGCAATATTGAATAAGCAGAAAATCGGATTTTCTGCTCTGAAAATTTAAATAAGCATAAAAATTGAATAAGCACTTTGAATATTCTAAACAGAATGAGCACTAGTCGCTAATCATTAAGTACTAGTACTTAATGGAATAGATACTAGTATCTAAAAAATAAGTACTAGTAGCATGAAAATAGAGACTAGTAGGTTAAAATGATTAAATGTTAAAACGGCTTACCATATTGGCTCAGAGAGAGAGAGAGAGAGAAAATTACCTTTTAGATACTAGTACCTATTAATAGATACTAGTATTTATTCAATAAATACTAGTACTAAGTCATTAGATACTAGTACCTATTAAATAGATACCAGTACTTATTCATTAGCTACTAATACGTATTCAAAAGAATATCTAAAGAATAAGCACTAGTATCTAAAGAATAGGCACTAGTACTAAAGAATAAGCACTAGTTGCAAATGAATAAGTACTAGTACTTAATGGAATAGATACTAGTATCTAAAAAATAAGTACTAGTAGCATGAAAATAGAGACTAGTAGGTTAAAATGATTAAATGTGAAAGTGGCTTGCCATATTGGCTCAGAGAGAGAGAGAGAGAGAAAATGACCATATTCAAACCACAATATATGACTTTCTGAGAGTCGGAGCTAATTACTTTAAATTAGAAAGTTGTTCGGCTTGAGGAGAAGAATATACATGCTGAGTTTTGTAACTGTAGGTAAAACTAACTAAGTTATAACACACTTTATATGTCCTTTTTTAGTCATGAAAATTAATTTCCTCTCCGCGGCCAAACCTTTCGAGATATCAAAAATCTGTCCGCAATTTAGCATCCTCAATGTCTTGAATTCATGCACACCGAGTTTGGCAATGATTGAATGAATTGCCTAGGAGTAGTACTTCAAATTCCACAGCAAGCGTTTTCCAAACAACCCATAATAGCCGATGTCCTGTTGGGCTGGCGTAAAACTTGACCGGGGGAAAGATGTTCGGCCCGATGAGATCTATATGTGTACTGAGTTTCATATTAATTCATGCAAGCGTGTTGGATATATGGACCAAATTGTAGGACCCCGTTCAAGGGGGCGCTGTTGAGCCCCCCTGCCACGCCCGTGTACCAGCTTCAGCCCGGCCCTGATGGCCGTGAGTTCTGACCTGTGTGCAAAGTTTCAAGAGTTTTTGAGCACGTTAAGAGCCCCAAAAGCCCCTGAAACCTTGAACTCCATTAAAAGCAATAGACAAATCCCTCACACACTGAGACGAAGAGAGAGGGAGAGAAAATTCTCAGAAACATCCACATTCAAACTAAAATATCTGACTTCCTCTTGGTCTGAGCTAATGACAGTTAATTAGAAAGTTGTCCGGCTTGATCTGAACAATATGCGTACCGAGTTTTATGATTGTAGGTAAAACTATAAAACTAACACCCCCACTTTTGTCAAAAGGTGGCGCTACTGAGTCCCTGCACCACGCCCGTTTCTGAAATTTTGCACATGTCTACAGGCTAATAAATGTGATCTGTCTGACGAGTTTCATGCAATTTCAAGCAATTTCAGGCATGCTAAGAGTCTCAAAAGCATCCAAAAAGAATATTAAAGTTTGATGCGTTGCCATGGCAACAGTATCTAAGATATCAATAATCCTTTCACAGGTCTACATCTGGCGTGTGTCGACATTATACACAAAGTTTGAAGCAAATCGGGTAAAAATAAGAGGGTGATTTAAAAGCATTTTGAAAGTGACACACTTCCTGCTGCCAGTTGGTGGCGCTATAACTTTGACTCACAATAGTCACATCCATGTGATCGGCCTCTTACAGCGAACACACTGCTAAAGTTTCATCAAGATCAGTTACTGTATGCTGAAGTTATAACACACTTCCTGTTTCCATTATTCGCCATAATTTCGTTTCCTCGCCACGGCCAAACCGTTCGAGATATCAAAAATCCCCTGGCAATTTTTCATCCTCAATGTCTTGAATTCATGCTGACCGAGTTTCGTTGCGATTGGTTGAATTCTCTAGGAGGAGTATATCGAATTCCAGGGGCATACGCTTCCAAACAAACCATAATAGCCGACTTCCTGTTGGGCTGGGGTAAAAAGTAAAAGTACAAAGGATATATAAACCGATGAGATCTATATGTGTACCGAGTTTCATATTATTACATGCAAGCGTGTTTGATTTATGGACCAAGTTTTCGGACCCCGTTCCAGGGGGCGCTGTCGAGCCCCCCTGCCACGCCCGGGTACCACCTTCAGCCCGGCCCTGATGGCCGCGGGTTCTGACCTGTGTGCAAAGTTTCAAGAGTTTTCGTGCACGTTAAGAGCCCCAAAAGTGCCCGAATAATCGTTAGAATAATAATAATAATAATAATAATAATAATAAATATAGCTGCGAGCAGCGATTACGGGCCCAAGCCGGTGGCACCGCAACCCCGGTGCCTCTAAAGGCACCGGAGTGGCGGTGCCGCCGGCTTTGGCCCTTCATCGCTGCTCGCAGCTATATTTATATATATATATATATATATATATATATATATATAAACCAGCCGGTGGCACCGCCACCCCGGTGCCTTTGGGGTTACTGTGCATGGCGGGCAATAACGTAACCCCGCTTTGACCTTTGAGAAGATGTGTGCTGTAGAGCTTGCAATAGTGTGGGCTCTGCAAAAGTGTGCATTGAGGGCACATATCAACCACAAAGTATGCGTGAGCAACCTTCTGAAACCTAAAATGAAAAATGAGACACCCTACGGTCTCATGGACTTAATGGACACATGAAATAAGTACACAAGTTTGAAAGTTATATGAAGTGTGCCAAGACAGAATATTTGCCTGATCTGATTAGAAAAATAGTTTGTGTGTGTGTGTGTGTGAGGCGTGATTGAACAATGTAGACATAAAAACATACTCCGTCCTTTTGTTCATACAGGACATTATTCAAACTGCAAAGTGTTTACTTATATTTGTGTACAATCGCAATAAAACACAACATTGTGCTTTTGTCAAACTGTACTGCTAAACTACAACTGTCACCCAACCAAAATCTCTTACACACACACACACACACACACACACACACATAGTTTAAAAGCAAAAAAATCTTTTGGACATTCATCATATTGCATTGGTTTTCATTTCTTGTCCTCGAACAGAGCCCTAATCTGTTTCTTTTTTCAGTTACACATTCTACATTGATTAAAAAAGAAAAATCAAATGTGTTTTTATTTTATACATAAATAAATAATCTATCATTCAGATGAGAATAAAGTTAGTGTTAGTTCAAATTTTAAGGAAAACAAATATATGATCTGAAATATAGCACATTCATTTAAAATTCATTCAGGTTCAATTACCAAACATACAAATCTCAATGTAATTTAAAGCAAACAATACATTTAAAATATATGGGTTGTATGCTATTTTTTTTTATATAAAAAGATATATATCCAAAAAGACAAGGCCTAAACTTTAACAAGGGTTAAACAATCACTGTAACAGACACACACACACACACACACACACACACACACACACACACACACACACACACACACACACGTCAAATCACTTACATTTTAGATGCAATATTGACTTTTTTTCTGTTTCAGCAGCGAAAATAGTTAAACAAAGATCACAGCAGAACCATCGAGGATCTCACAGCAACGCGTTCTCATTACTGAATGATTCAGCATTTTGAACGAATCGGTTGACTCAAAGATTCAACGACCAATCCATAATAGGCTTGTTCGACTTGAACCGGCGCTGCACAGACCGATCGGTTGATGACATCAAAGTACCGCGAGAGCGATTAGAGAGCAGACGGCTCCTTATGCTTTTGAATCGCTCTCGCGGTACTTTGATGTCATCAACCGATCGGTCTGCGCAGCGCCGGTTCAAGTCGAACAAGCCTATAATGTCTCATTCATGAATGACTCAGCCGTTCGAACGAATCGTTTGAACGAATGAATCAATGACTCGCTCATTAAGACGGTCGCCTGGCGACACCTAATGACGGTTTAGTGATATGTTTAAAAGTATCATTCTTTCCAACGATTGTTAATTAACTCATATTTGAAACATAAGCTATATATATATATATACACACATGTATACACAAAAATAAAATAAAAACACATTTGAAGCGTGTTTGCTTACTAAATTGTGAGCTGAACGAAAGTTGCAGCAAAGATCAGCAACAGGAGTCAAAATTCATTAATCACGAGAGTGAAGAGCTGACTGAAAAAAATGATGACGGAATATTTTGTGTAAAAGCGCCTATTTAAGCGAATCTGTCATTTACTCATTTGTTGTTGTGTTTTACCTGAAAACCGGAAACAATCGGCCCCCGATATGGTGCTAATTTTAAAGTGACACTAAAAAGTATGCGGCTGCACTGGCATTCATAACGGTCCGCGTTCATGGCGACGAGCGAGCAGAACAGAGCGAACGTTTTGTCATTTCTACTTCCATAGAAATTCATTCGAGCGCACTGCGAGCGCCACCACTATAAATATCCGTTACCGTCCTTATACTTTACTTTCACTTTTATATTAGCGATTTAAAAGGCCTCGCTGGTGTCTAACGTCGATTAACCGGTGGGAAAAGATCCTCACAGCCACATACCTAATATATTTATATTTAATTACAATAGCCATACCTGATAAAAAAGTTTTATGTACTGAGTTGATATCATTTTGGACACAAGAGGGCAGTATAGCCCTTTTTATTACTTGATGTATTTATTTTTTAACATAATAGCACATTCTGGCTGATTTTAAACTTGTACATTATTCTTAAATTGAAAACAAGAATAAAATGGGTTTAGTTCTGATATTTGTGTAATTTTATCTAGAAATAAATGGTGTATAATTAATTTTTTAGAAGATATGAGGCTTTTAGTGTTTACTTTTTTGACATGACTTTAATCCCTCGCCATAGCAAAACAATTTGAGATATTCAATAGCCATTCACAATTTAGCTTCTTTAATGTATTTTCATCATGTTGAAAAAGTTTGGTGGGAATTGAATAAACCACTTAAGAGGAGTGGGTAAAAAATCAGAGGCTGATTTTGCCAAAAATCCACATTAAGACCAAAATAGCCCACTTCCTGCTGGGCTGGCTTAAAGTTGTTTGGCCCGATGAGATCTATATGTGTACCGAGCTTCATAATATTACATCAAAGTGTGTTTAATTTATGGACCAAATTTTCTGACCAAGTTTATGGACCAAGTTAATTTAATTAATAAACTAATTATATAAAACTATTTTCAATGCACTACAATTCAACTGGTTATATGCCTTTACTTATTAATACAACTTATTTAAAAAATACAAGGCGTAAGACATTTATTTTCTTTTTTAATGCAGGCCAGACCAAACAGCAGTGAAATGGTTAATCTAGCCCCCTCCCCCTCCCCCTCCCCACACTCACAGACACACACACACACACACAGAGACGTAGGCTCAGAGAGAGAGAGACATAAAATGACAATTTTCAAACCAAAATATCTGACTTCCTGTTGGTTGGAGCTATTGAGTGTAAATTAGAAAGTTGTCTGGCTGGAGGAGAACAATACACATACCGATTTTTATTACTGTAGATAAAATTAATCCCCCCACTTTTGACAAAAGGTGGCGCTACTGAGCCCCTCACCACGCCCGTTTCTGAAACTTTGCACATGTCTACTGGCTAATAAATGTGATGTGTCTGTCGAGTTTCATGCAATTTCAAGTATGCTAAGAGTCTCAAAAGCATAAAAAAAGAATATTAAAGTTTGATGTGTTGCCACGACAAAAGTATCTAAGATATCAAGAATCCATTCACAGGTCTACATCTGCCGTGTGTTTACATTATAGTAGTGAAGTTTGAAGCAAATCGGGTTAAAATAAGAGGGTGATTTCAAAGCATTTTGAAAGTGACACACTTCCTTCTGCCAGTTGGTGGCGCTATAACTTTGACTCACAAAAGTCACATCCATGTGATCGGCCTCTTACAACGAACACACTACTGAAGTTTCATCAAGATCAGTTAATGTATGAAGAGGTTATAACACACTTCCTGTTTCCATTATTCGCCATAATTTCGTTTCCTCGCCACGGCCAAACCGTTCGAGATATCAAAAATCCGCTGGCAATTTTTCATCCTCAATTGCTTGACTTCATGCACACCGAGTTTGGTGGTGATTGGACGAATTTCCTAGGAGAAGTGTTTCGAATTCCATTGCATGCGTTTCCAAACAAACCATAATAGCCGACTTCCTGTTGGGCTGGGTTAAAAAGTAAAAGTACAAAGGATATATAAACCGATGAGATCTATATGTGTACCGAGTTTCATATTATTACATGCAAGCGTGTTTGATTTATGGACCAAGTTTTCGGACCCCGTTCCAGGGGGCGCTGTCGAGCCCCCCTGCCACGCCCGGGTACCATCTTCAGCCCGGCCCTGATGGCCGCGGGTTCTGACCTGTGTGCAAAGTTTCAAGAGTTTTCGTGCACGTTAAGAGCCCCAAAAGTGCACAAATAGTCGTTAGAATAATAATAATAATAATAATAATAATAATAATCCTTAGGAAAACAATAGGGCCTTCGCCTTTTCAAGGCTTGGGCCCTAATAATAATAATAATAATAATAATAATAATAATAATAATAATAATAATCCTTAGGAAAACAATAGGGCCTTCGCATTTTCAAGGCTTGGGCCCTAATAATAATAATCCTTAGGAAAACAATAGGGCCTTCGCCTTTTCAAGGCTTGGGCCCTAATAATAATAAATATAGCTGCGAGCAGCGATTACGGGCCCAAGCCGGTGGCACCGCAACCCTTCTGCACCAGGGTGGCGGTACCGCCGGCTTTGGCCCTTCATCACTGCTCGCAGCTATATATATATATATATATATATATATATATATATATATATATATATATATATATATATATATATATAAAGAAGCCGGTGGCACCGTCACCCTGGTGCCTTTAGGGTTATTGTGCACGACGTGCAAAAACGTAACCCTGCTTTGATTGTCGAAAAGAAGTGTGCTGAGCAGTGTTTCTCAACCGGGGGTACGCGGACCCCGAGTGGTCCGTGGCAAAATTGCAGGGGGTCCGAAAAAACATTAAAAATATATATATTTTTAAATATCCTAAAATGTATTTTTTAGCTTTATTGTTTACTTCAGTATTACTAAAACCAGAATTAAGGTTGAAATTACAAATTATTTTAAATGACCTCTTGTGCGTTTTTATTTTCGCCGCGATTTGCCGCCATTTTATTCAATCCAGTACGTTTACAGCGCGTTGATTTCAGTCAGAGAACTGTCGCATGGGCTGGGGAGAGCAGCAATCATGGACAGGTGGCTTAAAAAAAATGATGGGCCATCTACCAGCGGGTCTGACACAAGACAAGTAAATTCCAGCCCACCAGAAAAGCGAATTAAAAAGGGCAGAACAAAAGCACGTCAATATCAAGACAGTTACAAAATGTTTGGGTTTACCACAACAACTACTGAGCCTCCACAGCCATTGTGTTTTCTGTGTGGTGAGGTCCTGTCTAACCACGCAATGAAACCATCCCATTTACAGCGACATCTGACAACGAGACATGCTTGATATGTAGGTAAATCTGCTGACTTTTTCTACAGAAAACTTTCTGAATTTCGGAAAAGTCAAGACACACTAAAAGAGGCAACACAGATGACCAGTTCTTCCCTGCTTGCTTCATATGAGGTATCTTTGCTTGTAGACAAATCGAAAAAAACATACTCAGTTGCTGAGGAATTAATTGTGCCAGCAGCTGCCATCCTAGCAGAGACAATGTTAGACAAGAAGGCAGCAGATGCAATTAAAACGGTGCCTTTATCCAACGACACTGTATGCCGTCGGATTGATGATATGTCTGGAGATATCCTTGCGCAAGTGGTGGAAAAGTTAAAGCGGTCTGACTGTTTTGCTTTACAATTCGACGAGTCAACTGACGTTAGTGGCAAATCACAACTGATAGCGTTTGTTCGCTTCAAAGACAAAGATAATATCACCGAACATATTCTTTTCTGCAAGACAATGCTGGCCAGAACCACCGGCGAGGATGTTTTTAATGTTGTGGATTCTTTTTTCACGGAGCACTCGTTGAACTGGCAGCGCTGCTCACATATCTGCACGGACGGAGCAGCATCAATGACGGGGCGCACCCGTGGATTCCTCGCACGCGTAAAACAGGCAAACCCTGGCATTAAGACAGTTCACTGCATAATTCACAGGAAAGCTTTAGCTTCAAAACGTATGTGCCCCAAATTACACGAAGTCCTTAATGATGCTGTTAAAATCATCAACTTCGTTAAATCCCGACCTCTAAATGCCAGACTGTTTGAAAAACTATGTGATGGAGCAAATTCTGAACACCAGCAATTGTTGCTTCACACTGATATACGCTGGCTCTCAAGGGGAAAAACACTCCAGAGACTGTTTGAGTTACGTGATCAAGTCAGTGACTTTCTCTCTGAGCACTTGCATTCATTTGCACCACTGCTGAAGAACAACAGCTGGCTGGCATATTTAGCTTACCTGGCAGATGTTTTCAGCAGGCTGAATGACTTGAACTTGGAATTGCAAGGTAAAGACACAACTGTCCTTCACCTGTATGATCGAGTTTCAGGGTTCATGAAGAAAATTGAGCTCTGGTGTCGGAAATGCCAGAATGGGGATGTCAGTAGTTTCCCTCAGCTGGACATGTGTCTTGTTAATGCTAGAGCTGAAAAAGTGAGCATTCTGCAGACAGTACAGGCACACTTGGACAAACTCTCCTCTGAGTTCAGATCATATTTTCCTGACATTGAGGTTCATAATTCTGCACTTGACTGGATAAGGAACCCTTTTGTGGCTACCTGCACCCAGACCGTTCCTGTTACTCTCCAGGAAAGACTTATTGATTTGTCCTCAGATAGGGGTTTGAAGATAATGTTTTCAGAAACATCACTGACACAGTTTTGGTGCAATGTTGAAAAGGAGTACCCTGATGTTGGGAAACATGCTCTGTATGAACTGCTGCCTTTTGGATCAACCTATTTGTGTGAGGTCACATTTTCAGCCATGGCACACATAAAGACAAAACAGAGAAACAGACTCAGGTTGGAGAGGAACCTTATTGCTGCTGTTGCTACACTTCACCCCAGAATGCAAAAGCTTATTTGTGATAAATCAAATTTATCAAATGCAAATTTCACATTAAACAAAAGATTCAAGTAAAACAACATTCAGATGGACATGTTAATAAGTTAAAGCCAAATTACATAGATGGCAGTGTTGAAACTGTTCCATGTGTTGAAAGAGAATGTTGTTCCAAAGAATTGGTTGTATATGAAGCATTTGTTGTGTAATTTTAATGCAGTAGAATGAAATTTTAGTATTACAAAAGTGTAAATTTTACAAAAGAAAGTAACATTCAAATGGACGTTGTTAAAATAATCTCAAATTGGACATTAATGGACATGTGATGTTTTATAGAATGCAGTAGAATATTGTTCTGAAAATGACAATGTTGTTGTGATTGATTGTGTAATGTGTTGTGCCATTTCAATGCAATCAAATTCAATGGCCAGATGCAATTCTAGTTGCAAGTCATTAAAAAAAAATATTAATTACTTAACTTGCATTCACTGATATTGCATTCATAGCATTTAACTGTGAAAATCATTGTGATTGGAAATAAAACATTGGATGGCGGGTGAGAACAGGGGTAGGGGGGGTCCATGAGGCTGGTTTCAGATATTATGGGGGTCCAATACTCCAAAAAGGTTGAGAAACACTGCTGTAGAGCTTGCATCAGTTTGGGTGCATCAAGTGCGTATCGAGGGCACATATCAACCACAAAGTATGCGTGAGCAACCTTCTGAAACCTAAAATGAAAAATGAGACGCCTCATCCATGGGTCTCATGGATTTAACGGCCCCAAAAAATGCTTGTGCCCCCCCACTTGAGGCACAGATACTTTCATTTTAATTTCATTTTAATATTATCATAGTTGCTAATTTTGTGTTGCATTAATGTTGCATTCTTTATCATTAAAATATTAAAAATATAAAGAAACAATGGTGTGATTTAGTTTGATTTTTGGGAATCTAGACTGCAACAGCCTATCACGGCCTTACAAAAGAACGTTAGGCTACGTACGTGACATACAACTAAGCCGCTCAACAGTTACCGCGCAATTTTGAAAGCTGTTTCAAAACGAGTTTTCGCCGGCTTACTCGCTTCAGTTCCTTCAGAGTGGAATGATACTTTGATGAGGAGGTTCTGCTCGAGGAAACGCTTCCTCCCGCTGTACTGGGACTGGAGAGAGGACAGCGCTGCCTCCACTCAAAGTATCTGTGCGAGTGAATTTGCATGCGTGCGTGTGTGTGTATGTGTGTGTCATGGCAATGCATATCCCTCTGTTGACTGCTTTAAAATGCAATGTTTGAGAGATGCTTCTAGTGTTACATCTAATATGTTGTGTAGTCAAGTGTTTCATGGATATTCATAACATTGCTTCTGTGTAATGTGGTGTAGGTTAGGCTACCTGGTCATATTTCTGTTGGTTATGTTTAACGTGATGATTACATGCAGCGCGACTAGAGTTGATTATTATATAAGTTACTGTAGGCTAATAATAATTGTGTCCCCCCATACATTTCATATGCCCCCCTTAAGACTGAGGTCTGGTGACGGGTCTGCTAGCATGTTACTAGTATGTTGCTAGCATGTTTAACACTTGCTGGCACTTTTTTATATTATTAGGAGTCCACAACAGTGTTAAACATGTCACTTCCTGTAGCCAGCAGGTGGCGCTATGACTTTAACTGAATATGAGCATGGACGTGTGTTCAGGACAGAACTCTTATCAAACGTGTGAAGTTTGGGGCAGATAGAACATTGTTTTCCTGAGTTACAGCAACATCCTGTTTATGGCGAAACATCGAAATTTGTCAGGGCACCGAGGACACGCCCTTCGACGAAAAAACAAGATCTTCGCAATTTAACGTCGCAAATGCCTTAATATTAAGTCTGCTTTTTAAAAATATTACACTTCAATACGTACAGAATGTGCGCGTTAAGAAACACGTTCAAATTGGTCGTCTTAACATGGTAAAACTGTGCGTCTTTGCACGCACTAAAGTAACGCGAGGACAACTGACGCCTTAACACGACAAAAAAATGAGCGTGTCTACGCGTTCAGAAGAAACACGTAAAAAATTGCCGCGTTAACGCGGACAAACAGTGCGTGTTGACGCGGTCAAATTTCACGCGTTTCGTTTAAAGATTATTGTCCCCGATCGCGTTCCATACTGTAATTACGTCAGCGTCCAAAATTCGCTCATCTGTTTTGTTTTCAT
This sequence comes from Siphateles boraxobius, assembly GCF_051911475.1. NCBI lineage: Eukaryota > Metazoa > Chordata > Actinopteri > Cypriniformes > Leuciscidae > Siphateles > Siphateles boraxobius. Next base: position 4,794,197 of record NW_027508777.1, on the reverse strand, counting down.
TCCCTCATTCATCGTATCATCGTATTCATCATGTGCCGTTCCTGCAGAGCACAGTTCATGTTAACGAGTTACTGATTACGGACGCAGCTAATGTTCAACAGAATACAACATCCGAATTACACTGGGAACCCCGACAACAGGAGATAACAGAAGATGTGCATTGAACAGGTTTGGATTTGGTTGTTTAGAGTGTGTAGACATACAGGCAGACAGGCAATGACTCTGTGTGAGGTGGGACGCTTCTGCGTTCCTCTATCTATCGTTCCTTGCTCAATTTCTCTGATTTAATCTTAAAAACCGGATATTTACATTAACTCGCTGCTGGTTAACGTTAGTTAGCAAAGCTTTTGAGTTGTTAGCCATTTCATAAGCCCGGGTCTCGTAATGAATGAACTATGTGGAAATATACTAAATCCTAAAAATAATGAAAACTGCACTCTTGAAGGATTTAACGTATTCAGCCAAAATATTATAGTTTGGGTATTAAGTTTACTCTTACTGCAGTAAAACTGTTGTTACAGATAACAGCAGCTGCCACTGTTATTAAAGGGGGAAAATAATGGAAAGATTGACCTCAAGGAAATCATTTATTATGTTAAATGGGTAACAATAACTGTACTAAATATGGCATTTAGGCGAAAACTATGGTCCACAAATCAGTCCGCAGAAGATGTCTTCATTTAAATGGTTCTCCAAAAAGGGAAAATTCTTTAATAGTCACCCAAGTGTTTCTCCGAACTCCTAAATTATATGACACAAAGGATAGTTGAAGATTTTTTCTGCTGTTTTTGTCAAGGTTTCAAGCTGATAAATTTATGGATGAATGAATGAATGAAGTGTTTACCATGGTTTACATGTACTATATCGAACTATTAAGCAGCAAAATATTAAGAATTGTTAACAAATTCATTGGTTTGTGGGGGTGTTTTCAAACGAGGCAAAGCCTCACATTTTTTAGACATCAAATGTAAATTTATGACCTTTACACTTAACTTTCCTGGTTGTACCAAACATTACATAAAAAGAGAGACCATACAATTATATTTTGTATTTTTACATAAAAAAAATGTATAAAAAAAAAAAAAAAAAGTATATATTTTAAAATCAAGTATAAATGTAATCAAGTTAGTGTTTTTGTGAATTTTTACATTGCACACAAAAGTTACTGACTGACAGCTTACAGCTTGTTCCTCTATTTGTTGCGCTTAGCTGAGAAAAAAACAAAGTTAATGGTATACATTTCAGAGATATCAAGTATATAAACTCACATTAAACATTTCCACACACATCACAATGACGGTGATACATGTGCGAACTCTGTTCATGCTGTTCGCTTTATGTGTTTCGCGTAGCTCAATATCTCTTCAGTAAGCTGACGTAAATGTTCAGCGTTGCATCCTGAAGATCAACACACAGTTAGTTTTCATTAAAAATAGTGAGACTAAATTATATTACCAGTGCGCATGCCGCTCTCTCTCCCATTGAGGTCTTTGATTTAGAAATTTGCAGATGATAAAGAAAATTAAGCCTATTCTGTTGCTTTCGTTGACGTGAACTCCATGAAAACTGCTTCCATCATTATGTTGGAAAACGCTCTTATCAGAAAAAAATTTGGTCACACTTTAGATTAAGGTTCAATGCTCACCATTAACTAACTATTAACTATGACTTTTGCCTCAATAATATCCTAATTACTGCTTATTAATAGTTATAAGGTAGTTGTTAAGTTTAGGTATTGGGTCGGATTAATATAGATTATGGTCATGGAGAATAAGGCATATATATGTGGTTTATAAGTAACAGTCAATATCCGAGTAATATGCATGCTATTAATCAACTAGTTAAATACTGAGAATTGTACCCTAAACTAAAGTGTTACCAAAATTTCTCTGAAGCTTGTGTACTGTATTTTTAGTTAAGTTATTAAGCAGTCTCTCTTGTAGGTTCCTTTGTGTTATACTGTAATGATCACTGGGATGTTCTCTAGGAATATGATTTCATTGATTGGTTTTCCCTGATGAGATATTGTTGAAAACTTAGAACCAATCCACTTGATATAAGGTAACAGTCTAACAGACCGGATGATACATTCTATTTACTGAATAGGTTTGTCAGGGAGGCTCGCTGAGAGTCATACAACTCCACTAGTAATTTTAAAGGGGTGAGTGATTTATGATTTCACTTTTCTAATGTTAGTTAGTGTGTAATGTTGCTGTTTGAGCATAAACAACATCTGCAAATTTACAACGCTCAAAGTTCAAAGCAAAGAGAGATATTTTCTTTTAAAGAAATTGCTTTTGTAGGACTACAACAAAAGGCTGGTAGGGACTACACAAGCTTCCTCCTGGGTTAGTGACATCACCAACCCTAAAATGTGCATAACATGTACAATATGCTAATCAATGACTAGAAGATAAATACACATAAGCTACATAAATTCATTAGCTAACCATTCAGAAATGTCATGTTGCATTCTACATGTTGTCACTTCTTCTTAAGTCTCTCCATCATTGTCTAACTCCAGTTTAAACATAAAAGGCTAAAAGTTTTTTAAATTTTTAGGGCTGTAATGTCCCAGTCGATTAGTTGATTAATTGGTCTATACGTTCTGGTTCGACAAAAATTCTGATTGTTCGATTTTTTGCGTGTTCATTTCATCAGTTTTGCAGCGTTCATTTCATCAGCTTTGCCGTGCTCCTTTCATCAGGGGGAAAGCACTAACTGCTAATGGGGGTGTTTTCAGAGTACCCCTGTTTCACAGGTAACAGTCTGTCTTCAGAACACCCCCTTGTTTTCACTTTTTTGGGATTAGCCCAACCCACTGGAGAAGAGAGACAGATAAGTAGAGGTCTCATTGGCTATAGAAGGTTTGATGCTGAATATTATTTATTTAATTGTGAGAGCGTTTAATTGTCAGTCTTCTTCTAACATATTAACAACAAAGACATCGACAATTTGGCAGGATTTTGTTAAAATTGATTACGGGAAAGAGGTCGAATGCAATGTTTGCAAGCAACAGTTTGCCTTCCATAGCTCGACGATAAACATGACATCATCTAAAAGCGGTAAGCTAACTTGTCTGTGTTAGGTTGCCCTGTCTGTTTTGAGTAGGCTATTATGAACATATCGGAATTGGCATATCAGTTATGCACTTTATTTTGTTTCTGCTGTTGATCTGGTTTGTTTAATAAATATTCTTTTTTTATTAATGTGGACGTGCCTTTTGTGTTTATTAAGAGTAAAAGCTTTAAGTTAATAGTCTATTCGTGTCTCAGCCGCGAAGCTGAGCTCTGAAATGATGAACTGAATGACAGTTATAATTTATTATTATAACATATGACAAAAAGAATTGTTTAAATTATGTTGTATATTCCTCAACAGTTCTTGTGATATCATTAGTTGACAACATAGTACTATTTTCGAAAATCATAGGCTATGATATTGCGCAGGCGCAGGTGCACGTGATGCAATGCTGTCAGAGCCGACAGACTCGTGTGTCAGACTCATTTCAGTGCAAAATAATTAGGTCAAAAATGATTTAATATACTGCAAATAGCCTTCCTATTTTTTTATATTTATTTATAATCAATTTAGGCGGACAACAAGGCTACCAAGTACAGCGCACAGTTCGCAGCTAATTAATTTAACGTTCTTTTTTTCTAAAGTCATTTTTAGTAAAAAATTTCAGGACTTCAGTCGACCAAGATTTTCTTTGGTTGAGTACAGCCCTAGAAATTTTCAGTGCATGTCTGTGTGAGGTAAAAGTACACACGCTGTTGTAGCTCCGTGGTCTCCGCCCTCTGTGCCGGGAGCAGCAAATTTGCATTTAAAGGGACAGACACAAAAACGATGCATTTTTCCTCACCCTCAAAAAGTACAAATTTTAACTAATTTGAGCTAAAACTTCACACTCTGGGGACATCAAAGACTTATTTTATATCGTGTGAAAAGGGCATTATACCACCCCTTTAAAGCATTTCGTCTAGGAAGCCCGTAAGCAAGCAGCTTTACCGAGTCCCAAATAATAATAATAATAATAATAATAATAATAATAAAAGATCCTCTAAAAACGAGGGGAGTAATAGGAATGTTAAATCAAAATAACTTATCAAGGAGGCCCTCAGAAATGCCGAAATGCTCACTTGATTTTACAAAGAACGGACCTCTTAGGAAGCAATTACTCAGTATAACTACCTTTCGTATGAGGGGAGTACAAATAATGCTCATCTAGGATTATGTTTGTGAAGGCTAGTTTTCTAAAAAAAGCCATTCACTTGATAATAGAGCACTTAGGGAGGGCTGTGATGACCATCTGAGGGGAGTACTACCAACGCTCAATCACCTAAAAAGGCTTAGCAAAAAGCCTGTTCAACTCAACTTAGTTATTATCAAGGTTTGTCAGGGAGGCCTACAGAGGGCCTTCCATCCTGACAATAACCATAATATCCATAATTTAACATTAAGGAAGCTCAACAAGAGAGGAAAGAGGAAGAATGAGGGCAGATGTTATCGCCCTCAAAAGGAAGAAGAGTAGGTATTATTTACCCTCATTAACTCTAGAATGCCACGAGCATCTAGATTGAATAACTTCACTGAGATCATGCTTCTTCTTTGGCCATGACCACAAGACGGGCCAGGTCCCCTCAATATGGTTTTTAATAGTGCTGCACGATTAATCATATCGCAATCGCGATGTCAAGCCTATGCGATTATATGACGCAAAATGCCGCGATTTTATGAAATAAATAAAGGCATGTGTAGACATGACAACCCATTCTCTCTGAGAGTTGTTTGCCCATTTTCTACAATGCTAATAAAAAGAAGACCAGTCAATTTCTTTTTAGGCAGTGGCATGTGTGGCGCGTTTGGTCATTACTTTTTCCGGTGTGCAGCGAGGAGAACGTACTCGGTTACGTATGTAACCTCGGTTCTCTCTAGAAGAGGGAACGAGTATTGCGTAACTTTCTTACGCTATGGGTAAAGTCATCTTTTCTCGAGATATTGAAGCCAAAAAGTATTAAACAATTAAACAATCCTTAATTTTGTATTTCTTGTCAACGCAGTGCAGCAGCTAGCAGACCTAGAGCAAGCTATCTAGCGTGGTCATTGGTTGCTCTGCGGCAACTGCAGCAGCCTACCACTGAGCCTGGCGTGACGTCACGCCCAATGAGAGGTGGGCTCTACACGTCACAGCCCGCCAGAATATAGGTGGCTTAGCATATAAATCAGGCTCAGGGGCTGCAACTCTGGTTTTCATCGACTGAAGCGAAAAACACTGGTGGCGCCAGCACGGCAGGTTACGCAATACTCGTTCCCTCTTCTAGAGAGAACCGAGGTTACGTACGTGACAGAGTACGTTAACTTACGAGAGGTTCTCTCGTATTGCGTAAGTTGCTTACGCTACGGGAACCCATTGTCAAAGCCTGTGCGCGCCAGCATCCACTTCATGAGTCCCAGGGAGTCCCGGAGAACATAGATAAGTGGGAATCAGGCGGCCAGCAACGCGGGCCAGCACATGTTCATAATCACCAATAGGGAATACAGAGCGCCGCTGCCGGTCTATATAAAGCATATCAACCCATATAGTGCGGCTCAACCAGGAGAGCTAAGTCACGTGAGAGTAGTCTGCGCACGATCAGATCTGGGCAGAACATACATCCCACTCATACTGACAGAAGTCTAGCCTGCAAGGCGGGAACTTCCAGATTATAAAACCTAACAAATGTGGACGGGGAGGCCCAGCCCGCCGCCTCACAAATGTCATGAATGGAAATCCCGCTGGACCAAGCCCATGACGAGGCCACGCCTCTGGTGGAATGAGCCCTGATGCCCAAAGAATATTGCAGACCTTTCAGACACATAAGCATTCGCTATAGCGTCCACTATCCATCTGGATAGGCTCTGTTTCGAGGCGGTGAGACCCTTGGTGCGCCCACCAAACGAAACAAAGAGCTGCTCCGAGTGCCTGAAGGGGGCGGAGCGCGTAATGTAAGCCCTCAGCGCCCTAACAGGGCAGAGGAGACTAACATCGCTCTCATTATCGGATGCAGGCAGAGCCGATAGAGAAATGACCGTAAGCTCCGGGAACCAGATTTGGTTCTCCCATTGCGGGGCTACGAGGAGCACCGAGTGGCGCTCGGTGAGGCACTCGAGCATTCAACCAGCGTTGTAGCGGGCGCATGCACAGTAGGCCCAGCTGAAGCACTGCTGCAGCTGAGGCCATACAGCCCAGCATTCTCTGGAATGTTTTCGGAGAAGCGACGCTGCCCTTCTGGAAAGATGCGGCCAGGTGTCGAACACGGCGCGCGCTGTGTCGATAAATGGGGCGTCATAGCCACAGAGTCCAGTTCTATTCCCAGAAAGGAAACTGACTGACTGGGCAGAAATGAGCTCTTGGTCCAGATGACCGTGAGACCCAGGCCTTCCAGATGACTGAGGAGCACTGTTCTGTGAGATAAAAGTTCTATCTCTGACTGTGCCAGAATCAGCCAATCGTCCAAATAGTTCAGAATCCGCATGCCCTGATTTCTCAGGGGAGCGAGAGCCGCGTCCATGCACTTCGTAAATGTACGGGGTGCTGAAGACGGGTTGAACGGGAGGACGGTGTACTGATATACCTTGCCGTCGAATTCGAATCTCAAGAATGGCCTGTGACGGGGTATTATCTGAATCTGAAAGTAAGCATCTTTCAGATCGAGAGATATAAACCAGTCCCTCGGGTGAATTTGCGCGAGGATTTGTCTGGTCGTGAGCATTTTGAACGATCTTCTCATGAGAGCTTTGTTCGAATATCTCAGATCTAAGATAGGTCTTAGAGCTCCGTCCTTCTTGGGTACGAGAAAATGGCGGCTGTAAAAGCCTGACTCGCTCAGAGAAGGAGCTACTGGTTCTATAGCCCCTTTGCACAGCAGTTTGGCCATTTCTGCGCGGAGTAGATGCGCTACTTCTGCTTTCACTTTCGTCTCGGTCCGTGCTCGAAAGCGAGGGGGACGGTGAACGAACTGTAGTGAATAACCCTGTCTTATTGTGCTTGGCACCCATTCTAATATCCCTGGAATCGCTTCCCATGTTTTTTCATGTATAGCTAGGGGCTGAATGGCCTCCGAGTTCCAATCGCCACACTTTGTGGGCTCGGAAAACTGTATTGGCGCGGCGCGCGCGCCCTCGGTGCTCGAATACGGCGGCTCACTGACAGCGGTAGCTGACTGTTTCATATGCGTCGTCCCGATTGCTTTGAATGGGGAATGTTTTGTGATAGCTTGTGATACGCAAGCGGAGCCCGGGGCAAAACGTTTGTTAGTAAGCGTGAGCGCTCGTGAGCGGACACGTAACTTACATTCATGTGTGACGTCCCGATTGTTTTGAATGGGGAACGTTTTGTGATCACTTTGTGATGTGCGAGCGGCGCCTGGGGCGAGGTGTTTGTTAGTAAGCGTGAGCGCTCGTGAGCGGGCACATAACCTGACCGATATGAGGCTACTTTGGCCGTGCAACAGAGAGTAGGCATGGGCACGTGGTTGTGGGCACATTTCCTACATCCAACACTCGAGTGGCATTCGACAGCTTTAAGAGAGTGGGCTCTGTGAGAGTGAGAGACATGGGTATAGTGCTTGTGTGTAGGGGTGAACACTGAGATGTGGGCACCTTTTCTAGACTTATGACACCATCGGCCTGAGCCGGATAACCAGACATTATACCCTTCTTTGTGATGCGCGAGCAGTGCCGGGCGTTTATTAGTAAGCGTGAGCGCTCGTAAGCGGGCAAGTAACTCACATTCATAGCCATGGGCAGAACAGCCTCCGGGTTCCGATCGCCACACGCGCCGGGCGTTTATTAGTAAGCGTGAGCGCTCGTAAGCCGGCACGTAACTTACATTCGTAACCTGACCGATATGAGGCTGTTTTGGCCGTGTGACAGAGAGTAGGCGTTAGCACAGAGTTGTGGGTACATTTCCTACATCTAGCACTCGAGCGGCATTTGCCAGCTTTATGAGAGTGGGCTCTGTGAGTGACACGGGGGTATCGTGCTTGCGTGCGCACGCGCGCACCCATACCTCCGGTTCAGTTTTAGGAGCCCACGAAGTGTGGCGATCGGAACCCGAAGGCTATTCTGCCCATGGCTATGAATGTGAGTTACGTGCCCGCTTACGAGCGCTCACGCTTACTAATAAACGCCCGGCGCTGCTCACGCATCACAAAGAAGGGTATAATGTCTGGTTATCCGGCTCAGGCCGATGGTGTCATAAGTGTAGAAAAGGTGCCCACATCTCAGTGTTCACCCTTACACACAAGCACTATACCAGTGTCTCTCGCTCTCACAGAGCCCACTCTCTAAAAGCTGGCGAATGCCGCTCGAGTGTCAGATGTGCCCACGCCTACTCTCTGCCCGCTCTGTTGCACGGCCAAAGCAGCCTCATATCGGTCAGGTTATGAATGTAAGTTATGAATGTAAGCTTGCAAACACTGAGATGTGGGCACATTTTCTACACTTAGAGCACCACGGCGTGAGCCGGATAACCAGACGTTATACTCTTGAGATTTTGCAGGCAAGCGGGTTGCATTACCGGCTCATTGGCTGCCGAATACACCGCTGCAGTAGCCTTATCTAAGGGGACTGACAGGGCGAGATGTTTCAATGGTGGTCCGGCCGCGGCGGGACTCAACCGTCTTTTGAGAGATCGTCACGCCAGGCTCAGTGGTAGGCTGCTGCAGTTGCCGCAGAGCAGCCAATGAGCACGCTAGATAGCTTGCTCTAGGTCTGCTTGCTGCTGCAGTTGCCGCAGAGCAGCCAATGAGCACGCTAGATAGCTTGCTCTAGGTCTGCTTGCTGCTGCACTGCGTTGACAAAAAATACAAAATTAAGGATAATTTTTGGCTTCAATATCTCGAGAAAAGATGACTTTACCCGTAGTGTAAGCAACTCACGCAGTAGGAGAGAACCTCTCATAAGAGAACAGGTGAAGATGGATGCCGAGCAGACGGACACTGAACTGGTGGGCAGAAAAAATTCTACCTCTGTTATATGGTGATATTTGGGCTATAAGATAACGACACTGAGCAGAGAGAGCAAGGCTACCAACTCTCACTCATTCAGCGTGAGACTCACGCAATTGACACTTTTCACATGCTCTAACGCCACACATAAATTTTCTCACACAGAGAAAAAATCACGAAGCAAAGAGGACACTGACACCGACAGACTAGACAGAGAAGGTTACTTTTGGTAGGAACAAATTCTCAGCTCTCAGATTCTGTCAATTTTATTACGAAATTCAAACAATAGCGTTTTGGCGCTTGTGAATGTGACAAGACAGATCGTGGTCGTGAACCGAACATCTCTTACTCTTAGTTAATAGTAAATAAACACGAATGAACAACAGTGTGTTGAAAGATACAGTACAACTTACCGAAATGTTTATGCTTCATACATAATATCAATCAATTAGTACTTTTTAACTGCGGAAAGAGGTCAGTAAAACAGCTGGAGAACAATGTTTCAACGTTACATTTACCTCAGAAAAGCCATTTGATAGCACGTTAGTTGGCTAGACCAATTATAGAGAGAGGAGTATTTTGCTAAATATGTCCACTATATTAAATATTTATTATATTTTTACTTATATCATTAAAATATTGTAACGTTGTTATTATAGCCTAGCCTAGTAAAAACCACATTATATTTAATTTGAGTTGTTATTTTTAACCTTTAAACCAGCTGACAGGGTCTCTGTATGTTTACAGCATTAGGTGAGATATTATTTTTTCTTGAGAAAAATTAACATGTATCTACTGTACCTAATATTTATCCAAATGAATCGATATTGAATCAAGATTGGAATCAAATCACAAGATTTGAATTGAAATCATGAAATTTGTGTCAAGCAATAATAAAAACAGTAGCCTACCAGTAATTGTACCATGTAAACATTGTAACATGTTGTCACTAAACTTAACAAAAATCTGTTTAGTTACCAAATGTTTGGACAATCACAATACACATCCTGATTAAGGCCCTGTCCACACGGAGACGCTTTTAGCTGTATACGGACACATTTTTTATCGGATCGGCGTTTCGTCCAGACCGATCTGGAGTTTTGGGTGACTGAAACCGCTATTTTTTGAAACCGGGTCCCAGGATGGATAAATCTGAAAACGACACCCTTGCGGCTTCGTGTGTACGGCCAGTCCGTATATTTTGTGAAACGATGATGTCATCACCCCACGTGTCAACTAGTCAGACGCGCTAAATCAGTAGGCTAACAGCAACAACAACTGCACTACTTGCTTGAGTTCATGCTGCAGAAGCTACTGAGCCTCTTATTTCTTTATTTATTATTTAGGCCTACTTTAATGTATTTTTATTTTATTTCTTTATTTTACTTCTTTATTTGTTTATATTTCTTTCTTATGTTATGATGCTTGTATTTTGTCTGATTAAGACATTTCATATTTTGTAGGGATGGGCATTTCAAGCAAAAATAATATTCGACGATCGCTGGGAATTATTTGATTATTATTCAAAAAACGCACCTCTGCCCGGTATGCTCACCGGTAACACGGTGTTCGCTCCGACATTAAATTTCTCTGTACTGTAGGCCTACATGTTGTAGCCATTAAAGAAAAGTTAGTTTCATATTTATGTTTAAATAATGTTATTTTTTCCATTTCATATGTTGATTATATGAAAAGTGAACAGCCTGAGTAGCCTAATCATAAGATGCGCAATATCGAGGCACATCATTTTGACCACTTCATTAAGTTTTGTTTTATATAAAGCCTTTCTTTAAAGTGAATTTCTTTTGTATAAATTGTATCTTAATTTTAATCAATATTTCATAAACCAATTGCCTGGATTTAATAAATAAGAAGCAAATATAGCAGACAATAGCCATCAGGACACGGAGGCGCCGACGCGATATAACTTGCATCCCACGTGAACTGGAGCTTGTCTCATAAATTAACAGAAACTCAGAAATATATCTAAGCTTAAAATGTCTACTTTTAAACAAAACAATTCAAAACGAAAAGAAACCGACAACTCTCTTATAATCTGTATGAAGTGTGCATTTATCTCTATAAGCACCTTCACCTACTGCGAAGGTGGCGAGTCAGCATCGTCACAGAAAACACTAGTTTATTAATAAATAATTAAAATGTCTCCTTGCTATATTTGACACATTCATAATAATTAGGCTATTTGCCGGTTCTTTGTGGCAAGCTTTATGCGTCTGCTAACTAATCGAATATCGTGACTCTTTCCTATTTTGTACCAGGCCATTTATGGTTTTTCATATTGTTCAATAAAGTTCTTGGTTAAAAAGAAAGAAAAAAAGAAGCTACTGTTCCTAATATTATTGTATGCGCGCAAGGTTTATGCGCGAGGTTTATGCGCAAGTCTTCTTCTCTGTTTTTAGTGTATCTGTGTCAGAAATACAGCGCCTCATACTGGTCTGGCATGTATACTACATCGGTTTCAGTCGGTTTCAGCGGTTTCGTGTGTACGCAGATATTTCTTGAGACGGCGCCGTGTTTACGGAATTTTTTTTTAGAACGAGGAAAAAAAAGATCGGATAGGGAAAGCTCTGGCTTTGTGTGGACGTGGCCTAAATGTCCCTGTTTGCCTGGACAGAATGTTCAAAATATCTTATTTTCATGAGCATACAAATGTTCTTATTTATTGTTCTATTTATTTTATAATATTGTACTCTTAAGACAATAACAAGTTTGCACTCAAAAAAATAACTCAATTTAATTGAGAGCAGGATTTCCATCCAATAAATATGTGTAGCCCTAACTCATAAAAAACAAATTCATGCATGGTCTAACTCAATTTTGACCAACCTAAGTGAGTTGGTCCAGCTCAATTTGATCAAATAGTTTAATTGAAATGGATAGGCTACATTTATAAAAAATAGTTTTATGCTTCTTAAACTTAAATTAAAACATTTAATTGAAAAATCAATTATAAGGAAATCCTTCTTTTGTACCCCATAGAGACAAGAGACAAATCTTACTCATCTTGTGATGGAATAATGATTCTCGCTCCCCAAGTCACACATTCATCTTTTACACTCAGAGCATCTCTCCTATGATGGTACGGTAACACTTGAGGCTCTACTTTCTCAGGCCAGCCCTTTAATATGTACTCATGTACCACTGAGAGTGTTATGTCGTGTGACGTCCATTTCCGAATTTGTGCTGCACTTACAGGCGAGTCATCCATTAAGTCCATCATCAGCACTTGATCTTTAGTATCATCAGGTTCTCCCTCACCTGGCGCTGAGAGTCTACTTAGAGCATCAGCATTTTGATGGTACTTCCCTGGCGTGTACACAATATTATACTGATATGCTTGTAAAATTACAGCCCACCTTTGCACTCTGGGTGATCCCATTTGAGGAACTGCCTTCGCTTCATTGAACAAATGGATCAAGGGCTTATGATCAGTGCAAATGGTGAATGCCCAACCATACAAGTACTTATGAAATCTTTGAATGCCAATAATCACAGCTAAGCCTTCTTTGTCCAACTGTGAATAACGCTTCTCTGCAGACGTAAGTGTTCTTGACATGAAACCAAGGGGTTTCTCCATACTCTCTCCTGTTTTACGCTGCGAGAGCACTGCACCCACCCCATAGGGAGAGGCGTCACAAGCCAGAACCAGTTCGGAATCTGAGGAATAATGAACTAGCACCTCTGCTGATTTTAGAAGGGATTTAGATTCTTTGAAAGCTTCTTGTTGTGGCTTTTTCCACATCCACTTAACCTCTTTTCTCAGCAGCAGATGTAGAGGAGCTAGCAGCGTTGCCAGGTTTGGAAGGAACTTATTATAATAATTGAGCAAGCCCAGATATGCTTTGAGTTCTGCGACATTACTTGGTTCTGGTGCTTCTTCAATAGCTTTCACTTTAATTGCCATCGGATGTAAACCCTGGGCATCTACTCTGTGGCCTAAATATTCCTCCTCATCTGCCAGGAACATGCATTTTCCCCGTTTCAATCGCAAACCAGCTTCTTTCAGTCTCGCCAGCACTTCATCCAGTGTCTTCAAGTGACTCTCTTGATTTACGCCAGTCACCAATATATCATCAAGTTAAACAACTACTCCAAGAATACCTTGCAACAATCCCTCCATTGTTCTCTGGAAGATAGCAGGAGCTGAAGCAACTCCAAAGGGCAAACGATTATATGTGAATAACCCTTTTTGTGTATTCACTGTAAAGTATTTTTTGGAGCTTTCATCCATGATGATTTGTTGGTTTAGTTACCAAATGTTTGGACAATCACAATACACATCCTGATTAAGGCCCTGTCCACACGGAGACGCTTTTAGCTGTATACGGACACATTTTTTATCGGATCGGCGTTTCGTCCAGACGGATCTGGAGTTTTGGGTGACTGAAACCGCTATTTTTTGAAACCGGGTCCCAGGATGGATAAATCTGAAAACGACACCCTTGCGGCTTCGTGTGTACGGCCAGTCCGTATATTTTGTGAAACGATGATGTCATCACCCCACGTGTCAACTAGTCAGACGCGCTAAATCAGTAGGCTAACAGCAACAACAACTGCACTACTTGCTTGAGTTCATGCTGCAGAAGCTACTGAGCCTCTTATTTCTTTATTTATTATTTAGGCCTACTTTAATGTATTTTTATTTTATTTCTTTATTTTACTTCTTTATTTGTTTATATTTCTTTCTTATGTTATGATGCTTGTATTTTGTCTGATTAAGACATTTCATATTTTGTAGGGATGGGCATTTCAAGCAAAAATAATATTCGACGATCGCTGGGAATTATTTGATTATTATTCAAAAAACGCACCTCTGCCCGGTATGCTCACCGGTAACACGGTGTTCGCTCCGACATTAAATTTCTCTGTACTGTAGGCCTACATGTTGTAGCCATTAAAGAAAAGTTAGTTTCATATTTATGTTTAAATAATGTTATTTTTTCCATTTCATATGTTGATTATATGAAAAGTGAACAGCCTGAGTAGCCTAATCATAAGATGCGCAATATCGAGGCACATCATTTTGACCACTTCATTAAGTTTTGTTTTATATAAAGCCTTTCTTTAAAGTGAATTTCTTTTGTATAAATTGTATCTTAATTTTAATCAATATTTCATAAGCCAATTGCCTGGATTTAATAAATAAGAAGCAAATATAGCAGACAATAGCCATCAGGACACGGAGGCGCCGACGCGATATAACGTGCATCCCACGTGAACTGGAGCTTGTCTCATAAATTAACGTCCATTTAGATATGGAAGATAGCAGGAGCTGAAGCAACTCCAAAGGGCAAACGATTATATGTGAATAACCCTTTTTGTGTATTCACTGTAAAGTATTTTTTGGAGCTTTCATCCATGATGATTTGTTGGTATGCGTGACTCATGTCCAATTTTGTGAACTGTTTTCCTCCCTCCAACCGAGCAAAAAGATCCTCCACCCGTGGTATTGGATACTGTTCCAATGTTGACACTCTGTTGACTGTGAGTTTGTAGTCACCGCATAATCTTATACTGCCATCTGGTTTCAAGATAGGAACAACAGGAGCTGCCCACTCTGAATACTTAACAGGTGAGATGATTTTGTCCCGCAGCAGTCGATTAATCTCTTCCTCCACCTTTGTTTTCAGGGCAAATGGCACAGATCTAGGTCTGAAAAACCTGGGTGTGGCATCAGTCGGCACATGAAGACTGGCAGTAGTACCCCTTAATGTCCCCAGCTCCTCCTTGAAAACTTCCTCATGCTGGAAAAGCACCTGTTGCAACGTCATCTCCGACTGCACCAGCTTTATCTCACTCCACTGAATTTGGAGCTCTTCAAGCCAGGATCGGCCTAGTAAGCATGACCCTGTTCCTTTCACTATAACAAGTGGCATTATCTTTTCCTGCTGCTGGTATTTTACTTCTACATCGGCCACCCCCACTATTCCCAATGGCTCTCCTGTATACGTTCTCAACTTGATTTTTGTAAGTCTCAGTTTGGGATCTTCATAGTCTTTCCAGATGACCTTGTACATTCCCTCACTTATAAGACTGACACTGCATCCAGTATCAATCTCAAAGTTTATCAGTCTGCCATTAACAATTAACTCAACAGTGAGGGGTTTTACTTTCTTCAGTGCATCAGTTTGTACACATGCCAAAGTGAATGTTTCTTCAAATTCATCACTGTCATTATTGTCACTTACATTGAATGCTCGATGCGGCCGCACCCCTTTTTCACTTCTTCCAGTTATTGCGGGTCCACTCTGTTTACTTTTGTTGCGACAGGCCCTGGCGATATGACCTATTTTTTCACACACATAACATTTGTCCTCCTTAAATCAGCAATCGTTTGCTTTGTGGTTTGTTCCACAGCATCTGTAACATTCTCTTAATTCTTTTTGTTCACCCATTTCTCCCTTTTTCCAGCGATCCGGTTTTCTCTCTTTAAACTTGACGCTGTTACATGCCTGTACGCTGGATTTACTTTGTAAATCGAGCACATTTTTGCTTGCGGCTTCATTGGGTACTGCAATTTTAAAAGCAGGTTCAAACGTCAGATTTACTTCCGAGAGCAGCCTTCTCTGAATCCGATCATCATCTATGCCACAAACAAGTCGATCCCTCAGCATTTGGTCTAAAGTTGCTCCACAATTACAATCTTGTGCCAAACAACGCAACTCTGCTACATATTCTGTCACAGTCTCTGTCGGCTTCTTCATTCTTGAATCAAATCTAAATCGCTGTACAATCTCACTTGGCTGAGGATTAAAATGATTTTTTAGCATTGTTACCAGTTGCTGGAAAGTCTTTTCACTTGGTTTTGTTGGGCTAAGAATATTTCGCATCACACTGTAAGTTTGTGGTCCCACAACACTTATGAGAATAGCTCTTTGCTTACCCTCATCTTCAATTCCATTAGCCACGAAAAATTGCTCCAGTACTTCAGAATACTCTTCCCATGTTTGAGCTTGTGGATCAAATGCCGCTAGTGAGCCAATAGTTCCTGTAGCCATGGTTAATCCTCAATGTTGTCATCACAGGCTTTTTTTTTCTCTGGGTGTCATCCTCGTCGCCAAAAATGTAGTATCTTTTCAAAAAGCGGACTACTACATTCATATAGTTCAAGTCAATACTTTACTTTGTTGTTGCAAGACATACACACACCATGCTTCCCGCATGTCACATCTTCCCCTGCTCCAAGATCAAACACAACACTTATAATACAATGACACCTAGTGGTTACTCCAAGATACTACATATTTAATACTTAGAAAAATTATTTAACCAAACAAGCTAGTTGCACCAATGCAAGTACACATTTTAAAGCCTTTTTTCCAGTCTGGAAATTTGCTTTTGTGGCACAAACTGCCCAAACTGCCTTGCAGTTTATGGAATTCCAAAGTCAAAGACTTGACTATTAATAACAGTCAAAATAAACTTGACTCTAAAATAAACTTCAGAATCATAAATACATATGCATAATGGCTTGTCTTAAAATGGATAAATGAAAATTTTGTCATTTACTCATCCTCAGGTTGTTCCAAACATGTACAAATGTCTTTGTTCTGTTGAACACAAAGGAAGATATGTCAAAGAATATGGAAAATCTGAACAATTCTGGGCCACCATTGACTTCCATAGTTCGAAGAAAAAAAAAAATCAATGGTGGCCCAGAACTGTTCAGTTTCCCATATTCTTCAACATATCTTCCTTTGTTTCCAACAGAACAAAGACATTTTTACAGGTTTGCAACCACCCGAGGATGAGCAAATGATGACAGAATTTTCATTTTTGGGTGAACTATCCCTAAAGACAAGAACCACTAACTAGAAATACACACAAAAAGTCTGTAAGTAAAATCATGTAAGATCGTATAAAAAATAAATGTACCTGTTTGTGTGTGTGTGCATAAGTATGTAAATAACTCAATATACAACAATGTATGTGTTCTCAAAAAAGTGCACATCTCATGCAAACAGCTTAATTTTAAGCTACTGGATCTTTGCATTCAGCTTATGTCCATCCAAGTTCAGGGCTCGCAAAATTTCTAAATCGCTGGGAGCCCTTCGGGCAGGCACTCTTCAGATTTTGGTAGCCCGAAATGAATTTTACTAGCCCAAATAAAAAGACAATTTTTAATATAGAAGTAGAAAATTGGTTAGGAGTCAAAACATCAATCAAAAACTTTTTCAAAACACAAATATCAACAAGTGAGCAGCTCCGTTGTTACAGTCTTACAACGCTAAATTTTCTGATGGAATAATTCACATATTGAAATGTAGCAATAAATAATAATAATAACAACAACAATACCAGACTTTTTTGAGGCAAGTAAATGGTGCTCTAATTATTTTATGCTGTTTATAGCAGAATATATGATGGTCAAGTCACCTTTATTTATGTAGCGGTTTTTACCATTTGTTTGATCAAAGCAGCTTATACAGTGATAGTGTGTTAGCACATGGATTAAAACATTCTGGCACGCAAAGTAAAGCATTCATGTGAAAGTGGAGCTTTAATTTTTATTGTTCATAGGTGTAATTTATGGGTGGGACATGTCCCCACCACTTTTTCTCAGATAATGTCCCCCACCACTTTGTGAAACATTTCGAGGCACGGACGTACCTAATACAAATAAATAAAACCTCTCAAGTTAACTAGCAGAGCATTCATTTAGTTCGTTATTAAATAAGAGACAATCTAGGGCTAAAATCTGTTGTTTTTGAAAACAAGCTGAGTGCTCATTGCCGCGGCTATCAGTTGCATGGATACAGTGTTCTCTTATGGCTCGCGCAGTCTTCACTCGGATGACGTTGCGGAGACTCTATTCATTCCAGTGAAATCACAAAACAAAATCCACACAAACGTGTCCCTGCTTGATATATACTGTAATCACTGATGAACATATTCGGTTTTGATGAAAAAAAAAAAAAATCTATACGTGTGTGGATTAGAGCCCAGAACCTCTGACACGCTTGGCAAAAGTTTTAACCACAAGACCAGTAAGGTACACAAGGAAAATAGCTGATCTATGAATTTCATTTTTATTCACGTGAAAATTCTCGGAACTAACAATATTGGTGAATGTCATTAAAAGACTAATTAAACCCAATGTAACGTTACTATTGAAATTGATTTCTAGACATCGTAATGTTATTTTTTTTTCTCAAATTGTTATTTGAATTGTTACATAAATCTGATTTTGCATTGTATTAGCAACATACCCACACACGCCACTGATCATGTGTTTCTCTTAAAACAGGCACTGAGATTGATGAGAAATTGCGCTGCAGATAAATTGGCATGATCAAAAACTTGCGCGGTCATATTTTTCCTTTAAACAACTAGTCAATAATGTGATTAAAGGGAGCAATTTGATTACACTATTTCAGATAGCCCATCGGGCAGGCCGGTTATGCATTTTGGTAGACCGACTGGAAAACACAATAGCCCCGGGACGTTGGGGTGGCGATTTTGCGAGCCCTGAAGTTTATTAGGATTTTCTGGATAAACTCGAAGGTGTACTTGAGGGTGTCAGGAAAACTAAGATCAAGTGCATAAATGAGACCGAACAGCATGATGAACGCCAAGATCACGCAGTCTAGGTTGCTCAAAACCTTAATCCTCGATCACAACTCCTTTGTCTTCTGTAGAATCTCCTCTTCAGATTGTGTAAATCCCCATGACTGTGTCTGGGATTTCATTTTCTGCATTCTCAGTGGCCTGGACAAAACACAAAACACTTAGGTTAAGCCCAGGTGAATTTGACCCTTTATATTTTAAAAGTAATCAGCAAATTACATCTTCCTTAACTTCTTGGACTGTTTGATTTGGCATACACAACACTGAAATATCAATAATACGCTTTACAATAAGGTTGTAGTACTGTTTACGTTAATGCAGTAGCTAGAGGGCCCTCCTTAGAAATAGCTCTGCCAAGTGGATTAGATGTGCATATAACAGTGGAAAGCTCATCAACTACAGATTCCTCAGCTTGAATATTGTGTCTTTGGAATAGATCAGATACAACTGCTTTTGTGACGGGCATAGATGCTGTACTTAATCTATCTATCTTTCTTTCTAACTAATCTATCTTTCTCTTTCTTTCTTTCTTTCTAACATTTCTTTCTTTCTAACTAATCTATCTATCTTTCTAACTAATCTATCTTTCTTTCTTTCTAACTAATCCATCTTTCTTTTTAACAAATCCATCTTTCTTTCTAACTATTCTTTCTTTCTTTCTTTCTAACTAACTATCTTTCTTTCGAACTAATCTTTCTTTCTTTCTAACTAATCTTTCTTTCTTTCTAACTAATCTTTCTTTCTTTCTAACTAATCTATCTTTCTAACTAATCTATATTTCTCTTTCTAACTAATCTATCTTTCTTTCTTTCTTTCTACTTAATCTATATATCTTTCTTCCTAACTTATCTATCTTTCTTTATAACTATTCTATCTATCTTTCTTTATAACTAATCTATCTATCTTTCTTTCTCTTTCTCTCTCTCTAACTTATCTATCTTTCTTTCTAACTAATCTTTCTTTCTTTCTAACTAATCTATCTTTCTTTCTTTCTAACTAATCTTTCTTTCTTTCTAACTAATCTTTCTTTCTTTCTAATCTATCTTTCTTTCTAACTAATCTTTCTTTCTAACTAATCTATCTTTCTTTCTAACTAATCTTTCTTTCTAATCTATCTTTCTTTCTAACTAATCTTTCTTTCTTTCTAACTAATCTATCTTTCTTTCTAACTAATCTTTCTTCCTTTCTAACTAATCTTTCTTTCTTTCTAACTAATCTTTCTTTCTTTCTAACTAATCTTTCTTTCTTTCTAACTAATCTTTCTTTCTAACTAATCTATCTTTCTTTCTAACTAATCTTTCTTTCTAACTAATCTTTCTTTCTAATCTATCTTTCTTTCTAACTAATCTTTCTTTCTTTCTAACTAATCTTTCTTTCTTTCTTTCTAACTAATCTTTCTTTCTTTCTTTATAACTAATCTTTCTTTCTTTCTTTATAACTAATCTTTCTTTCTTTCTAACTAATCTTTCTTTCTTTCTAACTAATCTATCTTTCTTTCTAACTAATCTTTCTTTCTTTCTAACTAATCTTTCTTTCTTTCTTACTTACTTATCTATCTTCCTTTCTTTCTAACAAACTAATCTTTCTTTCTTTCAAACTAATCTTTCTTTCTTTCTAAGTAATCCATCTTTCTTTCTTTTTAACTAATCATCTTTCTTTCTATCTTTCTAACTAATCCATCTTTATTTCTTTCTTTCTTTCTTTCTTTCTTTCTTTCTTTCTTTCTTTCTTTCTTTCTAACAAATCCATCTCTCTTTCTTTCTTTCTAACTAATCTTTCTTTCTTTCTAACTAATCTATCTATCTTTCTTTCTAACCAATCTTTCTTTCTTTCTAACTAATCTTTCTTTCTTTCCAACTAATCTATCCATCTATCTATCTTTCTTTCTTTCTTTCTAACTAATCTATCTATCTTTCTTTCTTTCTTTCTAACTTGTCTATCTTTCTTTCTAAGTAATCTATCTTTCTTTCTCACTAATCTATCTTTTTTCTTTCTAACTAATCTATCTTTTTGCTTTCTAACTAATCTTTCTAACTAATCTTTCTAACTAATCTATCTTTCTTTCTTCACTAATCTATCTTTCTTTCTTTCTTACTGATCTTTTTTCAAATCGATCTTTCTGTCTTTCTAACTAATCTTTCTTGCTATCTATCTTTCTTTCTAACTAATCTTTCTTTCTATCTATCTTTCTAACAAATCTTTCTTTCTAACTAATCTTTCTTTCTATCTATCTTTCTAACTAATCTTAATTTCTAATCTATCTTTCTTTCTAACTAATCTTTCTTTCTTTCTAACTAATCTCTTTCATTGAAACTAATCTTTCTATCTATCTATTATTTATCTATCTTTCTACCTAATCTTTCCTTTTTAACCAAACGTTTTCTTTCTTTCTAACTATTTTTTCTTTCTAACTAATCCATCTATCAAACTTCAAACTACTTTAAACTTCAAACTACTTTAAACTTATTCAAACTCTCTGGTCCGGCTTTCTCAAGCCAACTTAAAGTTTGTCTCATCAAACTTTTTTTTCTAGTTTTAGCTGTTATGAGAAAAATAAATCCAAATGAATGCGCCGCCGTTTTTTGTCGAACACTATGCCAGGCCACTCGGCGTGGTGTGTCAAAACACTTAATTCTAAACTTCAATATTTCATTTTAACATAATCTCAAAACGCTTTGTGACACTTTGAAAAGCCATGCATGGATTAAGGCCACTGGAACTAATGAACAACTGAAACGCTGGTTTTGGTTTTATTGTTTGTCGTTTATATGTGCCTGTTGCATAGGCAATCTTTATTTTATATATTGATGGTCTATTAGTGAAGTAGCCTATAGCATTGATTACTGTGAAGAGAAGGGTGTGGGGATTAAAATAATTCAGCAGAAGCAGGGATGTTTAGACCAGAAGGAAATCCCCGTCCCCCCTGGCAAATCGCACTTTACTTAAAACCTTAAAAACTCTATAGGTAGGGAATCAAAGGCTATATATATATATATATATAAATTTTTAAAATATATTTTATTTATTTATTTATTTATTTATTTCAGAACTACTTTTGAAATTACGATTGATATTATTATACAGATGTAAAGTCGTTCTGTTGGATAGCCTACTATTTGTTCCTTAGTGTAAAATGGAAATGCATGGTAATTTTATTTTATAAATATAAGCAAAAAACTAAATGGTGTAACAGTTTTAGAACTAGACAAATGTCTCTGCATTAATAGCCTAAATATAAAATTTAACTACAGTAGTCAATGTTTGATCGGGCTTTGAACCCGTGTCATCTTAATGTTCGAACCGTAAGTTCTACCACACGGCCATGTCTTAACTCACTGAGAAATGCCCAAACGTTTGTTTCTTCAGTGTGTGTTCACTCACATGAGCGAGAAAACGTTTTGGCGTTAGCCTATTGTGAGTGTAGGCCTACTTTACATGAAAAAAAAGTAGACCTTTTAGTTTTAAAAGATGATTTTATTTTAGCTGTTATGAGAAAAATAAATTCAAGTGAACGCGCCGCCGCGTTTTTCGAACTCTAATTCAATGCCAGAATAAAACCCGATTTTAGAATACGCACTCGGCGTGGTGTGTCAAAATACTTAATTATAAACTTCAATATTTCGTTCAAAACCACCTCAAAACACTTTGTGACATTTTCAAAAGCCGTGAATCAATGTATTAAGGCCACTGGAACCAGGATCGTAACTGAAACGCGCTGCATGTTATCTCTCAATACAGGAGCAGAAAGGCTGGTTCAGATTTTTTTGTTTGTTGTTTAAACGTGTTGCATATTATATATATATATATATATATATATATATATATATATATATATTTGATATGGTCTATTTAGGCTAATTATATCATTGATTACCCTGGAGGGGGGAAATCCCCCACCGGCAAATCGCACCTTGCTTAGCTTAGGTTATGTTTTTTTAAAATTCTTTCAGCATGGAACCCCATGAAGTTTTATTTTCTATTTTTTTAACAGAACTGCTTTTGAAGACCTTAATTCAGTCAATCTGTTGGATGAGATTTGTTCCTTAGTGTAAAATGGAAATGCACTGTAATTTTATAAATACCATGTTTATTCGGGATTTGAAACAGTGTCATCGAAATGATTGAAACCTAAGTTCTACCACTCGACCACAACTTTTCTCACTGAGAAATGGCCAGAAGCTCGGTTCTTCAGCAGTCAGTGTGCGCGCACGCGAGAGAAGCGCTCTTCAATCTTCTCATTCCTCAATAGTTTAGCGTCATTGTTGATTACACCCAATTTATTTAAACTGACTGCGAGATAGGCCTATTTTAACTTTTGATTCATAAAATGTTCTGATCTAAAAGTTTGCTATATTCTATTTAAAATGTAGGCTACTTTTACATAATTACGTTTTGCTTTCGTTAAATGTCCCTTTGCGCCACCTGGTGGTCATTTCGCGAACGACTTTGAAATGCGACTGGTTTATTTTTGCGGCAGCTGCCGCGGCAGTAATAGGCATTCTGGTTGTCCACCTACTGTATGTGTGTGAGCATATTTTTTTAAAAATGAGAAACTAGTGAGAATTCACAGAATATATAGATCGATATATTTCAACAAATGTGCGTTTTATAGCGTTTATCAAATCGTGTTTACTGCAAAAACAGACTACTATCGTCCATTCTGTCACACTTTTTCAGGTGTTCTCCTCTAACCACTATCACTTGCTTTGATTTACTATGGGCAGCTCAAGTGCGTTGCGACCGTGTTCCCCTCTGTCCCACACACAGACAGCATGCTGTAAATGGGTAGTTTACATGATAAAAGTAATATTAATATTGACTAGTTGATAATAAGTAAAAAAAAAAAAAAAAATTTAAACTAGAGGGTTTCTAGTTTCTCGGTAAATCTACTTTTTAAAAGATATACGTTTCCTCTAGTTTTAATAATTTAAACAGGCCTTAGAAGTTTGGGCAAAAACGTACTCGGTTACTATCATAACGCAGTGGGGACGCAATGTAAAACGCCACACCATAAGTAACTGCCTGCAACTGAAGTCCAGGACCCCTGAGCTCACAGAAACAAGCCAGAATTCATATAATATATATATACACATACTGATAAGACCGGACACCGTCGTGTCTAATTCATATTGTAACACTCTTGTTTTGGTCACATACTAAATGAAGGGGATCCATTCATCCAAGAGTAGAGTTAGGTGTATTTATGTTTTTGTGAGATAACCCAAACTATATAGATATATACACAACAGCAATATTGTCAGCAAATCATCACATCCAAAGAAAAAGAAAATCATAACTTCATTATGTTAGAACATTTCAGTTCATCACATGTTTGAGTCCAGGCAGAAATCTAGTCAATTTCTCACCGCACCACAAGTAGTTCAGGTTAGAAGCGAGCGTTTCCAATATTCCAAAAGTTCATTAGAAGTCCCGGAGTAGAAGTCCAACAAAAAGTGTTTCAAATCATAACCAAGCACCAGTCCGGGTAATCAAACAAAGGTGTAGAATCAGAGCACAGCATAGTCCAGATGAAGTGTCCATATTGAATCAAGCCAAAAGAGAACCCTCTAAACAGATAGGCAAATACAAATCAAAATATGCAATTGACACAGATAATAAAAATCGAATTACAAAATATATACAACTTACATTGAGCTGTTGAACCAAAAAGATTCCTCATAATAGGGTTTCTTGCATACGGCTCAGTTGAGCAAACACTTAAAGCCATGCCAATACCCCTCTAAACACTCTTACTTGTCTCTCTTAAAAGGATAGCCCTTCCCAAAGAAACCTCCATAGCTCCCCCTTGAGGCGGGGTCATATATATATATATATATATGGGCAAAAAACAGCCAAAGCTGGTTTATAGCAAGGGATAGTGTGCTTATGAACAGTGACCTGACACATAGATGAGACCAGACCTTGTTGAGTCTAATCATACAGAAAGGACCTTCGTCTGCAGGGAAGGGACCTCCATATTATAGAACCTCACAAATGTGGAGGGCGAGGACCAACCAGCTGCCGCACAAATGACCTGAATAGGAAACCCAGAGGACCATGCCCATGATGAGGCCATACCTCTAGTTGAATGGGCTCTAGTGCCTATAGGGCAAGCCTGACCCACTGAAGCAGATGCCAAAGAGATTGCATCCATTATCCATCTGGACAGCCTCTGGCTTCGTGACTGGAGATCCTTTGGATCGGCCACCGAAGCAGACAAAGAGCTGTCCCGACTATCTATATGATGCAGAGCGCTCCAAATAGACCTTCAAAGCTCTAACAGGGCAAAGTAGATTAGCCTCCCCATCCTCACCGGAAGAGGGAAGAGCTAATAGTGTAATAACTAGTGGTGGGCCGTTATCGGCGTTAACATGCTGTGTTAACGTGAGAATCTTATCGGGCCATAAAAAAAAAATCGTCGTTAATCTATTCTCAAAGTTGGGTTGGGAGATGAGCTGGGTCTATACTACGCAAGCTATGATGACTTTCACCTTGATAGTTTAGCGCGGATGTATACCTAGCCGAATTGCACTGTAGGGGATAGGGATTGGAATTGAAAACCGGTTCCACTTGAAAACCGGTTCTAAGTTTTACGAACCATCAATATTGAATGCCCTCGACGTTAACGATTCCTCTTATCGATGCTCCTGCTCCGAGTCCCAGCCATAATTTACAGACCGCAAACTCAACTTTCCCTTTTGTCCTTTATCGGGGCACCATAGCGTGACGTCCTATACGCATCTGTGAGTCATTCGTGATGTCAAAGCGATTTGAGCAGAGGTGGTAAACATGGAGGAGTGGAAAAGGCGATCTAACACTTGGCTTTATTTCACTAAACGAGACAAATTATGCTGTTTCCTGTTTGCATAAACAGGGTTTTTCCTGCATTAAATTCGGTGAATAATGTAGATGACCCGAGACCAGGTCGCGCGCGCACTCACTCACTCAGGAGCCAGGCGAAAGTGTAAACAAGACTTCACCATCTCCACACTAAGCGCTGTCTTGCTCTCTCCCCCACACATATTTACCAAAATAAATCGACACAATGTTAAAAAGGTCGGAAGACCAAAGTTTCATGTGGAGCATTCGGAGATTTTGTTTTCCTGAATTACCGCTGGGTGTGAATTGTGCTAAAATCAGTTACCTTATCTTCTCTGAAAAGCATTCCACACATTCAGCTGACAATGTCAAGTACCATCTAAACGCAAAGCATCCCTTAGCTAATGTGGTAGATGCCGGGCCAAGCACTGATGTAATGTTAAACTACTATGTTTGAGTGCAACCGAGGCAAGCCCGTCAGCACAGCTCTATCAGTTAGATGTAAAGATGTATCCAATAGTAAACACAAGTATCTGATTGAACTTGATTTATTTTCATCACCAATTATCATAGTAGAACAGCTTTCTCAAGCAGTTTTTGATGCATTTTGGAAACAGGAGATGAGCCCCTGGTCTAATGCGTCACCTGGCTTAAGAAACCCGTTCTCAAAGACTTAGGCCTACTTTTAGTCATTATTTGGGTAGCACACATATTCTGAATGTCTTCGACAGAATTCAAATGAGCCATTTTAATCTAGATTAATTCCAAGATTACAGTGAGATTAATCTGGATTAAAAAAATTAATCTATGCCCACCACTAGTAATAACCTGTGTTCTGGGTTTGAGAGTGACTTTGGAATCACCTATTCAAAAGTCCAAACATGACGGGGACCTGCAACTCTCCCACTCGCTTGATAGATGCCAGTGCCAGCAGGAGAGAAGTCTTTAGCGAAAGTGGTTTAAGATCAACCAACTGAAGCGGCTCAAATGGAAGACCCTTCAGGGCCCCAAGGACCGTGGAGAGGTCCCAAGATGGTACAGAAGGAGGCCTGGTAGGGTTCATCCTCCTGGCCCCCTTTAGGAACCGCATGACCAAGTCATTTCTTCCTAGTGATTGGCCAGCCACCGGAGCATGAATAAGCTCCTATGGCTGTCACATATACTTTGAGCGTGGACGGGGAATGGCCCGCGTCTAACAACTCTTGTAGGAAGGAAAGAATCACTGATACCTCGCATGACTGAAGTTCAAAGTGTCTACCCGAGCACCAGCCGGAGAACACTGACCATTTCAGGGCATAGAGACGCCTGGTAGACAGAGCTCTAGTCTCAGTAATCGTGTTCATGATCTCCACAGGGAGGTCCCCGGGTACCCGTTGAGGGGCCACACATGTAGTGCCCATAAGTCGGGACGAGGGTGCCAGATCATCCCTTTCGCCTGTGTGAGGAGATCTCTCCTTAGTGGAACAGGCCTTGGGACTTTGTCCCCCATCTGAACCAGCTCTGGAAACCACGGTCTGGACTTCCAGAGGGGGGCCACTAGGAGGACTGGACATCCCAGTTCCCTGACCCCGTTTGATGACCTGGGGGATCATGGAAACGGGGGGAAACGCATACAAGGGACGACTGGGCCAGGGATGGGCCTGTACTTTGAAAAGAATACTGCGCAGTGAGTGTTGTCTCTCGAGACAAAGATGTCGACCTCGGCCTCGCCGAAAACACCCCATATCAGACGAACCGTCTGAGGGTTTAGAAACCACTCGCCTAGGGGAGTGTTGTCTCGAGAAAGCATATCTACACCTAGAGTATGGAGTACAGGTAGCCTGACCTGAGACCGCCTTGGTGATTGATATATGCCACCACTGACATGTTGTCCGTGCGGACTAAGACGTGGTGTCCTTTGAGGTTCGACAGAAATGCTTTCAGGGCCAAACAAACTGCTTTCATTTCCAGACAGTTGATATGTAAGCTCTGCTCCGAGCTCGACCAGAGGCCGGAGACAGGCTTGCCCTCGTGCAGCGCTCCCCAACCTAGGTTGGAAGCGTCTGTGAAAACCACTTTCCTCCTGGAGGCCATGGCCACACCCTCGTGGTACCAGTCCTGAGCCCGCCAGGGAATAAGGGTCTGTAAACAACAGCGAGTCACCGCAATGCGAATGCACCACGACTGCCATGCGCAGGCTGGCACTCAGCGTTCAAGCCAGTGCTGAAGCGGTTGCAAATGCCGTAATCCCATATTGAGTTAGGGCTGCAGCTATCGATTCTTTTTGTAATCGATTAATATAGCACTTAATCGATCGATTAATCGAGTAATCGGATATTTTTTTTGTGTGTGTGTTTTATTAACAGAATAGTTATATTAAACTTGTGTCTATTTCAGTTAAAGCTGTTATAAGTTATATACTATAAGTTATATAGTATGCAAGTTATAAAGCTATCTCATATGTGAATTTTCCTTTAAGATTTTATAATATAACCACTCTAAGCATCTAAGCATATTTGTGTATTCTGGTAGTTTAAAGGCCCGTTCACACCAAGCACGATAACTATAAAGATTACGATAAAGATATAATTCTAAAAATCGTTCCCCATATTAAAGAATAAATGAGTTCACACCACAACTATAACGATAAAGATATGAGGAACGATATCGTTGGGATCACTTTCAGAACGATTTTTTTTCCAGCTGTCGAACGATAAAACACTGACAGCCAATCAGAATCCATTCTAATTTAAAGATCTCACACATTTAAAGGTGCAGTGTGTGACTTTTAGCGACATCTAACGGTTCGGTTGCGAGTTTATACTAAGGGCTCAGCCCACCGCTCACCCCTCCCTTTCGAAGAAGCTACGGTGGCTAAAACGGGACAAACATCGTCGTCTGAGACGGCAGAGAATAGCCAGAGTAAACCAAGTTTCTGTACCACAGTCCATTATAAACCACATCATGGATAAAGTTTACAAAGCCATAGTCAGGTGAGGATCAAGGGTCTTAATACGCAATATAATAATAGTAATTAGTTGATTGTCTCACGAATGTAACCAGCACATTTCTCCCCACATAGCAAACCCATAATACAGCGAGGGAGAAGAACCACATGAAACTATGCAACTATATATTTTTTCTAACAGGGTAGTAAAAGTTTAGCTGGCTAATATGAGCTGTTACTGTGGCTGAGCTGGTTAAAGCGTTAAGCCTTGTTTATACTGGATGCGTCCGCATGAGCCCAAAGGTGCGTGCGGCAAAAATAACGTGATTGTAACAGCCAGAGCCCGCCCGAGCCTTTTGGGGGCCCTAAGCAGAATTTGATTTGGGGGCCCCCTCCCACTACGCGAAGTCACCTGTGCTTGATGATTATTGACACAAATGTCACGCAATAATGATACATTATAAATGAATACAGTGAGGTTATATATTAATACAAAATAAATACTTGCCTAAAAAAATAGATGCCTACTTAAATAAAAAAGTTTTAACTTTTACTTTACTCTTTTACTACCTCTTTGAAACTTCTTAAAACAAACTGTCTCAAAACATATAAAATAAATTATTTGCAAAAAATAATGACAAAACTGAGAAATCAGAAACATAATAAAAGCAAGGGTTCAACAATGACAATTATTGTTGAAAACTGTAAAAATATTATTATTATTTCTCAACTGTCTCAATACAGTGTAACTGTCCTCAAAATCTTTTTTATTATTATTATTGTAACAGACTTTGTTGGATTGTACATGACAGAATCCAACAAAGTCTGTTACTATAATACCGGTAATGATGTACTGGCGCTCGTTGTATGTGTGTATGCAATCTATTTTTCCCCTCGGGGCTTGCCGTAGATAGGAATGGGTTGTGCGCACTTGGTACTGGAGTGTCGCGGTTTTTGGAGTTAGTGATCTGATGTGTGGTATAATAAAGTGGAGAAGAGTTCAAACTGCTATGTTTATTAGTTATTCAAACTGCTACCCTTACACCTAGAAGGTTAAGTTCCCCTGCGGCTATTTTCTCCAACTTAAACCGATACCGTGACTATGCGCAGTTGTGCACAAATTTTCTACACTCGCGAGGTGTCCAGATTATGCGCATGACTTAAACGCTGGCAGATACAGTAGCAGTTGTTGGCAGGTATATTGATCATGAAATCTGAATTTTCTTGTCTTGAATTATTCAGTCATATTCATTCATTCATTTATGTCACTTGTTTAAGTCATCTAAAAAAAAAAAAATGTAAACTCGATTGGGGGGGCCCCCTGGTGGCCAGGCAGCCGCTTAGTTCGCTTATGCCTCAGGCCGGCCCTGGTAACAGCGCGCGCGCCTCTGCATCCCCTAGACACCATTTACTACACACAATAGGCTTTTTTCTCTGATTTTGGAAACTCGATCGACTTAAAATGCTTCCAAGATAGACGGGTTGGTGATTCCTATAACTGTTTTACGGTCATTGACAAGAGTACTAATCAGCTGTCTCACGAACGTAACCAGCACATTTATCCCCACATAGCAAAGCCACAACACAGCGAGGGAGAAGAATTGAGTTACATGAAACAATCCAACTACATATTTTACACCACTGACAAGGGAAATGTCACTACTCACGGTGTTTATGGCTAGCTTCTAGCTTTCTGCGGCTTCTCTTTCAAGGTAGTGACGAAACGCGCTCTGTAACGCTGTTTGTTTGCTGTCGGCTACGGTAGAAACATGACGTCACAATATGTCGACTTTCATAGAAGGGGATTCCCGCACCTATGTAGATATAAATGCCTCATTCTAAGGTAATAAACACATTACGGTTTATTAAGTAAGTTCTTTATACACCACTGAACACATAGTTATGGATGTCATATTGCATTTCTGTTAATAGATACTCAAAATTTTTACACATTGCACCTTTAAAATGGCAGATGACATTGCAGAGAAGTTAATCGTCGAGGTACAAAAAAAATCCTCCACTGTTTGACAAGTCAAACCCCCTTTTCAAGAATACGTTAAAAAAGATGGATATATGGAAAGCAATCGGTCGTATCCTGGGAATAAATGGTGAGAGGTATTAACAATGAGATATTATGCAGTTTAGCATAGTGTAACAAATTTACCTCAGGTAAGTTAGGCTACCCAGCGCTAGTTTTGACAACATTGCTGAAGTTGCAGTGAAAAAGGCGTTGTTTCCATAAGGGTGAACTTTGAAACCGCAGCGCGGGCGCACGAGTGCTTAGAATAAAAAGACCGTTATCGGTCGTTGGTGTGGACGCATATATAGTTATCTTTATCGTTATCTTTATAGTTATCGTGCTTGGTGTGAACGGGCCTTAACGCTGAAGAAGAGCTGTAACGTGACTTATAGAACACGCAGTAAAAGCTGACGCACTTTTTGTTCCGTGCTTTTTAACTGAAAAATGAGTACTCCGAATCTTTATTAAAAACCAACAGGCTGGGGACTTTAATTTTTTGTTGTTGTCTAACTATTTGGCAGACGTGAAATACAAACAAGGTCTCGCAAAGACTGCAATACAATATTTGTTCCTCCATCGCGTCCCGGTGTGTACAGTGAATGCATGCTGAAATTATTGTTGCGTGGCTACATAAAAGTTTAAGCATATGTTATGCATTGCTGCAATTGGTCTGACTGGCGTGTGTGTGTGTGTGTGAAGGGGTTCTTTTTTTAGGCTATACTTTCTTGCAATTGAACGTGATAGTTACGTTTACTACTTAAAAATATCATCAAAGCTAAAAATCATATCTAGTCAAACCGCATCACGACATCGCTACAAATACAGTATGGGTTTAAAATCAGCAAACATCAATAGGCTTAGACTACGTTACCTTGTTTCAGCGAGTTAAGTGTTTTAACCCTATGATGGTCTTCGGGGTCTATTGGACCCCAAATGACTTTGTCCAAATGGTTTGAAACTTTCTACGGCTCTCAACACTTTCTAGATCTACAAAAAAAAAAAAAAATTATGATATCTGTTTTTATCTTGGCATGACAAAAATAGTCACACTCGTGGTCTTCGGGGTCTATTGGACCCCGCAATCAAAATAGACAAAATAACATCATCAAAATCAGAAACAACGTAGAACACATAGACAGAAATGACAGAAATAAAGTGGCACACTTCCAACAATGCAAAAAACATCCACAATCCAAAATTATCATGCTCACCACAGGCGCACACACATAAAGAGGAATACATTTATACAGGAATACATACAGACTATAAAAACTGTTGTCTTATCATTTGTAAAATAAAATAATCTAAAATGCAGGACCACCAGAAAAATAAATTGGTAACACTTAGACGCATTGAAAATGTGCGCGCACACACACACACACACACACACACACACACACACACACACACACACACACACACACACACACACACACACACACACACACACACACACACACACACACACACACACACACACAGACACACAAACACACACACACAGAAATACATTTGTAAGGCTATAATAAGTCTTATAATTGGTCAAATAAAATCATACAAAATGAAGAACCACCTCAAAAATAAATTGGTGACACTGTACACATAAAAATAAAAATAAAATGTACACACACACACACCCTGTGTTTGCTCCAACCCTGTCTGCAGGTTTGGCACTTCACTGTTGTTGTTGTTTTTGTGTGTGCTGTGTTTTTTCAGTACAAAAAATGCAAAATTTTGACAAATTATTTTTTTTTTGTTATAATTGTGATTTTATAATATTTAGATATGAATCCAACTGAATCCAACTTTAGAAACTATATCTTTCAGTAATTCAAATAGCAAATAGCCTATAATGGAGCTCTATAGCCATCTAGTGGTTAAAGTGATTTATTACAAATTTTAACCTGTATTTTCCAAAAAATGGGCAAAAATCTTACATTAAACCTTGTAAAATTATCCATGGTATCCCCAGGAATGAAAGTTAGAAATCTGGGTCTTTTATAAAGTTTATTTAACATAAAATGCTGTTTTTTTGTAAAAATCCTATTTAATTAAATATTTAATTATTTATTTATTTATAGAAATTTTTAAAAAATCATAAATTCTACAAAAACTGCACAAATGTTGAGTAAAAACATTAATGAACCGTGTAAAATTATATTTGTTAAAAAAAAAAAATTGTTCGGTTACAAAATTAAATGTTGTTGTCTGGGGTCCAATAGACCCCGAAGACCACGAGTGTGATTTTTTTTTTGAAGACCATCAGAGAGTTAAGTGAATTAAGTGTGTAATGATCCCACACTTTAGACAATTTCTGCCGTTTATTTACACATTTATTCTCCGCCATCGCGCCAACTAAATTCAAAATATACGCTTCCTGAACAGGTCCGTGTGAATTTAACGACGCTTCGCGGCAGAGTTTTTGCCCCGAGGAATTTTTGTAATCGAGTAACTCGAGTAACTCGAGGAATCGTTTCAGCCCTATATTGAGTACTGGCGATGCGGCTGCCATGAGACCGGAAGTTTCTGAAACTCTCTGAGGGGTGTGAGCGCCTGCTTTGAAGGAGGCTGTTATCTGTTGTATAGAGAGCACGGGCTGTGTATCAATAGTTAGGCTCGCGATTGCGCCAGAACCAGCCAGTCGTCGAGATAATTCAGCACGTGCGAGAAAGCTCGGCGTCCATGCACTTAGTAAATGTACGGGGTCTAGGGACAGACCGAACAGCAGAACTGTGTATTGATAAGCCTGCCTCTCGAAGGCGAATCTCAAGAATGGCCTGTGATGGGGGGCTATCTGGATGTGAAAGTATGCGTCTTTCAGATCCACAGTGAAAAACCGATTCCCTGGGCAAACTTGCGCGAGAATTTGTCTGATAGTCATCTTTCTGAACGGCCGTCTCATGAGAGCTTTGTTCAGATGCTTTAAGTCTAATATGGGTCTGATACCGCCGTGTTGCTGCTGTACTAGAAAATAACGGCTGTAAAACCCTGAGTGTTTTAGCGCGGGGGGGGGGGGGGGGGGGGGCGGGGGGGATTCTATCGCCCCAGATTTAGTAGTTCGGAGCGAAGCACGTGACACATGCTGCTTCTCACCGAAGTCTTTGGAACCGCCTGAAACTTTGGGGGTCTGCGAGAGTACTGGAGCGTGTAGCCACGCTTTATTGTGTTTATAACCCAACTCGACACTGAGGATGGCTTGCCCGGCCAGAGTCTTTGTGGCTAGGGTTTGACACACGTTGGGTGATAGGCCGCCTAACCCAGGGGGACCAGATACCCTTATATTGTGATTTGTGCAAATACTGAGTGTTGGACTGACTCGAGAGGGTTTCACCCGGGTGAGGTCAAAGTGACAACTGGTAGGGGGCCACCTAGTGGAAGGGGGCCGGGAACCAGTGTGTTGTGTGCTTGAAAAATGCTCTTTATGTGCTTTATTGGGGTCACTGTGAAAACAGTGTATGTGTGTAGGGGCGCAGCGGGCCCATTTACTACAATAAAATATTAATAATTAAAATTCTCCAGCCGCCTGAGCTGAACAGGAAGCTGTGAGGTTTGCGGGTTCAGGCCTGATAGCGCTCCGGCGCCATGCCGGATTTCCGGCGTACAGACGTGTCTGAAAAAAAAAAAAAAAAAAAAAAAGCAACAGCAAAAGAAGCGGAGTTCGACCAATCATAGCGCTGGGTTCATTCCCCAAATAGCAAGCGGGTATGATTTACAGATGCGTAAGGCCTATCATTAAAAAGAGACTGAAAATCTACAGGAATAAAGAATCTCGCTCGATCCCGCTTCCACTCCCGCGGCCGCCTCTGACTGAGTTCATGAGCAAGGACAGTAGGCTACAGTAGTCACGTTACTTCTGACTCCTGAAGGTAAACAGGCTGGGGTGGATGTGGAAAGATGAAGTATTGTATTGAGTTAACTCAATCTGGATTCTATTATCAGACGGAGTGATCGCAATCGCATGGGTTATCTTAAAATACTCCGTCATTCATATCACTCAGATAAGATGAAGACATCATACAGCCATGCCAATTATAAAAAGCTTAAGGATTGATGAACAATAAATCTAAATAAAATTAAAACTGATTATGAACTTACTGATTATGAAAGTGCTGTGATTTGTGGATTAATTTACTGACAAGCGCGAGTCTGCAAACAGGCGTTTATTTATTCATTCTCAGTGTTGAGAAATGTAGCCTGCATGTGTTACGTTATTGTGTTATAATAACTAAAGTACCTAATTATGTTACATAATAATTTTGTATGAAAACTAGCGCGTTACTTGTGGATAAGAAACCGTTGTATCAGTGCTGCGCGAGCTCTCTCTCTCACAAACACAGACCGCGCGCACAGAGAGAGATGTGTTGTGAACTTCTTCTTCTCAAGTGTAGAAAAGATAGAGTTGCAGACCAGGAGATTGTTGAGGTATAAGTTCTTTATTTTGTCGCTGTAGTCATCTCAATCAAGTCTAACTAAGGCAGTATACATTGAGTTCATATATACATTTCAAGGGGGAGGGATTACATTGTGATGAACAAAGCATGTAAATGAGCTGAGACAACGAGAACAGGAAAAGCATAGACTTCTCGTACTGAGATGAGACAAATGGTCTCAGTAATTAAATAACAGGTGTTTAAACTTGCTCAGCATGACTCTTCACCCGGTAAACAACGAGAACAGGAAAAGCCTAGCCTTCTCGTACTGAGATGGGACAGTCAGGAATATCCCGCTGGGAACCCCTACCGTTTGCAGAGATTTCCTGGTCTCATCATTTCTAAACTTTCTCAATATAAAATACTATTGTATTGGAAATCTAAATTAAACATTTAAATAAATTTGTAATCCTACATTTCCCCCTTTGAGAGTTCTAAATAACTCTCACAAAATACAAATTTAGACACTTAAAAGTTAAATTCTTGTAACTTGTGATCATTACAGGCTCATGCTTCTGTGTTGCTGTTTCTGCAATTGCATGCTGACACAGAAACAAACATGCAAATTTAGGGTCCGTGAAGTTCGTAAGGGTAATAGTCTTTTCTGTTTGGAACTGTCATTTCTTTGTGAGGGGCGTGAGTCATTTGTTGAATGAAACACTTGATACTGTGGACGCATAGATAGTACGCTAGTAGAAGAAATAACAGCAGAATTTCTATTTCCTTTATTCATATCCACAGTTTACCTAACAAGTTTCCGAACCATGAAAAATTAACTTCAGTCATCTGGTGTAATTTTGCTGAAAGATCAAGAATTTCTTGTTGGATTTTGTTCAAGTTCTCTGTTGGATCCATTAACCCGGTGCAGCACTCAGGTCCGATGATGGTGCAGGCTCCGCCTTGCGTTGCTAGAATGTAATCCAAGGCCACTCTGTTCTGTAAGATCATTATCTTGTGCGAAGCGAGAGTGTCTGTGATGTTACTGGTACGACAATCTTGATCATGTTGATGGATGGCTGAAGGTTTCGTATGTGAGTCTCTGCGTTGTGTATTTTTTTCTTTTTCTTTTCTTTATCCTTTTGTGATAGTTGGCTCAGAAGTGGGTCAAGTTGTTTCTTGAGGTTTTCTTGTGGCTTCATACGCAGATGACGAGGTCAGTGCGTATGGGTCTCGGGAAGTCATCAGTGGTATCTGCACAGAGTAAGAAAGAAAACAAAAGACAGGAGAGCAGTATTTGTTCAAACACTAGGGTTGTAAACTTTTCCGAGTCTGCTAAGCAGTAGAGCAGTATTTGTCCAAACACTAGGGTTGTAAACTTTTTCTGGGTCTGCTATTGTCGTTCCATCTTTCCCTATTTCTTAATTCCTTTGACACCTAAAGAACGCAGTGAGGTGAGGATGGATTAATGGATGGGAAGGCCTATGAGGGATTCTTCACCGAAGGGTTGGCCCCCGACGCCTGTTGCAATCGGTTCTTCCCTCGGCTCCCCACTGGTTCGTGTCCTATCCTATCCCTGTAGGTGGGGGAACACTTTACAGTGTGTACAATTAGTCCAGGTTTTCCTTCCCTGACACAATACTGCAGCTGCTGTAATCAACATCACTTGATGTGGCCCATGCCACTTTGGTTCTAATGGAGGAAAATGTCTTTGTACAGATCAATTATTGATTCAGGAGGCATAATTTTCTTCTGTGCTGCACTACCTGAACAAACTTGTACAGTTGCATAGAAACAAGCCGGTTTAGCTGTCATATCAGCAAGAGCATTACCTTTAGCTTCCGTAGTATTAGTTGTGAGATGTGCTTTCACTTTGATCACTGCTAATTTCTTTGGAAGTTTCATGGAAAACATTAGATCTTTCACTAATTCAGCATGCTTAATGGGGGATCCCACAGAAGTTAGAAACTGCCTGGTTTGCCAAATGACACCAAAATCATGAATTACCCCAAAAGCATATCTGGAATTTGTGTAGATATTAGCAACTGATCCTGAAGCTAGCGTGTATACTCTTGTTAGGGCTACTAGTTCTGCAGCTTGAGCTGAAAAATGATCTGGAAGACGTCCTGAAGCTAACACTTCCGTGGTGGACGTTACTGCAAAACCTGCTCGTATGTTACCTTTTTCTTTTACTTCACTCATAGGTGTATATGTAAGCGTTACACAATCGTGAGTAATTTCTCCTTCATCCTCTAACAAAACTTCAGTCATAGCAGACATCATACATGAGGACGGATTTGTGACAGGTGCACGCTGTAAGACAATATTTGACATTATTGTGGACACTGCATGAGGGCTTTTGTTCATTTACAGTCTGATCTAACACTATTAATGATGAAAGGCCTGTGCTGTAAAATAACATTTAAGGCTGTGAGTCTACTTTAACCAGTGTCCCCCAAAGGAAAAACTGAGATGGTCACTTTCCTTTTGTTCTATTAAACAAAAAACAGAAGTCTTTTATCTCTGTTGCAAGTTAGTGGGGAAATAAAGCACTCACAGCCCAAATGGTTAACACGTCAACCAGCTGCCCCAGTTTAATGATGAGGGGAGGGGCTGCTTCAGAGTAGCAAGCAGACTGAGTAGGAGCTGAGTAACATTGTTAACTTGTTTAAAGTTCTTTTTGTTTTTCCTACACTCTTTTCCCCAATGTCCATGTTTACCACAATAATAACAACTGCTGCCCTCTCTCTTAGGACATTTGCGTTTCTGTTGATTCTCTGTGTTGACCTTAAAGGATGCTGCTGCAATTTTTACTCTTTCCTTGACATCAGAGTCTCTTTCCCATGCAGCCAAACTGTCTAAGTTGTTTTGTAAGGTTCTTGTGGACCATGTTAAGTCTAAGAAAGGCAATGCTTTTCTATGTTCTGACAACAGACCATCAAACCATGTGCGAACTAGGGGACCATTCTCTTCTAGCACCTACTCTGAAGTGTCAGCTATACCACTGTAGGCAGCTGCTGACTGGCAAAATCTTTGAGTGTACTCACTAACAGTTTCACCCTTCTTCTGTAAACAACTAGTGATCTTCGACCAGGCAATTTTAGGTCCAACAATGTTCTTCAATGCTTTCAGAACTCCCTCTCTCAATTAATCTTTTCTGGCATGTTGTAGTTCAGAAGTAACAGCAGACTCAAAACTGTTGAATTCAGATTCAGTTAGAATTTGTGACATCAGCTGTGTGACTTCTGCCAACGACATGTCGTAAAGACGCATTTTACTGATCAATGCCCTTCTAAATTCAGAAACATCAGTGCGTACTGAAGGTAAGCTTTGGGATAGTCTTTCTATGTCTCTAGGTCCCAGTGCTTTGGCAACAGTTTGGTTTTGGACAACAGAAGAGTTGGGAGGAACACTTTCAGTTCCCTCAATTCCCTGAGATCTTCTTGCAACACAAACCTTTACTGAATCTACAGGCTTATCAGTTACTGATGGGATGTCTACATCTGTTTCAAAGAATGCTTTTAAGTCAGGATAAGTTTCATCTGACTGTTGGTCTTCTGAGTCACATTTGGTTGAGGCCTTGTTATGGCCCACCTTAGTGTGCATTTGTTTGTTCTGTTCTTTTAATTTAGCTATACACCTAGATTGTTCTTGTGCAATGGATAAGCTAAATTCCCTATGGCAACAGA
This sequence comes from Siphateles boraxobius, assembly GCF_051911475.1. NCBI lineage: Eukaryota > Metazoa > Chordata > Actinopteri > Cypriniformes > Leuciscidae > Siphateles > Siphateles boraxobius. The sequence goes on along the minus strand of NW_027508777.1, from coordinate 4,755,795 downwards.
TTATGCCTTTCATGTTTTTCTTTATGATACATGCACCTAACACCTTCTTGCATTCTTCAATAGACCAAATCTTATCTGGATGAATCTCATATTTCTGTGTTAGTTCTTGTCTAACTTTTTCAGTGACTATTAGATCCATCTGTTCTCCTAACAGTGTTTTAAATTCGCTATCTGATTAGCAAGACCACCTTTTTTAGTTGTGGAGATTAGTCTAGCACTTTTCTTAATCATTTTGTGGATTTCTTTGTTACCACACAAACAAACACTAAAAGTTCTCTGATCCACAGAAGGGTACACTCGTTAACACAGATTACTGTTGTTAATGCTAACCTTCTCTGCCTAAAGCAAAGGATACACAGATTACTAGCAATTTATGCTAAAATCTTCCCTGCCTGAAAAAAACATTTGCCACTTCCCTGGCAAAGCAGAGGATAAAACAATATTAACATGTACGTTAATCTTCCCTGCCTGAAAACAGAGGGTACAATATATTAGCACTTGATGCTAATCTTCCCTAATTTTATAGAGGATAAAACAAACAAAAACACTACATTTTCTCTGATCAAAAGAGGCTACACTCGATAACAGTTAACCTTCCTTGCGCAGAGCAAAGGGTAACACACAAAATATTAGCACGTTACACTAATCTTCTCTAAAAGGAAATGCAAAGGATCTTTCACCTTCCTAACTTTTAGAGGATAAACACATCCCTGTTTGAACAGAGGTTCACCAATATTAACACGCAATGTTAACCTTCCCTGCCTGAAAACAGAGGGTACAATATATTAGCACTTGATGCTAATCTTCCCTAATTTTATAGAGGATAAAACACTTCCCTGGCAAAGCAGAGGGTAAAACAATATTAACATGAACGTTAATCTTCCCTGCCTGAAAACAGAGGATACATTTCATCTCTAAAGCAACTTTAGAGGATAACTTTAGTTAACAAACCCTACAGCTGTCTGTTAACTTCTTCTCTGATGGCACAGAGGATAATTTTTACTGGTTTTTCAACGGTTCTTTGAATGGAGTGTAACTCACCAAATTTTTGTTGTATGGAAAAATTCCGTCTGGAAACTCAGTCAGAGATCTTTGTTGAGCTTGGTTCTGGAACTCAGTTATCTTTGTTGAGATCTTTGTTGAGATTCAGTTCTGGAACACAGTCAGCTTTGTTGAGATCTTTGTTGAGATTCAGTTTGCGAACTCAGGCAGCTTTGTTGAGATCTTTCTGGATTCAAAAGATTCAGTCTGGAACTGGAAAGTCAGATCTTTGTTGAGATCTTTGAGCTTTGAAGTTTCAAAAGTTCATTCTTTGTTGAGTTTCAGTTTCTCCATCCGGGTCACAGGCACCATCTGTTGTGAACTTCTTCTTCTCAAGTGAAGAAAAGATAGAGTTGCAGACCAGGAGATTGTTGAGGTATAAGTTCTTTATTTCGTCGCTGTAGTCATCTCAATCAAGTCTAACTAAGGCAGTATACATTGAGTTCATATATACATTTCAAGGGGGAGGGATTACATTGTGATGAACAAAGCATGTAAATGAGCTGAGACAACGAGAACAGGAAAAGCATAGACTTCTCGTACTGAGATGAGACAAATGGTCTCAGTAATAAAATAACAGGTGTTCAAACTTGCTCAGCATGACTCTTCACCCGGTAAACAACGAGAACAGGAAAAGCCTAGCCTTCTCGTACTGAGATGGGACAGTCAGGAATATCCCGCTGGGAACCCCTACCGTTTGCAGAGATTTCCTGGTCTCATCATTTCTAAACATTCTCAATATAAAATACTATTGTATTGGAAATCTAAATTAAACATTTAAATAAATTTGTAATCCTGCAGATGATAATTGTAAAATGAAAATTGACGAACTGTTTTGTTCGTGGTTGTGTTTTTTTTTCCTGTCAAAATGCCAGAAAGCATTTTTTATTATCCATCCCGTGTTTTTAAAATTCTTTAAATGACGGACGTTTTACTATTAACACAGCCCTATGTCAGATTCTTCTAACATATAGGCTACTTGATATATAGGCTACCTCACAGGGGGTGCTGGTCCGCCTGTGAGAACAGGACCGGTGACGGAGTTCGGGTAAGAGAAAGCGAGGCACGTGGGGACGTGGCCAGCGAGATCTCGCTTACATCCATGCCTTTCGGGCTGCCGCTGGCTGAGGCGCTTCTTGAGAACTAGGCCTATGTTTGGGAACTATGTTTTTGTGTATTTTTTCCCCCACAGCTCTTAATATGGTGATTGTGAAACAATCTTCATGATTTTATGGTGAAATGTCTTATTTTTCATGTTAGGCAGGTCAATTTTGATCAAGAACAATGCACTGTGGCCAATTCAGCGTGAGTGACGCAGCAAAAATACTCAGCGGCAAAACAACTGCGCGATCACAAGCCGCCAATTAATTTTATGATGGGTATATCAATCCAGCTAGCAAGCCAGTTAGCGAAGAACCAATTTGAACAGTTACAGTCAAATTCTGAATCCTTAGACTGGTTTAAAACAGAATTTGCACGTTGCGTGAGGCAGACGAAAAAATGGCGGCCACACACTCTGAGCATGTTCTTCTCTGAGCTTGTCTTGCACATGCGCAAATGGCACGCTCCGAAGCCAAATTAATTTGAGTTAATCAAATTAAAATAAATCTCGAGACACTATTTATACATTTTACGTTAGACTTATTAAATATATATACGTATTATTCCTAATTAAATATATTTAAATAAAGTGAACACAATTTAAATGTCATACCTAAGAAGGGCTTGAATCATTTTTTGAGTGTATACAAAGAAAAAAAATATTTTGTAAAAAATATTATTTTAATTTGAAAACACTGTGCATTTAGTTGTTGTTGCTAGTTTGAGCTGAGAAATACACATTTCAGCATTATCACTAATCTGTGTGTGCATTTTCCTTGAGAACCAAGGAAGTTGACTCATGAAACCATTTGTTTATTTTATCGCAATCACAATATTGACCTCAATAATCGCAATATGACATTTTCCCCAAATCGTGCGGCCCTAGTTTTAAAGGCTGACACCTTCGCCTCCTTTATCGTCCACCACCTTAACGGATGTGCCGAATAGTTCAGAAGGCAAAACCGGTGCATCAAGGAGAAAGCTCCTCTCATTCTCCCCAATGTCAGCCAGGGTCCCCCACAGATGTCTCTCTGTGGCCACCATTTCCATCATCGATCTGCCGATCAAGGCAGGACAAAGCAACATCTGTGGTATGCCGCAACTCAGCCACCGCTTCAGGGGAAAGACCCTGACCTTGGTCCAGGTCCCTCAGCAGATCGGCTTGGTATGCTTGCAGCACAGCCATAGTGTGCAAAGCAGCACCAGCCTGACCCGCTGCCGCGTATGCCCTGCCATTCAAGAGAGATGTTGTTCTAAAGGGCTTAGATGGCAGGGTCGGAGCCTTCAGTGACGATGTTTTCCCCTTGCATGCATCTCTTCAATGGGAGACATCAACACATATCCAAGCATTCTAATTCTAAATAGTGTCGGTTAACAGATAATGATCGAGCATCCGCTGTCGGTCAGGAAAAAAATGCAAAATGAAAATCCATTGTTCATGTATTTCAATTCAGCCAACTGAACATGTTGAGATTTGACCTCCAAAATCTTTACAGTGTGTTTGTGATGCAAGAAATGTCAGAGCAAACAAGCAGGTGTCATACTTTATCATCTAACAGGGAACCAAAGTAATTTTGTTTAACAAAATCACTATTCACCATAAAAAGTGGTGACCTGCAATTGTTACCGTAAATTAGGGGTTGCACGACTACTGATTTCTGCTTGTTGATTTCTTATCAAAACAATACTCGAGTTACTCGACTATTCGTGGTTCATGCTACTGTAAATGAAAAGACATGAAATAGTTCTTATCAATAAACATTTATTAATTCATAGCCTAATGCAACAATTACATAAGTAAACTCTCAAAACATAATTATGACATTACATATTTAAATTTTCATGTAACAGAGTAAAGCCAAATAAATAGCCGTTCTTGCCTTTCATTTTAGAAGCAGTGTCCGCTTTTACATATCGCGTATTTTGCGCGCTCAAGTTCGTTATTTCAAATGTAGGCTCGTGGCAAGGGCGCTCATAATGGAAGCTGCGCGGTCGCGAAATGCATGTGGTGCGTTGCGCAACGCGCTAGTTTTTCCACATGCGCCGATGCATCAGAATGCAAGAGGCAGTCGTCCGGGAAATCGGTCTGAGACACCAGATCCAGGAACACTTCCAGGTGTTCCTCGAGAGAGCTGTCTCCCTGCTCAAGGCAGATGAGCTTGACTGCAGGGAAATCCATGATAGCAAAAAAGGAAAAAACAAACAAAAAGAAAACAGACTGAAGACGATACTATAACTATTTTTCTGGTCGGTTCTTCTGTCACGGTTGTGGTGTAGATGAAGACAGGCTGAGGCAAAAAGCTCCAATTCAAAGATTTACTCAAAAGCAACAACAAACAGGTACCGGCAGGCAGAGGGTACACTCACAAAACACAATAACATTACAAGAACCGACCAAGACTAACTGAACAGAGGGATACTAAATACAGATACTAATCAAACATAACAAGGTGAAGACAGGTGACACGGATGAAGATAACGATGAACAGGCTGGTAAGTGAGGGAGTGAGTTCAGGTGTGGAGACAAGGAGGATTCTGGGTAGTGTAGTGCAGACAAGGACAAACAGGTGCAGACGAGGACTGTGACACCTGGACAATGTTAGGAAGATTGTTCCAAAGTTTTGGTGCTAAATAGGAAAAGGATCTACCGCCAGCAGTCGATTTAGATATTCTAGGTATTATCAACTGGCCAGAACTTTGAGATCGCAATAGACGTGAAGGACTATAATGCGTTAAGAGCTCGCTCAAGTACTGGGGAGCTAAACCATTTAGTGCTTTTTAAGAAATCAACAATATTTTAAAATTCATACGATGTTTAATAGGGAGCCAATGCAGTGTTGACAGAACCGGGCTAATATGGTCGTACTTCCTGGTTCTGGTAAGAAGTCTATAATAGTCCCCGATTTCGCCATTATAGCAGGTTTAACATCTGAAGCGACAACTTGCCATTAGGGATGCAAGGTCCGCAAAAAATCCGCATTTTTTCACATCCGATCCCGATACCTGAATTTGGATATCGGCCGATACCGATACTATTCCGATACCAGAGCTGTGTTTGCTTTAATATTATTATTATCATTATTGTTGATTTTATATGATGCTGCAATAAACTTCTCTCTACAGGCAAGTATGATATGTATGCATGTATGTCCCAAAAGGCAACTTGAGGTAAGTATAAGGTTAGAAACAAATAAGAGACAATAAGTGTAGGCACCAGCACCAAATCTGGTAAAACGTTACACATTGCTGTTTGTATTGTTGTAAAATACATTCATAAAAAACAAGATAACAAAAATCAAAAAGATAAATTATTTTATATATAGTCTAGCTACTATAAAATTAAGACATTTTTTTAATGTATAGCACAGCTGTTTATTGAGGCAGCAACATATGATAGATGGGACATTTAATAATCTTTCATTGCGCAAAAGTATTATGATATGATTATGAAAGACTCCAATACAGTGCGGCACAAAGCGCTTATGCGCATCCCGAGCGCAGAATGATGCGCTTAAAGCAACATGGAGTCACAGCGCGCAGCGCGTCGAGTCCGCATTGAAAAGTTCAACGCACAAAGGAAAGACATATTGATGCGTAGTGTATTGTACAGTATCTATCTATGCAATAGTTTATTCAGCCTTTTCTTTTAACAGTTTTAAATTGCAGTTACTGGGTGCTTGAAGAACAATTATAGTGCTCTCCAGTGTTGTGATCCAACAGACACACGTTAAAAAGTAACATGATTAAGGTACAGCAAGTCCAGCAAGATAGTCATTTTATCCGAAACCATAGAGCTTTATCTACAGATCAAGTATAATAATAGTAATTGAATCATCTTGGAGAGTTTCATCGAGTTGACTGTCATAACCGAACGCGACGCGCTGTTGAATGCTGAATGAAGAATGATTGACAGCCGCAGCGGAGGGAACAGTTTACGTGATCTTGAATTTAATGACTTAAATATTCATTTCTAACTCACATTATACTATAGAATGGCTTCAGAACACATATAATATAGTGCACGAACACTTAATGGTGCTTTATAATACTTTTGTGGGGCTTAACAATAACACAATAGTAAACACACAATATCGGATTTAGATCGGCCTCGTCTGACCGATACCCGATCCGGCAAAAATGGCTGTATCGGAGCCGATACCGATACTGGATCGGATCGGCCCCATCCCTACTTGCCATGTTACTATAGTGCGGATGGCTACGCAATACTCGTTCCCTAACTCAGGGAACTGAAGTTACGTGAGTAACCGAGTAGTTCACTTTCGAACGGTCACTTCGTATTGCGTAGCTATACGCAGTGGGGACGCCATGCAAAACGCCGCAGTGAGTAACTGGCTGCCACTACAACTCAGGCCACTGATCATACAGAACAAGCCATAACCGCTTAATTATGTATAAATAGACCAGAAACCGTCTGGTCTAAAATAGTGCACATCAGTTAGAAATAACCCAACATACTACACCAATGAACCCAGACACTGTCGGGGTTATTAATATATGAACACATAACCAGTCAAGTGGGTTTATATATGAAATTATAACCGGCCAAAGCGGGTTTTATATATGTATGGAATATAACCGGCAAAAGCGGGTTTTATATATGTCATATAACCGGCCAAAAGTGGGTTTTATATATATGTAAATATAACCGGCAACAGCGGGTTTATGCATGAAATACAACCGGCTAGCAGCGGGTTTTATATATATATATATATATATGTGAATGTGATAGTGCACAGTAATATATGACAAAACCGGCCACCGACGGGTCTTAATCATACCGAAAGAACCTTCGCCTGCAGGGAAGGCACTTCCCTATTATAGAAACTCATAAATGTGGAAGGCGAGGACCAGCCGGCCGCATCACAAATATCACTAATGGAAATGCCAGATGACCAAGCCCATGACGAAGCCATACCTCTGGTCGTATGGGCCTTGATACCTATAGGGCAAACTTGACCCGCTTTGGTATAAGCCATAGAAATAGCATCTAGACAGTCTTTGCGTAGTGACTGGATCCCCCTTGGATCTACCACCAAAGCAGACAAAAAGCTGTTCTGATTGTCTAAAAGACGCAGAACGCTCCCAGAGAAGATTAACCTCTCCATCCTCTGCAGAAAGAGGGAGGGCTGATAATGTCACCACCTGTGCTCTGAACAGTGTTGAGAGCACTTTAGGAACGTAACCATGTCTGTGCTTGAGGATGACTCTGGAGTCATCTGGACCCAACTCCAAACATGCAGGGCTCACAGAGCGCGCCTGCAGATCTCCCACTCGCTTCATAGATGCCAAAGCCATAAGGAGACCGGTCTTCAGCGAGAGAGTTTTTAGATCAACAGATTGGAGCTGTTCGAAAGGCGGACCTTTCAGAGCCCCCAGGACCGTGGAGAGGTCCCAAGGCGGCACAGACGGAGGTCTGGAGGGGTTCATTCTCCTCGTACCTTTCAGGAATCTTACGACCAGGTCGTTTCTTCCCAGTGACTGGCCAGCCGTCAGAACATGATGTGCTGCTATGGCTGCCACATACACTTTGAGCGTGGACGGGGAGCAACCCGCGTCCAGCAGCTCCTGTAAGAATGAGAGAACCACAGATATCTCACATGACTCTGGGTCAGCCTGATTTTTCGAGCACAAGCTGGAAAAACCTGACCATTTTTAAGCATATAGGCGCCGAGTCGACGGGGCCCTGGCTTCAGATATAGTGCTTAAAACCTTCTCAGGAAGGTCCTTGGGTACTCGTTGGTGGGCCAAACATGGAGGGCCCATAAATCGGGTCTCGGATGCCACAATGTCCCGTTCGCCTGTGTGAGGAGGTCTTTCCTCAGCGGGACAGGCCATGGGATTGTGTATGATAACTGAACCAGTTCCGGGAACCACGGTCTGGTTTTCCAGAGAAGGGCCACCAGAAGGACTTGGCACCCGCTCTCTCTGACCCGTTTGATGACTTGTGGAATCATCGAGACGGGGGTGAAAGGCATAAAGGGGACGGTTGGGCCAGACATGGGCCAGCTTGTCGAAGCCCTGTTCTTCGAGAAGAACAATTTGCAGTGGGGGTTGATTCTCGAGGCGAAAAGGTCTATTTCGGCCTCGCCAAACACCTTCCATATCAGACTGACCGTCTGTGGGTTCAGGGACCACTCGCTGAGGGTAGTATTGCCCCGTGAAAGAATATCAGCGCCCACATTCTAGACGCCCGGGATATGCGCTGCTCTCAGAGAGCTCAGGTTGGTTTGTGCCCATATAGAGGAAGTCTCTCGACATCGCATGCAGGTTCCCTGACCTGATGCCCCCCTGGCGATTCATGTAGGCCACCACTGACGTATTGTCTGCGCGGACTAAGACGTGGTGACCTCTGAGGTTCGACAGAAATGCCTTCAGGGCCAACCCAACTGCTTTCATCTCCAGACAGTTGATATGTAAGCTCTGCTCCGTGCTCGACCAGAGGCCGAATGCAGGCAAGCCCTTGTGCAGCACTCACCAACCCAAGTTGGACGCATCTGTAAGAACCACTTTCCTCCCAGAAATTGTTCACATTGTCACCCCCTCGTGGTGCCAGTTCTGAGCCCGCCAGGGAATCAGGGTTCTTAAACAACCGTGATTCACCATAACGCGCAAGCTGCCTGACTGCCATGCATGAGTTGGCACACTGCGTTTTAGCCATTGCTGCATCGGGCGCATGCGCAGTAATCCCATGCGGAGTACTGGCGATGCTGCTGCCATGAGACCAAGCAGTTTCTGAAATTGAAACTGCAACTGCGATCACTCGCGCAATCTGAAAGTGCCTGCAAGCGCTCGTACCGAGAGCGCGCGCTCTGGTGTGAGTCGCGCTATCATAGCTCTCGAGTCTAAAACTGTGCCCAGAAAGATCCCGCTTTGGCTGGGGGTTAGTTTGCTTTTTGAAACATTGATTGTGAAACCCAGGCATTTTAGATGGCCGAGAATCAAATCCCTGTGAGCTAATAGCTCGATTCTCGACTGTGCCAGCACCAGCCAGTCGTCGAGATAATTTAACACGCGCACTCCCTGATGTCTCAGAGGAGAAAGCGCTGAGACATCAGGGAGTCGCACCTTTCAGGAATCTTACGACCAGGTCGTTTCTTCCCAGTGACTGGCCAGCCGTCAGAACATGATGTGCTGCTATGGCTGCCAGATACACTTTGAGCGTGGACGGGGAGCAACCCGCATCCAGTAGCTCCTGTAAGAATGAGAGAACCACAGATATCTCACATGACTCTGGGTCAGCCTGATTTTTCGAGCACCAGCTGGAAAACCTGACCATTTTTAAGCATATAGGCGCCGAGTCGACGGGGCCCTGGCTTCAGATATAGTGCTTAAAACCTTCTCAGGAAGGTCCTTGGGTACCCGTTGGGGGGGGACAAACATGGAGGGCACATAAATCGGGTCTCGGATGCCACAATGTCCCGTTCGCCTGTGTGAGGAGGTCTTTCCTCAGCGGGACAGGCCATGGGATTGTGTCCGATAACTGAACCAGTTCCGGGAACCACGGTCTGGTTTTCCAGAGAGGGGCCACCAGAAGGACTTGGCACCCGCTCTCTCTGACCCGTTTGATGACTTGTGGAATCATTGAGACGGGGGGGAAAGGCATAAAGGGGATGGTTGGGCCAGACATGGGCCAGCTTGTCGAAGCCCTGTTCTTCGAGAAGATCAATTTGCGGTGGGTGTTGATTCTCGAGGAGAAAAGGTCGATTTCGGCCTCGCCCAACACCTTCCATATCAGACTGACCGTCTGTGGGTTCAGGGACCACTCGCAGAGGGAGTGTTGCCCCGTGAAAGCATATCCGCGCCCACATTCTGGACGCCCGGGATATGCGCTGCTCTCAGAGAGCTCAGGTTTGTTTGTGCCCATATAGAGGAGGTCTCTCGCCATCGCATGCAGGTTCCCTGACCTGATGCCCCCCTGGCGATTCATATAGGCCACCACTGACGTATTGTCTGCACGGACTAAGACGTGGTGATCTCTGAGGTTCGACAGAAATGCCTTCAGAGCCAACCCAACTGCTTTCATCTCCAGACAGTTGATATGTAAGCTCTGCTCCGTGCTCGACCAGAGGTCGGATGCAGGCAAGCCCTCGTGCAGCGCTCACCAACCCAAGTTGGACGCATCTGTAAGAACCACTTTCCTCCCGGAAATTGTCCCATTGTCACCCCCTCGTGGTGCCAGTTCTGAGCCCGCCAGGGAATCAGGGTTCTTAAACAACCGTGATTCACCATAAGGCGCAAGCTGCCTGACTGCCATGCATGAGTTGGCACACGGCGTTTCAGCCAATGCTGCATCGGGCGCATGCGCAGTAATCCCATGCGGAGTACTGGCGATGCTGCTGCCATGAGACCAAGCAGTTTCTGAAATTGAAACTGCAACTGCGATCACTCGCGCAACCTGAAAGTGCCTGCAAGTGCTCGTACCGAGAGCGAGCGCTCTGGTGTGAGTCGCGCTGTCATAGCTCTCGAGTCTAAAACTGTGCCCAGAAAGATCCCGCTTTGGCTGGGGGTAAGTTTGCTTTTTGAAACATTGATTGTGAAACCCAAGCATTTTAGAAGGCCGAGAATCAAATCCCTGTGAGCTAATAGCTCGATTCTCGACTGTGCCAGCACCAGCCAGTCGTCGAGATAATTTAACACGCGCACTCCCTGATGTCTGAAAGGAGAAAGCGCTGCATCCACACACTTCGTGAGTGTACGGGGTGTCAACGATAGACCGAACGGCAGAACGATGTATTGATAAGCCCAGCCCTCGAAGGCGAATCTGAAGAATGGCCTGTGACGAGGGTTTATTTGAATGTGAAAGTAAGCATCCTTTAGATCCATTGTGACAAATCGCCCCTTTCTATCGCCCCTTTTGCTAATGAATTCTGTACATCGGTTAGGCGCTGATCTCCCTCGAACAGGACCGGAGATGACTGAGCTGGAGAGAGTGAAGCACGCGGGGACGTGGCCGGCGTGCATTCACAAATGTCCGTGCTCTCTGGATGCCGTTGGGTGCGGCGCTTCTTCTTCCTCGGCTGAAGTAGGGCCGGAGAAGGAAGTGCGGGTGACGTGGCGCTGCTGTCTCGAAAGAGAGCTAGCCAAGTTCGCAGCACGGAGATAGGCATGCACTCACAGGCCGCACATCCGCCGACAGAGAGTGCATTCTCTGCGTGGTAGAGTCCCAGGCATGAAATGCAGCTCGCGTGTTCGTAGGCCTCGCTTAACACGAGGCATATGGAACAACGCTGATACAGATATAAACACATGATAAACAGATATTGAAAAGTATATCGCCGGATAGCCACAGCAGAGACGGCGTCAGGAGAAACACGGTTGAGATGTGTAGTCTGCTGAACTGTAGCTCGCTCAGGCTGAAGGCTTGTTCGACGGCGAAGGCTCAATAAATGGTCAGAGACGTGAAGTTTGTCGCTGAAGGTGTAAAATCTGCTATAATGGTGAATTCGAGGACTATTATAGACTGAGGTCACGCCCCCTTCGCGGGCTCTGACGTGTATGATGCAGAGTGATCTCATTGGTCACACGTCAGAGGCGCCCGCGCCATTGGATGTGCAGTTGCCGCAACGCAGCCTATTAGCCAGCCAGACGCTTATGTTCTAGCTGTGCAGCTGCAAATGCGCTTTACATAAAGGCTTCAGTAAATCTAGGAAAAGGAGTTTCCCCACTGCGTATAGCTACGCAATACGAAGTGACCGTTCGAAAGGGAACAAACAATTATCCACCTGCTGTTGCCTTCTCTTCTCTTCTTTAGTATCTTACTTTTTGTGCATTAGTTATTGATTAGCAGTGTATATTTATTTATTAGTTGTGGTATTTACGCTTGAATATCTATTGTTTAAAAAAATTTCATTCATTTTATTATAACCATGTCTTTGTGTTGATGATCACTGGCTGTACAATTTAACCGAATTCTGCTCACAAAACCTTTAGATAAATCATCTGACAAACCCTCCAATTTAAATTAATTCTAATTAATTGAAAAGCCCTTTTGGAGTGTTTTTTATGCCCTGAGGTGAAAGGAGTAATGGTTCATCTGATACACTCATAATACAAGTGTTTCAGACATGTGGTCTTATATTTTAAATATTTGATATTTAAATATTTGTTTAATTAATCTTTTTTACCATGAAGTACAATGAATGAAGGGCAGTATCAATGATACCAATACTTATACTAATGCCTCTATTAAATTGATTTCCTTTCTTTTTCCATTTTTTTATTTTTAGAGATAAAATGGCCAATTAATTCCACAATTGCAGTATTATTGAAAGCCAAGCCTGAAATGCAAAATATCAAATTGTTTTTATCATTTATTAATAATTACAGAACATTCAAATGTTTTTTTAGTAAACGTAATTATAATAAATGTAACATTAAGCTTAGCATTTTATTATTGTTATTTCTTTGTCATTTTTCTGTCAGATCTACCTTTTTGAATGGGAGCTGTTAGTTCACTTTACCCTGTTGTATTCAAAAGTCAAATCACAGTTATTTATATAGCACTTCAATATACGGATTGTTTCAAAGCAGCTTTACAGTGATAACAGGAAAATGATTCAATGATAAAAAAACAGAGCTAATTTCTGCTGTACAGCAGCTCTAAAAGAAAACGGTGTCATTGTTCAGCTGAAGTCAGTTCAGTGTTGATTCAGTTTCGTTTAAAGATCATCAATTATTAAATTAGTTAATTTAATCTACAAAGCAGTTCTACAGAAAACAGTGATGTCATCATCCAGGTCAGTTCAGTTCTCATCCAGTAGTGTCAGTGCAGTCAAATCAATACTATTGTTGAATTTTAAGTGTCACCAAGCAAGAGGCGACAGTTTTCATAAGTAATAAAACAATTACTATAGTTAAAAACTTACACCTGTTTGTCTTAATCACAGAGACAAGAATGCTACTAATAAGTGTGAAATAAGTGTGCCAAAGAGGAGGATGAGGCTTTGAGCACGGCTGGATACATGCAGACCATCCTGGTTGACCTCTGTTGCTTCACAGAGCTGGTGAGAAGCACACAGATAGCGTGATATACTGTAATGTTAAATCAAAGGATGTGAGAAAAATACATTTGAATAGCTTAAAATTAGTGTTGGGCAAAGACTAATTGCATCCCAAAAATAAAACGTTTGTTATGTGTGTGTACTATGTATAATTATTTTGTATATAAATACACACACATGCATGTATATATTTAAGAAAAAATGTGTTATTTATATATATATATATAAATATATACAGTATATACATGCAAATATTACATGCATATGTGTGTATTATATATACACAACATAATTATACACAGTACACACACACATCAGGGTTTCCGTTGTCCGGTAATTACCGGACATTGGCCTGGAAAAAAATGAAATGTCCGACAAAATTAAATATCTCCGGTCAAATTGTCCGATTAAAATTGCCTAATAATCTCGCCCCCCTAACACAATCTGAATTAGAGAATAAGCCTAAAATGTATAAAGCAAATACACCGACCTTTTGCTATGTTATAAAGGAACAGGCTCTACCGTTTGAAAGTTATTAAACAACATCGCATGCTGCATTTCAAATTAAGCGCACGCCTAAAACGGCTGTAATATAGACCTAAACAAAGAACGATTGAGTGAGACGTTTCAAATATGGCCAGGCCCAGGCAGACTAGCCTTAAAAGCTTTTTTCAGAGGCCAGACGCGACGGACGATGGTAAATCAGGAACGTCTGAAGTCTCGGATGTCCAGAGCCAGACAGCTCCAACACCACCGGATGTTCATGTTTTTTTCCTTCTATTTGAAAGTTAGGCTAGTGGCGGCTCGTCAATAGAGGGCGCTGGGGCGCCGCCGTCCCTGGTCGCTGCGTCCCTGGCGAATCAGAATTTGATACATGTTATTTTATCCAATCTGATAGGTTCTCGTCACCTTTCATTCAACTTTACGCTCTTGGGTCACTACTGCGAGTGCGCAGGCGAATTTATTATAACCATGTCTTCTTTGTGTTGATGATCACTGGCTCTACTAGTTAACCGAATTCTGCTCAAAAAACATTTAGATAAATCATCTGACAAATCCTCCAATTTAAATTGATTCTAATTAGTTGAAAAGCCCTTTGGGAGTGTTTTTTTTATGCTCTGAGGTGAAAGGAGGAATGGTTCATCTGATACACTCATAATACAAGTGTTTCAGACATGTGTTCTTATATTTTAAATATTTGATAATTTAAATATTTTTTTAATTAATCTTTTTTCCATGAAGTACAATGAATGAAGGGCAGTATCAATGATACCAATACTTATACTAATGCCTCTATTAAATTGATTTCCTTTCTTTTTCCCTTTTTTATTTTTAGGATAAAATGGCCAATTAAAGCCACAATTGCAGTATTATTGAAAGCCAAGCCTGAAATGCAAAATATCAAATTGTTTTTATCATTTATTAATAATTACAGAACATTCAAATGTTTTTTAACTTACTTTTTAATTCAACTTTTAATTTAAGTAAAAGTAATTATAACAAATAAAACATTAAGCTTAGCCTTTTTTGTGCTATTTCTTTGTCAGTTTTCTGTCAGATCTACCTTTTTGAATGGGAGCTGTTAGTTCACTTTCTCCTGATGTATTCAAAAGTCAAATCACAGTTATTTATATAGCACTTTATATATACAGATTGTTTCAAAGCAGCTTTACAGTGATAACAGGAAAATGATTCAATGATAAAAAACGACTCGGTTACTAACGTAACAGCGGTTCCCTGAGAGGAGGGAACGAGTATTGCGTAAGTAGCTTACGCTACTTACGCTACTAAAGGAAAACTCCTTTTCTCGAGAATATTGAAGTCTTTATGTAAAACGCATTGCAGCTGCCCAGCAGACAGCAATGAGCGAAGGAGCTAGGTCATTGGCTGTGCTGCGGCAACTTGCTCGAACCAATGACGGGGCGATTCTGAATGCGCGACCAATGAGCGCGCCTCGCGCCCGCGCGCGTCAGAGCCCGCTAAGATGGGCGTGGCCAAGAGCTATATATTGGGCGCCCCGTCATGAGAGTTCTTTAGGTTAAAACGACTGAAGCGAACTAACCAAGCACAGCAGCTTACGCAATACTCGTTCCCTCCTCTCAGGGAACCGAGGTTACGTTAGTAACAGAGTCGTTCCCTTTCGAGAGGTCTCTCCTATTGCGTAAGTAGCTTACGCTATGGGAACACCATGCAAAACGCCGTGCGTGCTGAACTTCGCCTTATGATAGCCAGAGGCAGGTGCCTGAGCTGAAAAGCAAAGTTATCATCCAACTAGCCGGCAGAGGTGAGCTTTATATGTGGGAAAAAGTATAGAGCGGCTAGAAGGCGCTCAGTGTGACACAAGCACATACATAATCTAGATACGAACTCATAGTTCTACTAGCATCATGCTGATAGTACATTGGAATGCAATGTCGGGACCTGTAGGTTGTAAAACCTGATAAATGTGGACGGTGAGGCCCAGCCTGCCGCCGCACAAATATCCTCGATCTGTATCCCGCAAGACCATGCCCAGGAAGAAGCCATACTCCTGGTGGAGTGTGCTGTGACTCCCCAGGGGCATTGAAGTCACTTGGTTTCATAAGCCAGCGCTATAGCCTCAACTATCAAGTGAGAGATTCTCTGCTTTGAAACGGCGGAACCTTTCGTACGGCCGCCAAAGCATACAAAAAGTTTTTCTGTCTGTCTGAATAGGGCAGAACGCTCCAAATACACTCTGAGAGCCCTAACGGGGCAGAGTAGATTACCGTCGTGTTCGTCTGCTGGTGACGATAGCGCAGTTAGGGAGATAACCTGTGCTCTGAAGGGAGTGGTGAGCACTTTAGTAATATTGTTTGTTTTGGCCTAAGGACGACCCTGCAGTCGTTAGGTCCGAATTCCAAGCAGGCAGCGCTTGTCGAAAGCGCTTGCAGGTCGCCCACTCTCTTGACCGAGGCGAGTGCCAGCAAGAGCGCAGTTTTGATCGAGAGCTGCTTAAGATGCACGGTTCGGAGTGGTTCGAATGGGGGCCCTTTAAGAGCGTCTAGGACCGTAGCTAGGTCCCAGATCGGCACTGAGGGGGGGCGTGAAGGATTCATCCTCCTAGCACCCCTTAGGAAACGAATAATTAGGTCGTTTCTTCCCAATTGATGTTCCATCACAGGGTCGTGTGAAGCTGTGATGGCCGCCACATATACTTTGAGCGTGGAGGGGTGCGGCCCGCCTCCAGAAGCCCTTGTAGAAAAGCGAGTACGTTCGTAATCTCGCATGTTTCAGGGTTCAGGCCCTCGGCGTTACACCAGTCACTGAACACTTTCCATTTCTGGGCATATAAGCGTCTCGTGGAGGGCCCACAGATCGGCATGAAGGGCCCACAGATCGGGGCGGGGATGAAATATCATCCCGCTGGCCTGACTGAGGAGGTCTGGCCTCAGTGGAATCGGCCATGGTGCAGATTGCATTTGCATCAATTCTGGAAACCATGTTTGGTTCTTCCAGAGTGGGGCTATCAGGAGCACTGCCTTTTTCTCCTCTCTGACGCGACTGATGACCTGCGGCAGCATCGCGATCGGGGGAAAAGCATATAAGGGGCGGCTCGGCCAGCTCTGGGCGAGCGCGTCCGTGCTTTTCGTGAAGAAAAGAGAGCAGTTTGCATTCTCCTTGGAGGCGAAGAGGTCGACCTCCGCCTTGCCAAAGATTTTCCATAACCACTGAATCGTCAGCGGGTGGAGAGCCCATTCTCCTGGGAGAATCTTGTCTCTGGATAGCATGTTTGCCCCTTGGTTCAGCGCGCCTGGCACATGCGCTGCTCTCAGCGAGTGCAAGTTGTGCTGGGACCATAAAATGAGTCTCCTGGCCATTGAATGCATGGAGCTCGACCTGAGTCTACCCTGTCAATTTATGTACGACACTACCGTCATGTTGTCCGTTCGGACCAGGACGTGTTCATTTTTTAGATGTGGAAGCAGGGCTCTGAGAGCCAAAGCGACCGCCTTCATCTCCAGGCAGTTTATGTGTAGGCGCTTCTCCGGGTTTGACCAAAACAGGCCTGCCCTCGTAAAGGGCTCCCCACCTATTTTGGAGGCATCTGTTGTGATCATCTTTCTCCTTGTGTTCACACCCAGACTCACGCCTGACTGGTACCAGTCGGCGGCTTTCGAGTGCGTCAGGGCTTTTATACAGCCGTGGTTCGCTCTGATTAAAAGGTGGCCCGAACACCACGCGTAAGCCGGGACGCGGCTCTTGAGCCAGCGTTGGAGAGGATGCATATGCAACAATCCTAGCTGGAGTATGCCCGATGCTGAGGCCATGATACCTAGCATCCTCTGAAACCGCTTGACGGGGGCGCGCGCGCCCGCCCTGAATGATGTTGCAAGGCGCCGGATGGTGAGCGCGCGCTCTGATGAGAGACGAGCTGTCATCTGCATCGAGTCTAGAACTATTCCCAGGAAAGAAATCTTCTGGCTGGGAGATAGTATACTTTTTGCAAAATTAATGCTTAGACCCAGGCATTCTAGATGGCTGATAATCCAAGATCTGTGTGTTATTAACTGACTCTCTGATTGTGCTAGGACCAGCCAATCGTCGAGATAATTCAGTATTCGCACTCCCCTTCGTCTCAGGGGGGAAAGTGCTGCATCCATACATTTCATGAATGTACGGGGAGCCAGGGACAGGCCGAACGGAAGTACTGTGTACTGGTAAGACTGTCCCTCGAAAGCGAATCTCAGAAAAGGCCTGTGATGAGGCGCTATTGGAATGTGAAAGTAAGCATCTTTCAGATCCACTGAGAGAATCTCCTGGGCGTACTTGCGCGAGGATATGTTTGGTTGTTAACATTGTGAACGAGCGAATCATTTGTGCTTCGTTCAGGTGTCTGAGATCTAGGATGGGGCGGAGACCGCCATCCTTTTTCGGGACGAGAAAATAGCGGCTGTAAAAACCTGCCCCGCTCATAGAGGGGGTAACAGTTTCCACAGCGCCCTTTTTTATTAATTTGCCCACCTCGGTGCGTAAAACATGCTAACACTCCTTTCTCACTTTCGTCTCGACCACAGTCGTAAAACGTGGTGGTCTGCGAGCGAACTGGAGCGAGTATCCGTGCTTTATTACATTCAACACACATTTCGGCATATCTGGAATGTTTTCCCATGCCGCTGCGTATACAGATATGGGCTGAATACAGGCTAGGGGCGGGCCGCTGTGACGTAGGGACCCGGCCAGCAAATCGCCTGAGCTCGCAGCTCTCAGAGGCATGGGCGCGCGCTGAGCAGCTGAGTGAATGGGCGCGTATGTGATTACAACGGCGCGCACTATGTCTATAAAACTCACAGCCTGAGCTGGGGCTGTGTTTGACACCGTAGGGACAGTGTTTATAAGTGGGGGTGCATAGACAGTGGTAGGCACACGCGTCACTTTTATAATGTTTCCTGCTTTTACTGGGGATGAATTCATAACTGTGTGAACAGTGCTTGTGTGTAGTGGTGCGTACATGACCGTAGGCACGTGATCTACATTCATGGGGCGTGCAGCCTGAGCTGGGAATGAATTTGGCACTGTTTTGACAGTATCTGGGAATGCACACTTTGTGGACATGTGAACCCTTAGTGACACAGGCAGAAAAAGACTCTTTGTGTTTTCTGTGTGTCGCCGTAAAAACGGCGTTTGTTTGCAGGTGAGCGAGCTCTGTGACTGGCCCATTGACTGCTGTATGGACATTTCCAGCCGCCTGTAAGGGGACTGGGTAATGTTTGAGATTTTGCAGAGAGAGTGGTCCGGCCTTTGCGAGACACGCACTCTCTCTTCTCATTCCTGTGGCTAGGAAGGCTTTCGAAGCTCAGGGTTCAGCACAATCTTGGGCCGAGGACCCCGTCGCTCAGGAGGCGGCTTGCAGTTGTGGGAGCGCGAGCGGCGTCGAGCGTCAGTCTGAGGCCCGGGCTGAGAGGCGGTGGGGGCTGCTCTAGCCCGCTGCGGCAGTGGCGGCCTCTTTCTGCTCTGCGATGAGCTGGAGCATTTAGGCAGGAAATGGCGCATAGCTTGTGAAGCGTTCTGGGCCTCAGTGAAGCGTTCGGCGAAACCTTTAACCGCCGGTCCAAACAGCCCGCTGGCGAAGATAGGTGCGTCGAGGAACCGGTTGCCTTATCCGCGTCCTTCATCTCCGTCAGACTCAGCCACAAATGGCGCTCGAGAACAGTCAAATTAGCCATGGCGCGGCCAATAGACTGGGCGGTGGCCTTCGTGGCTCGCAGGGCTATGTCAGGTGCGCTGCGTAGGTCCTTGAAGGCTTCAGGTTCGGGGCCAGACTCGTCCAGGGAGCGGAGAAGCTTGGCTTGGAACACTTGAAGTACCACCATTGAGTGAAGCGCTGACGCAGCTTGGCCGGCGGCGGCGTAGGCGCGACCAGCGAGAGCCGAAGTAGTGCGGCAGGGCTTCGAGGGGTGGGAAGCCTTGGCTTTCCATCCGGTGGTGGAGGGCGGGCAGAGATGATTGGCCACGGCCACCTCGAGGGGCGGCGTTCCCTCGTAGCCTCTTTCCTTCGCGCTGTCCACAGAGGAGAGCAACGAAGAAAAAGAAGGCTTCAGACGCGCAGAGTGGGGGGCTTTCCATGACTTGGTGAGTTCGTCATGAACTTCCAGGAAGAAAGGAGAAGGCCTTTGCCGAGGGGCCTGCTGGCGCCCCTGCAGAAACCACTCGTCCAGTCGGCTTCAGGTTGGTTCCTCGGGAGAAGACCAATCGAGCCCGAGGTCCTCCACGGCTTTCGAGAGGATGCTGACAATCTCTGTATCCATGGTGGAGCCCCCACTCGTGTTAGTTAGCGTTGACGGGGCGGGGTCGAAAGCGGAGTCGTCCGATGCGGCGTCGATAGACAAGGTGTCATCTACTCCCCCGTCGTCCTCGGACGCGCTGAAAGTCACAAGGCCCACCGCTCTGCTAGAGGGGTGTGGGTCTGGCTGAGTGAACTGAACCGGCGGTGGGGAAGACAAGAGCGGCGGTGAAGCACGCGGAGACTGGCTCGGCGTGACGTCACTGAGCTCAGGTTCAGGAAGCCTCTGTGAGCGGCGCTTTTTCTTAATGCGCAGCTCAAACAGAGGGGTGGCGGCGATGGGCTCGCTCGCGGCGAAAGCGGCGAAGCGAGCCCGCAGTGCGGAGAGACCCAGGTTGTCACATTCCGGGCATCCACCCTTGGTCAAAGCAGCTTCTGCGTGGTCCCGGCCCAGGCAGCGAGTGCAGATGATATGACGATCCCCGTCTGGCAGAGGGTCTCTGCAAGAAGGCATTTGAAACAACGCCTCGGAAAATTTGCTCTTTTACAAATGTCGCGGGGCGAACAGATGTAAAATACTTGCGTGCAGCGCGCCGGATGGCTCAGTAGGATGGCGTTCGAAGGCGGCTGAAGATGCCGACGTCCTCGTAGCAATCCCGCTGGTATGCTTTTCCACGGCGGCGAAGGCTTTCAATAATCCGGAGGATCCAGCGAAGAAGGTGTTCGCTGAAGGAGATTAAATCTAAAGAACTCTCATGACGGGGCGCCCCATATATAGCTCTTGGCCACACCAATCTTGGTGGGCTCTGACGCGCGCGGGCGCGAGGCACGAGGCGCGAGGCGCGCTCATTGGTCGCGCATTCAGAATCGCCCCGTCATTGGTTCGAGCAAGTTGCCGCAGCACAGCCAATGACCGAGCTCCTTTGCTCATTGCTGTCTGCTGTGCAGCTGCAATGCATTTTACATAAAGACTTCAATATTCTCGAGAAAAGGAGTTTTCCCATAGCGTAAGCTACTTACGCAATAGGAGAGACCTCTCGAAAGGGAACAGAGTTAATTTCTGCTGTACAGCAGCTCTAAAAGAAAACGGTGTCATTGTTCAGCTGAAGTCAGTTCAGTGTTGATTCAGTTTCGTTTAAAGATCATCAATTATTAAATGAGTTAATTTAATCTACAAAGCAGTTCTACAGAAAACAGTGATGTCATCATCCAGGTCAGTACAGTTCTCATCCAGTAGTGTCAGTGCAGGAAATCAATACTATTGTTGAATTTTAAGTGTCACCAAGCAAGAGGCGACAGTAAGTAATAAAACAATTACTATAGTTAAAAACTTACACCTGTTTGTCTTAACCCTTTGATGCGCAAGCTATGGATACCCCTTCTAATGCGCAACATGGGTCTAAAAAGACCCGTATTCATTTCCTATGTTATTTCTATCATGGCTGAGTGTTTCTTTGCTGAATCTTTAAAATATGTGTATTTTATCATTTGTTATTCCAGGTATTCATTAAATATCTTTGTTTTTGATTACCACAAATCATTATGTTTATGTTTCCGTTCTTACTTTATAAACAAACACAGTTTTTGTATTTCTGCATCAATTTTACATACACGGGTCTAAAATGACCATATTCATTTCCTATGTTATTTCAGGTGGCTTTGACAGTTACAGATTTTAAAATCAAAAAGGCGGGAAAAAAGGACCCTAAACTCTTAACACATCGAACCATTTCAGCATAATGGTTTATTCAAGACTATACGGTTCTTAATAGAACTTTTAGGTCTATCACATGTAAATAAGCTAGCATTATTTATCTTTATATATATTTATCTAGCATTATTTATCTATTATCTATAAGGGGCATTCGGCAACTATTTCAACTTAATAAAACCGTTTAGAAATCATTTGGATGGTTTAATAACCTGTTCTGGTGAGAATGGTGACTTTCCCTGCTCCCCCCAACGTTCCTAGGTGGAAAACCAACCTTGCAACATGGGGACTAACGTCCCAGTAAGTTGGAAACTTTTGGAAGTTTGGAAGTCTTGTGAGAAGCGAGAACGAGCGAGAAACACAAACTGCTTTATGGCAATTCGACATAAACACACACGCCGCCCTCAATGTGTATGATGTATTACCCACCTCGGTAGATATAGCTCCACACGATAAAGTTGGTCGGCTCCGATAATAACAAATGCACATGAGCAGCGGTAGAAAGGGGTAGGAGGGGTGCTGCAAGTGAGTTTTTTTACAACATTGTTGTGAAATATACGTCCCACAGCTGTAGGGGGAGCTCGTTGAGAAAACATGCGACAACAAAAGGGAAAATCAGCAAAGAAATAGCTAGAGTTGCTAAGTTCCCCTTTAAAACCCCATCCTTTTTTAGTGTAGCTAACATTAGCTAGCTAGAATAGAATATGTCAACAGCTAGCTAGCTAATAGTATTGGATATGTTTATCTTTCTCACAAGTAGTTTCTCACTAGGATTTCATGGTCAAGGTAACCAAAGCCTAATATTCAAATATTATGTCCAGTTATCTTTTACAAAATATCAAATATTTTCTGTGGTTAAAATAAAATAAGACTTGCATCAAATATACAAAAGCAGCTGTGTTGAGTTGTGAAATGTGTGGCAGGTGAATAGTATTATGTAATACTATAGTAATAGTATTTATGCAGTAAATATGCTCCTACTTGCAAATATGTGCAAATATCAAAGGTTTCTATATGGGTCATTTTTGACCCATGTATGTAAAATTGATGTAGAAATACAAAAACTGTGTTTGTATATAAAGTAAGAAAGGAAACATAAATATAAATATTTAATGAATATCTGGAATAACAAATGATAAAATACATATATTTTAAAGATTCAGCAAAGAAACACTCAGCCATGACTGAAATAACATAGGATATGAATACGGGTCATTTTAGACCCATGTATATAAAATTGATGTAGAAATACAAAATATGTGTTTGTTTATAAAGTAAGAAAGGAAACATAAACACAATGATTTGTGGAAATCGAAAACAAGATATTTAATGAATATCTGTAATAACAAATGATAAAATACATATATTTTAAAGATTCAGCAAAGAAAACACTCAGCCATCACTGAAATAACATAGGAAATGAATACGGGTCTTTTTAGACCCATGTTGCGCATTAGAAGGTTTGCGATACAAAAACTATTTTTATTCAAAAAGTAAGAAAGTAAAAATAAAAATAAGGATTTGTGATGATCAAAAACAAGTTAATTGAGGAATACTTGGAATACTGAATGATGAAATTAATTTCTTGCAAAGATATAGAAAATTAAAACTCAGTCGGGTCTATTTAGACCCATAGTGTGCATCAAAGGGTTAATCACAGAGACAAGAATGCTACTAATAAGTGTGAAATAAGTGTGCCAAAGAGGAGGATGAGGCTTTGAGCACGGCTGGATACATGCAGACCATCCTGGTTGACCTCTGTTGCTTCACAGAGCTGGTGAGAAGCACACAGATAGCGTGATATACTGTAATGTTAAATCAAAGTATGTGAGAAAAATACATTTGAATAGCTTAAAATTAGTGTTGGGCAAAGACTAATTGCATCCCAAAAATAAAACGTTTGTTATATATGTGTGTGTGTGTACTGTGTATAATTATTTTGTATATAAATACACAAAATGTATATATTTAAGAAAAAATTTGTAATTTATATATCAAATATATATATATATATATATATATAATATTTGATATCAAATATATATATATATATATATATATAAAATATGCATATATATATATATATATACAGTATATACATGCAAATATTACATGCATGTGTGTGTATTACATATACACAACATAATTATACACAGTACACACACACATCAGGGTTTCCGTTGTCCGGTAATTACCGGACATTGGCCGGGAAAAAAATGAAATGTCTGACAAAATTAAATCTCTCCGATCAAATTGTCCGATTAAAATTGCCTAATAATCCAGCCCCCCTAACACAATCTAGAGAATAAGCCTAAAATGTATAAAGCAAATACACCGACCTTTTGCTATGTTATAAAGGAACAGGCTCTACCGTTTGACAGTTATTAAACAACATCGCATGCTGCATTTCAAATTAAGCGCACGCCTAAAATGGCTGTAATATAGACCTAAACAACGAACGATTGAGTGAGACGTTTCAAATATGGCCAGGCCCAGGCAGACTAGCCTTAAAAGCTTTTTTCAGAGACCAGACGCGATGGACGATGGTGAATCAGGAACGTCTGAAGCCTCGGATGTCCAGAGCCAGACAGCTCCACCACCACCGGACGTTCATGTTTTTTTCCGTCTATTTGAAAGTTAGGCTAGTGGCGGCTCGTCAATAGAGGGCGCTGGGGCGCCGCCGTCCCTGGCCGCTGCGTCCCTGGCGAATCAGAATTTGATACATGTTATTTTATCCAATCTGATAGGTTCTCGTCACCTGTCATTCAACTTTACGCTTTTGGGTCACTACTGCGAGTGCGCAGGCGACTTCAACAAAACCTTGCTAGGCTGATCACTTTCGTAGAGATAATGGCAGCAGTTAAACCAAATTTAACCCGTCATTGATTTACAAAAAACGCTTTTACAAGGCGTTTGCTGGAAGAAGAAAAAAAGGATAAAGGATCTCGGACCGGACCAACCCGATTTACAAATCCGGCAGTAGCCAGTGACAGAGGACGAGCTTCCCCCGGAGCTTCACACGCGCTTGTCATAAGAAACGTGTCGGCACTGAAGTTTTGTGGACAATAACGGGGGTAAGAGACCTCAAACAGCTATCTCAAATTTATTTAAAAGTAATTTATTTTACTCAACTTGACTAATTAAGAGGCGATATTTGACCGGCATATTATCAAAATGTCCGTAAAATGAAACCTCTGCCGGCACCATTTCTTCTAGAGGAAACTCTGACACACATATATTGTGTAAACACAAACTTTTATTTTGGATGCGATTAATCGTTGCCCAGCACTACTTAAAATACTTAAGCATGTTTCAGGAATTGAAAAAATGGATGCTGTATTAATTACGTTAATTATTTTAATGCGTTCAACGCCAAATAGTAACCATAAATAGTAACTCAATATTTTCTCAACCCAAATATGTTTTTATTGTAGGACATGTGCCAATAATGCGTCGTCATTGGTTGCTGGTTGGTGCTTGTGGCTGGGTGCTACTCATCCTTATGTTTGTCAGCAAGTTCATCAACTTCAGCTTCAGAATACCAGGTGGTATGTGTTTATTACATTATATCAACATTTCCGTGTAGTGAAATTGGTTTAAAGTGGCTACCTATGTTGCATTTGTCATTTAAAAAGTCGCACAACATGCATTTTATATTCACTGCCCATAAGGCACTCTGACAGTTTCCCCTCAATATATTGTCAGACTTTGCGGGGAGGACAGACATGTTTGTTTGGACCATGCCATCTGTTACGACGAAAGTCCCTTCTGTCCAGTGGCCGGACAAGGGAGCATCACAGCCATATATATTGGTGAGTCAGTTTGTCTGTGTACATTGGGTTCACTTACGTGCTTTATTCAAAAACAACTTGAATTGTTAAGAGTTATATATGATCTGTTTTTGCGTGTCATGTATATGTGCATGTGTGTTGATTTTGTTGTGACTATTAGTCTTCAGTTAGTCCCTCTGTGGTGGAGCCCATAGACTGGCAGTCAGTGAATGAGAAGCGTTTGGAGCTGTTAACAACTGTTTGCAGAAATTCATCTCTTTGGAACCTTACCCACACAACTGTGCGCAAGTTTGTCTTGGACCGCATTTTTGTGTGTGACAAGCACAAGATTCTCTTCTGTCAGACGCCCAAAGTTGGAAACACACAGTGGAAGAAGGTTCTAATTGTACTCAATGGTGAGAAATGTCTTCAGGTTAAGTAACTTGTACATTTGATAAATCAAAAATGAACCATAATAAACCAAATTAGACCTGTACAATTACCCTAATTCAGCATCCTATTTTAGACATATTGGAAAAACTGTATATCTTTCTTGAACTTCAACTTTTTTTGTGTTTCAGGAAAGTTCTCGAAGGTTGAAGCTATTCCAGAGAACATGGTTCATGACCATGAAAGAAATGGCTTACCTCGCCTGTCCTCTATGACTGACACAGAAATCCATCAAAGGTTTACATAAGTTCACCTTACAAAAAATTATTGTTTCTTGGGAATTTTTTTTTACTAAACAGGGATCAACAATCAACATTATTATTGATTGATTGATTAGCTGGCCAGTCACGTTAGTAGTTTAGATTCCAACATTTTCAGTGGGCTTGGCAAAAAAGAATCATCAATTTTCATTTTTATCAATTCTTTTTCTAGAAATATTTGTATGCTATGTTTCATTACAATGTTTTTTTAATTTAACAGAATTTCATATTTTTGTTGTCTACAAAAAGAAAATTTCAATTTCAACAATTTGGCTATAATGTAGTCACATACATTTCTCACACTTTTGCTGAAAAAGGCTGTGTATTTTTTAAAGGGTTAGTTCACCCAAAAATTTTAATACTGTCAGTAATTACTCACCCTCATGTTGTTCCAACCCTGTAAGACTTTCGTTAATCTTCGGAACACTAATTAAGATATTTTTAATTAAATATCTGTCTGACAATGTTGATAAGCAGGGGCATTGCTCTGAAATATTTTTTAATTTTTAATTAATAAAATGAAACTCATCCATCCCTCAGGACATAATTGTAATATTTTTATATTTGTATATTAATATATTCTGTTTTCATAATTTTAATACATAGTTTATTATTATCATAAAGTATTGAGTAATGGGATATGAGTACATTCTCTCTGATTAATTTTAGATTTATAATTGTACAGATTGCTGTTTTCACAACTAATGGCAAGTAATATTGTGGCATATTTTGTTACATGTCTGATAAGATACTGTTATCCTGAAATTGTGTTTTTTTTTTGGTTCACAGATTGAATACCTATTTCAAGTTTGTTATTGTCAGAGACCCATTTGAGCGCCTCATTTCTGCGTTCAAGGACAAGTTTGTGAAGAACCCAAGATTTGAACCGTGGTACAAACATGACATTGCCCCAGCCATCATTCGCAAATATCGCAAAAGTCACCATGATAATAGTGAAAGTGTGGGTCTTCAGTTTGAAGACTTTGTTCGGTACTTAGGTGACAAGCCAGGAAGACAGCACTTGGACAGGCAGTTTGGTGACCACATTATTCACTGGCTGACATATGCTGAGCTGTGTGCTCCTTGTGATATTTCCTACAATGTCGTGGGACACCATGAGACTCTGGAGTTTGATGCTCCTTATATTCTAAAAGCTGCTGGTATTGCTCACCTGGTGTCATACCCCAATATCCCACCAGGGATAACCCGCTACAATCGCACCAAGGTGGAACGCTATTTTACTGGAATCAGCCAACGAGATGTTCGTCGCCTCTATGCTCACTACCAGGGAGATTTCAGCCTGTTTGATTACCAGAGACCTGCCTTTTTATTGGACTGATGTAGAGATGTCCTGAAATTTTTAGCCTATTTTTTTATGGATCTCTTGGACCTTTTAGCTTACTGATAAAAATTGGTTGCCTCAAAAATAGAACTCAATTGCCTGCCCTACATTATGGAGTATATATTGTTCTTTTGCACTTATCTGAGATATAATTGGTTACTTTACACATACAAATATATATGTATTTACATGATGTTTGAATTTGGCTTGGTCAGGGATCTGCACTAGAGGGTAACTTCAACCATAAATTACTAGGATCCAACAGTGCAACAGTAAAGTTTATCGTTCTGTTTTGTCTTTAGTTTGTTTTTACTACTTTTCAGTGGTTTTAGAGTCTAAACTTGATGGTAATTTCTGTATTTGCCATATAATTACGTGCCATAATATTAATCAGAAAAGTTTTATGGATTTCATTAACTGATTTTCAGACAAAGTGTATACTATTATATTATATTATATTATATTATATTATATTATAAAATGGTATTTAAAAAAAGTTAAAATATTGACAATATTTTTGGACACCTTCTGGGTTTTTTCTTTTTCTTTTAAAATACCAATTTACCTATGGACTCATTTACCAAAATAAAGTGTCCTCTCTATCACCTCTCCATTAATAAGAATATTAATTAATAACAATATCTAGAATGTTCAATTCTTTTTATTCTTAAAGTATGGTAGTACTTTGAACATTAAGATCAAAATTATAATATTATGTTTCATTTTGGCCTATAATAGATCAGCCTTTATCTAGAAACTAACCTTATATATACTATCAACGTTAGAATATACTCTTCAAATATGTTTCTATTTTACAAAGCTAACTTTAAATCAGATTATGACTTGCAGAATAGCTCAACGCCATGATAAAAGTAATTTTTTGTGGGCAAATGTTTATCCCCAGCATGAATATCAAGTGTAGCGTCAATTCTGGCAGGTCACGTTAGTCAAGCTCGCATCAGCTGACTCTCAGATGATCCACATCTACCTATAGGAATACGACGCCAATCACTGTATACATATATAAGCTCCTTCAGTATTATCAGCAGCTATCACGTTTCTCAGAGGCTAATTACCCTCCTCCATCCCCAGCTCCTCCTCTCACCCAGTCAGGATTTGGATTTCCCTTGAATCAGAATAAATTCTCTAATTATGTTGTACTTTAAAATCTTGAATTAATGATATCTGCTTACATTCATGTTGGTTCTGTTTACCCTAAGGGGGGTTTGCTGCTCTCCCTGCTCTTGTCCATGCTAGGCTGCATGGATGCGCAGGGAGTTCTCGCCCAGAACGGAACCATTCCGCCAATCCAACTGTATGCTACTTGTCAATCGTATTTGACGATAGGGGTCCTGACAGAAATGTAGATCCAAAGGAATGCACTGTTGCTGTGGAGAATTTTGTGCTCAATATTTGCATATAGTGGTATTAGAGGAATATTCTAGGTTCAATACATTATGATTTGGGATATAGTGATCTTAAAAAATATATTTTAAAGTGCACTTTAATTAACTTTTGCCTATCAATAAAAGGTCAAAGTTGAACTTACAGGTTCTATAAAAATCCCTTGGTATTTGGCAGTTCTTAAAAAAAACTTTCTTGTGGTCAAAAGGGTTCATATTAGAACCTGGCCTACTGTCAAGGTTCCTTTATGAACCTTTTTTAAAATTGACTGTGGAGATGGATTTTGTAATTATCTGAGGCCTGTGGTCTTAGAACATATTGATCATGCACAAGGATGGAACTTTATTTTTTTTACAGCTTTGTAAGGAACTAGGATCAATATAACTCATATGAGATTGAATTACAGTGAATAAGAACCGAATTTATATGCAAATTGTTCAGAATTAATATGTAACAATGTATATACTATTCGTCCACTGATAAATTGAGATTAGGGTATTTTATTGATTCTGGACACAATATTATCCCGTGGCCTATACGGTAATAATATCGTAAGATTATGATCACTGATTATGAGCAAGGTAACAAAACCTACAGTTTAAGGCAGTAACTTGTAAGCACACAACACAAGATAGGCTACTTGTAAGATCAAGCAAAACTATATTGAAAGTCAAAGTCAAATTTATTTATAAAGCACATTTAAAACAACTTCTGCTGACCAAAGTGCTGTACATATGGAATCAGTTAATCAGAATAAAATAACAACTAACAAATACATTAGAATATAGAACATAAAGTAGTGGAACGGCCAATGTAACCTGCTTATTCAGTATTGAAAGCTATAGAGAACGGGTGTGTTTTTAGCCTGCCTTTAAATTGATCTACGGATTGTGCAGATCTAACATGAAGTGGTAGGCTATTCCACAGCCGTGGTCCTACCACTGAAAAGGCTCTGTCCCCTTGAGGGGTGAGCCTAGTTTTAGGGACAGTCAAAAGAAGCTGGTCTGCTGACCGTAATGCAGGAGCATAAGGGTACAGCATGTCAGTAAGATAAGGCGGCGCAGTGTTAATCAAACATTTAAAAACTATTAATACAATTTTAAAATGCACTCTAAAAGATACAGGGAGCCAGTGTAATGAGGCCAAAACGGGGGTGATATGATCCCTTTTTCTTTTCCCTGTCAGCAGCGGGGCAGCCGCATTTTGTACCCCCTGGAGGCGGCGAAGAGAGCGCCGTTCAAGTCCGCAGTACAGTGAATTACAATAGTCCAGCCGCGATGTCACAAAGGCATGGACTGCTCTCTCCAGATCTTTCTTAGGGAGATAAGGCTTGACTTTAATAAGTAGTCTTAAATGATAAAAGCTGCTTTTCACCCCTGCACTGACCTGTTTGTCAAACTTAAAACCACAGTCAAAAAGCACTCCTAGATTTTTTGTGCTTGGGTGAGAGAATGAAGCTAATGGGCCAGTGGCACTGTCTCAGCCCTTCAGACAGTCTGTTTGCCCAAAGACCACAATTTCAGTTTTGCTTTTATTAAGGCTTAAAAAGTTTGAGTCCATCCAGGACACCACCTCCTTAAGACAGTCCTGTAGTTTTGATTTCAGAAAAGTAATTTGTGCTCAGTGGGAGGTAGACTTGTATATTATCCGCAAAACAATGAAATGCCACATTGTGCTTCTTAAAAATGGACCCAAGCAGAAGCATACAGTGCAAATAAAACAGGGCTTAAAATAGCATTTTGTAGTCTCACTTTCGATTTCAAAATAACGGCTGCATGAAATAAGCTTATAGTGCCAATAGGCTCTATGCACGATCGCTTCCGCGTTTTGTCTCAGCCCGCCCAGTTACATCCGGTGCTGCGTCAGAAGCCGGGTTTGCCTTAGGTGGAGATAATGGCAAATTACACTCGCTGTTTACAAAAACTTCCTGCGGTTGACGTGAATGATGTTAACAACACTGTGAGGCAGTTAGCTGTCACACATAAGAGTAAGAAAGAGAAGGGCTTTAAATTATATATTTCGACCTACATCGACAACTTTGAGGGTGAGTATTCTCTCATATCGTGCGAAATCCGACTAGCGAATCAGTTTCTAAAATCGTTGTCTCCGTTTCTGAGAAAATGAATTTTATTAAAGTTGTGCCGCTATACACTTCGCGCTATGCGGAAGTAAAGACGCTGGCTGAGATCCTACCGGAAATACGTCAGCAGCGTTCGTGCATAGAGCAAATTATCCAGTGGCGTCATGCCCATTCAAAGTGAGGGGGCACGTGCCCCCTCAGATTTTTCCTCCCTGATCATTTTTTTTGTCACAACTTTATTCCTATTATGCTCCATAATTACCAGAGTCTATAAAGACTCAAATGTATTCTCAGGGATGTGATTTTTCCGGATTAATTGGATTAAAATACATGAATTGGTTATGTCTAAACTGAAAGCAAACTGAGAAAATTGAGAGAAATCTGCTTGTCAAATGCGTGTTAGACGCGTCGCGTACAGGTCTTAAAGAGACAGTAGCCCTAATAATAAACATGCAGCCGCTTTTCCTTAAAGGGATAGTAATAAAAATTAAATTCCAAAAATAAAAATTCTGTCATTATTTATTCACTGTAATGTTGTTCCAAACCTATATTAATTTATTTCTTGTGCTGAACACAAAAGAAGATATTTTGAAGAACGTGAGTAACCAGACAGTTGCTGGTCCCCATTGACTTCCATAGCGAAAAATATACTATGGAAATCACTGGGGTACATCAACTGTTTGGTTACCCACATTCTTCCAAATAACTTCAACAGAAGAAAGAAACTTATTCAGGTTTAAAACAACTTGAGAGAGTAAATGATGACCATTACAGTTTTTGGGAGAACTATCTATTTAATGTTAATAAAACAACAAAATCGGTATATTTTCCTGCTTTTTTGTCCTTAGCCAATCACATGCCTGATTCTTCTGGATGTGTAATAAATCGGTCAGCATCAGCCCGCCCCTTTTTCCTAATATGGTGTCTGTGTATATCAAATCAGCGCTCTAGAATCTTTGCTGTGTATGTTCAAACAACTCACTCGTCTCGCACGTTGAGCTGGCAATGTTTTACAGATGGTCTTGAAGTGGTAAGTGGGCAAAGCAACAAATCGGCATTGAATTAGTTATCGGATGATATTAAAAGGTAGTGGGATTATTTGTGGTTGACCTGGAAATTTGAACTTGATCAAAAAGTTATGGATTTGATATTAGCTGCGAATTCAGAGCATTAACTTCAGTTGTGTTAGTGTAACGTTATCGATAGCTAGCCTAGTCTAACCTTCAGAAAACAATTGCCTCAGATTGTGCCCCCCCAGAATTTTGGCTTGCATGACGCCCCTGCAATTATCAATAAAAATTTAAAATGGAGAAAAATGCCTTGCAGGTGTGCAATGATAAATTGTTCTAATAGTGGGAAAGGGTTGTCCTATTTCTCATTTCCCTAAGGACGAAAAAAGGTAAGTGTGCTCCTGTGTTGTCAAAGCCTACCTGAATTTACGGTGGTTCACGTGGGAGGGAAAGTTGGCCAAATGCCAAGTTGGCTGATGTACAAAATCGGCCAGGTTGCACGGGCTATCACAGAACGTAACAATACGTGTTGGGAGGGGGGGCTCTTCCCTTACTAGCTTGCTACACAAATTGTTTTGTTAATATTTGAACTACTTCACTGAATCACCCTCTACAGACTGAATGTTTTTTTTAGGAGTTACCTATTACTGTGTGTGTGTGTGCGTGTGCGTGTGCGTGTGCGTGCGCGTGCGTGTGTGTGTGTGTATTTTTGGCATGGTCTTTTAAAACAACAAAACAAAAAATCTTCTAGCACGTATGTCAGCTGTGTCAGCTGTGTTGTCGATGCCTCGAGAGAAAAGAAAGTGCAGGTCGCGAAAGCATCAAAGTGACTGAAGGATTGCCGTAAAGCAGTTCCAGTTCTCTGGTCGTATGACGTCATTGACATTTTAAAAGACTTTTTAAAGTAAATAAGTGACTCTAAAAAATCTAACACCCAGTAATCTGTAATTTCTTTGCACCTCCTTTCGAAAACAACAATTAAATTACTAGACAAAAAATTATATCCTGAGAAAAGTGGTTTTTCAGGGGTATATCTCCATAGACCTCCATTAATTCTGCACTCGTCCTGTGTGCGCCCTCATATGGAACCAGAGTGGAACTGCAACCAGTTCAGAACCCGGAAGTTTATTGCGAGTGAAACTTCTCCCCATATTAGACATTCTCTGGTTCGGAGGGACAGCACTCGATGGTGAATGGTTGGTTGGCTTTGCCGGGTGGCGCTTTGTGTGCCGGTTTCCTGGATTGCGGGTTGCTATGCAACCGAGTTCTCCGCCACGCTTACACCACCGCCGGGCAAGCTGTGTCAGCACTGCACACAATGGCTATCTTGCAGATTTTCCAAGCCGACCTTCTCCGTAAAATGGACAAGGAAGGACCGGAAGCTATCTGCGTGGCGGATTTAAGCGCTACGGACCTGGCTCTACGCGCTGCAAAAGCCGCTGCACAAGGCGTTGGGCGCAACATGGCCTCTCTCACCGTGGCTGAGAGACATTTGTGGCTAACGTTGTCTGAGATGACGGAAGCGGAGCGCTCTGTGTTCCTCGACGCGCCCATCTCCACAGATGGCCTTTTCGGATCTGCCGTCAAGGATTTCACGGACAGATTCGTCGAGTTGCAGAAGACATCACAGGCTATGAAGCACTTCCTGCCGAAGCGCTCTAGTTCCGCAGCAGGCCGCTCGAAACAGCCGTCTGCCTGGGGCTCCCAGCCGCAGCCTGCACCCCCCGCCGCCGCCGCTTCTCAGCGTCGCCAGGCCCGAGACCAAAGACCGTGCTCTCGCTCTGCTGGACGCCACCCCGCTCAGCGCGGGCCCCGGCCGAGGATTGAAATCAAGCCCGAGGTCTCAAAGCCTTCCTAGCCTTTTTAGGAAAGCGGCGGTTCTAGGAAACTTCTCGCTCGTTCAGTTCCAAACAATGCGACTGTCCCAGCGTACTTCGCAGTAAACAAGCCGGTTCCACAGCCCGCTTGCCTGCACACAAAAGCCGTTTTTAGATAAATCCAATAAAGAGTGTATTTTCTGGTGTTCCGGCCACGGCCGATGGTGTTATGAGTGTTGTAAGAATGCCCTCGTCTCAGTGCCCATTCCCACACACAGACACAGCCGCCACAGTACAGGGATAACTCAAATAAAATCCACTCATGTCGATTGTGCAATAAATGTAGTGAATGTGCCCAAGACACAGTGCCCACAAACACTACACGATGCATGTCCCACGGTTTCTGTAAAAACGAAACCAACACACATTCAGTCGGCGCGAGCCGACAGTTTTCTCAGTGCAGTGAGTGTGCCCACTGTCCCGCGCCTACATTCCCTCACAGACATGCCGTACCCCACAGGGCTCGTCCCGCTCTCCTTCTCTCCACAACCTGTCATAGAGAAGCTGAGCGCGGTAGGGCTGCCCGCTGTGATCAGCGCGCCCCCCGCCTCGCACACTGCAAACACAGTGTTTATTTCTCAGCACACCGGAGCTCTCCGGCCGACGTTATGCCAGAGCCCAGATTTCATTCTACCTCTAGCTATTCACGCAGATGCGTGGGCGAAGCTTCCCGGGGTATCAGAATGGGTGCTGAACACTATAAAAAGAGGCTATTCGCTGCAATTCGCTCGACGCCCCCGCCGTTGCACGGCGCGAGTTGAAACGATGGTAAAAAACAAAGTATCTCATCTACTTCGAGCCGAGATAGCGAAACTACTGAGCAAAGGGGCCATAGAACCTTTATCTCAGGCTCAGAGCGAAGGGGGTCTATACAGCAGATATTTTCTGGTACCGAAAAAAGACGGGGGACTCAGACCCATTCTAGATCTGCGACAGCTGAAAAAAGTGAGCCAGTTCAAAATGATTACAACCAGGAAAATCCTCGCGCAAGTTCGCCACACATTTACGAAGTGCATGGACACGGCTCTCATACCCCTGAGACTCCGGGGCATACGAGTTTTGAACTACTTGGACGATTGGCTGATTCTAGCTCGATCACACTCAGAGCTCATAGAAGACAGAACCACATTACTCGAGCATCTCGAGAATCTGGGTCTCACAGTCAATTGGACGAAGAGTTCACTGTCTCCCAGTCAGAAAATGTATTTTCTGGAAACAGTGCTGGACTCGCTATCCATGACAGCGTTTCTGTCGCCGGAGCGCGGACTGGACATTCAGCGCGCCGCAAAATCCTTCCGCTGCGGCTCGATAGTCCCGCTCAAAAGGTTTCAGAAAATGCTGGGCCTCATGGCCTCAGCAGCTTCTGTACTCCAGCTGGGTCTGCTTTGCATGCCCCCACTGCAGCTGTGGCTGAGAGCGCGAGTTCCGCCCCGGGCATGGACCGCTGGTCGGTTTCGCCTCAGGGTCGACCTAAAATGCGTTTCAGCTTTGGAACCTTGGAAAGTAACCGACTGGTTTCAGTCAGGTGTGAGTCTGGGGACTCCCTCGAGTGTGAAGGTGGTGTCCACGGACGCCTCCACCTCGGGATGGGGAGCGCTGCTCGAGGGCAGACCGTTCTTTGGCCAGTGCTCAGAACGGGAATACCTCTTATCCATAAACTGTCTGGAAATAATGGCAGTCGACAACGCGCTACGGCGCTTTTGTCCCCAGACAAAAGGTCACCACGTCTTGGTCCGGTCAGACAACATGTCAGTGGTGGCATACATAAATCACCTGGGCGGCATCAGGTCCTGAAACCTTTACAGGCTGACGGAACACCTCCTGGTCTGGGCTCAGCACAACCTGCTTTCACTGAGAGCGGCGCATGTGCCTGGTCACCTGAATCTGGGACCAGACAGACTGTCCAGAAACAATGTCCCAGCAGGGGAATGGTCGCTCCACCCGCATACGATCCGACTGCTGTGGGAGACATTCAGCAGAGCGCGGGTGGACGTGTTCGCGTCCCATGAGAACGCTCACTGTCCGAAATATTTCTCCAAAAGCAAGGATGCGCTGGCCCACGTCTGGCCCCGCTGTCCCCTCTATGCTTTTCCCCCTGTCTCGCTCCTGCCTCAAGTGTTGGAACGAATCAGGAAAAACGGATGCCCAGTGCTGCTTGTGGCTCTGCTCTGGACCAGTTCCCAGTTCCCAGTCCTGATGCGGCTGACCAGCACTGCCCTGTGGCCAATACCGTTGAGGAAAGACCTCCTCTCTCAGGCCAAGGGCCCGATTTGGTATCCTCGCCCGGAACTATGGTCCCTACATGCATGGGCCATCAATGGGTACCCGCTAACCTCCCGGAGGGAGTGTTAAACACGATCACGCAGTCGAGGGCCCTGTCTACTAGACGGCTCTATTCCTCAAAATGGTCTGTGTTTTCTGCCTGGTGTCAAGCTCAGGGCATTTCACCCGTAGACTGCGGGGTCACGGAAGTACTCTCCTTCCTTCAAGAGCTGCTGGCTAAGGGCAGAACCCCATCCACGCTCAAAGTGTACGTGGCGGCCATAGCAACGTTTGCAAAACCTATGTCTGGCCAGTAATTGGGGAAAAACGACCTAGTCGTGCGATGCCTCAAGGGAGCTCGGAGGCTGAACCCTCCCAGACCCCCTTCAGTCCCGGTGTGGGACCTTTCTACGGTTTTGGAAGCCATGAAAGGTGTCCCATTCGAGCCAATCCATTTGTCAGACATGAAGCATCTGCATCTCAAAACGGTGTTTCTAATGGCTCTCGCTTCAGTGAAGCGCATATGGGACTTACAAGCGCTTTCAGTAAGCGCGTCATGTATGGAGTTTGGGCCTAATGACTCAAAAGTCATACTCAAACCAAGGCACGGGTATGTGCCCAAATCCCTCAACACACCGGTCAGGGCCCAGGTTATTTCCCTGTGCGCCCTCCCGGTTCATGATGATGAGGAGGATGCGAGTCTCCTTTACCTTTCAGGGCACTGAGAGCTTATTTGTCCCGCTCGTCTGTCTTCAGACAGACCGAGCAGCTCTTCGTTTACCTCGTTGTAGGCCTCGCCGTCTACATTTATAAGGTTTTATAACCTAGAGGTTCCCGCCTTACAAGCCAAGCTTCTGTCGGTCTAGAATTCAGTGCTATCTGCCCCGCTGCGCCGGCCCAGATGCTGAGTTTTACTTGTGCATCACTCACTGAGCGATAGAACAGCTCCATGGGTGTTAAATAACACATACTATTACCCAGTTCAGGCTGAATACGTTCACCCTGTCTGCGTGAAACACTTTTAACATAACTAGCTGCTGAAGGATGCTATTTCATGGGGAATGATGCTTGCAGCCTCTCTTCTCCGACTCTCTGTGACTCTATGGTGATTGTGCACTATACGTTCCCCGGGCTACTGCCCTTGGGACTTTGGTGTTGGATCCCAGTACGCACGGCGTGTTACACTGTGTTCCCCATAGCGTAAGATATTACGCAGTACGAGAGATACTCTCGTAAGAGAACGTACTCGGTTACTAACGTAACCTCGGTTCTCTCTAGAGAGGGAACGAGTACTGCGTATCTTGCCGTGCTTACCACAAGCTCTGATTCTCTTCGGCGATGAAAACCAGTTTGCATCAGCCCATCCGGCTATATTTATAGGATGAGGCCATGCCCTTTCTGGCGGGTCGTGACGAAATTGGCGCGAAATGCCCCCATTGGTTATGGTGTCACGCAGGGCCTCTCTCGATAGGCTGCTGCTGTTGCCGCAGGGCAGCCAATAGGCACGCGAGCCGTCTTGCCTATGTCTGCATGCTGCCACACAGCGTTTTACATTAATTCAAAATTAAGGATAATTTTTGGCTTCAATATCTCATGGGAAAGAGGTTTTCCCCATAGTGTAAGATATTACGCAGTACTCGTTCCCTCTCTAGAGAGAACCGAGGTTACGTTAGTAACCTAGTACGTTTCCTCTGAGTCTGGAGCTGCAGGATAGGCTCTGAGAGGGTTTTCTTTGAGAAAAAAGTTCAACGAAGGTCCTTTCAGAACAGTTGATGAGTTTGAGTGAGCTCTTGGTGGTTTGAAAAGCATGTAAGCGTACACGCTAGACGATGGAAAGGTCCTCACAAAACAAAACAAGAGCAAAAGTCACTGCAAAAGCAAGGCAAAAATCAAAAGCAGAGCTGCTCTTCATTGGGTTATAAGCGTGTCCATCCGACACGTCCTTCTGAGTGTGTCAGCCAATCAGATATTGTCTTGGGCGGGACTTACGCCCAGTTCTCCGGTTCTTGCAAGTAATTGGCATAATGTCCACATGATCGCGTGTGCTCAGTTAAAGTTAAATGCTTTAATAAGCCAACTTTATAGTTAAAATACGGTGCATCCTACAAAAATCTACTTTATATCAAACTTCTAGAAATCGTTTACCCATCAAGTAGGTACCAAATAACATATATTTCCCATAGTTGAGGTAGGAGTTAATAAGGATTTAACTGGGATAAATGTTTAACACAGAGAACGAACTTGGGTAATATAAAACATACATAATACAAAGGATATACATATTTGAGGCAACTTCTGGTGATTACTTCTTATAACTGAGGTAGAAAACCTAAGAAATAGTCTGTAATCCATGTTAGACACACAAAGAGAACTCCACAGATTATATAAAACATACATGATACATAAGATAAATGGGTGGTAAATACTGGTGATTAATTCACCGTATTGGAAGCAATTTTGAGACCATTGTTTGTTAGAAACCACGACGAGTGGGTTAATTTCAGTCTATGGTTTTTGGAGACGAAAGTCTCTGGAATTTACAGCTGCAGAGAAGAGGAGTCCCTGGTTTAAGCTCTGTGGTGATTCCGGGCCATGGGAATGCCTTAGCACCCTTCGTTTCCTGATAAGGCTGTGGATTTATGCATTGGGGTCACCACAGGGTTTCTTGGTCATTTGGTCTTAAGTTTGGGGAACAAAGAGAAATCTTTTCCTGCTGTCCTGGCATCACTGGTGTGAGATTAGACAGGCACTGGAACTGAAAGGGGGGGTACCATCTCCTTTAGCCATCGTGGCACCATGACTGTGTTTTATGACTTACTAATGGTTCGATGGGGAATCGTTCCGAACTGTGGAATGTGGTGTTGTGTTCATTAAAGGGCCTGTTCACGGATAATCCTACAGCTTCAAAATCAAGCCTTCGACTTTACACATCGCTTAATTTTTCTTATTTCACCTTTTTCTTTTCTTTTTTTACACTAGACATGATCAAGTGGTGCACATCCTGCTGCCCGTACTTCAAACTGTGTAATGGTTTTTGAAGACAGACATTTGGAGATGCGTTGTGTACAAAGTTTAGACAACGTGAAAATAATATCATAGCTTTGTTTCATTCCTGAATGATTATGACCCATTCATTAAGATTGTCCACAGTGAGTCTTCAGTGAATTAATTCATAAAGACAGTCACATGAGACATACAAAGCATACTTATACTCAAAATGCTGTTTGTGCATGATTTCTGTATTTCATCCTTATGTTTGATATATTTTACACCTCTGCAGTATTTACAGGAACACTGCATTCTATTTGTTTTCCACAGGGATTCCCTATAGAGGGGGCCACAGGATAATAAATCCTCTCATTTATTTTCAGTTCCCATACATTAAAATGTCAAATAAATGATTACTCCGAGAGCGCTCCACAATTTATGTTTGTTTATAACATCTGGATACTCAATATTGATCTGGTGAATGCATGTTTTACACAGTTTATTGTACAGGTAAGTTAATCGCCATTCTAAACTAATGCTCTGATACATTGTAGCAAATGAACACACATAGTTCATCCATAGGAATGAACTGAAAACGCTCACTCTGCCCCCCTGCTCCACACCAGTGGACCTGCACCATTATGAATGCCCATGCGGCCGTGCGCATTTTACTTTCACATTACAATTAGCGCCAATTCGGAGGCAGCAATTGCTTGAATCGTGGATTCATTATTATTCTTAATGAAAAACACAAAAACTAACTAATCCTTTGCTGGTACCCTACAGTACTAGCACTGGGTTTATAGACAGAATATTGGCAAATAAGTCTCAGTTTTTTCTGTTTCTTCATAAAATCCCAGATGAACTCAATAATGGTGAGATCAGGGCCCTTATTTATCAAGCCTCTGAGAATTAATCACAAGAACTTACTTAGAGTAAAACAATTATTGGCTCAAATCTGCACTTATCAAGCATCTCTTTCGTAATTTAAGTGAAGTGTAGGACTAAATCTTAAGTGTCAGTCTTAGAGATGGTTCACGACACTTTGCTGTGCCACAAACGAGATTTTGGATGATGACATAGGCATGGACCAATTACTGAATAGATTTCCTTATTTATGAATATTCTCAGATAAATTCACATTGAATGGTGAATTCCTAAGAGGAGTTTACATTCAACACACATAAGACAATAAATAAATTTCAAGAGAATACATTATGATATACAGTACACATTGAAAATGAAGGATGAACACGTTTTCCACCATGTCTTAATTACACATTTTAAACAGGTGTGCTGTTAACTGACCTGCCTATATATAGCCTAGATTTCATGATATAATCAGCCACTATGGATTCCCCAAAAAAACAAAACTAACTGGCGGGAGAAAGACTGCTTGCTGAATTAGTCGAACAGCGGAAACATGTTATAAAAGGCAAGTTCAGCCCAACAGTAACCAACGCTGACAAAGATGATGCCTGCTCTGTCCAAACGATACAGTTTGATTAACTGCTCGTCATCAGAAACATTCTTCCTCTCCTGAAAGATCGGGGCATGTCTCGGTCTCCTCAGTGCCATCACAAGCCCCTACTGGCAACTCCTAACTACTTGAGAGACCTCTCGAGCTGTCTTAAATAAATGGGAGAGTAAGAGTGATTCTTAGCTTTAAGAAATTTGATAACTTGCTTTTATATTTAATTTTGAAAGTAGGAGTACATTTCATGAATTCTCAGCTCTTAAGACTAAAATGACACTTTGAGAAGCTTGTTAAATATGGGCCCTGTGCCCATATTTATCAAGCCTCAAAGAATTACTCACAATAACACTGCTAAGAATGAACTTAAGAGTACAAAATGCTTGCCTCAAAGCTGTAAAAGTTAGTTATCAAGCATCTAAGGCGTAATTTAAGTGAAGTGTAGGACTAAATCTTAAGTGTCAGTCTCAGAGATGATTCACTTTGCTGTGCCACAAACGGGATTTATGAGGACGACATAGGCACGGACCAATCACTGAATAGATTTCCTTATTTAAGAATATTCTCAGATAAATTCACATTGAATGGTGAAATTCCTAAGAGGAGTCTACATTCAACAGACATTTGACAATAAATAATTTTCAAGAGAATACATTATGATGTAAAATAATTTAGGGTTCATAGACAATTGGAAAAGATTTTGGGGCAGACCTGACCTGTTGAAAAGAGATGGTATTCATCCCTCCTGGGGTGGTGACGCTCTTCTCTCTAGTAATATATTTACTAGACTATATTTCTCTCTAGTATATTTCTTCAAAACCTAACGAAACTTACCAATTCACAAAATTATCGGAATGCATAGTTGATAAAAAATTGGATGACTAGTAATTTCCTACTACTAAATTCTGAAAAAACAGAGATTATAATTATTGGACAAAAAACTTCCACTCGTAATGGAATACTGTCTAACACTTGATGGCTGCTCTGTTAAGTCTTCGTCGTCAGTTAGGAACCTGGGTGTGCTCTTTGATACCAATCTTTCATTTGAAAGTCACGTGTCTAGTATCTGTAAAACCGCATTTTTCCAGCTTAAAAATATATCTAAATTACGACATATGCTTTCAATGAAAAATGCGGAACAATTAGTCTATGCGTTCATGACCTCAAGGCTAGATTAATTTAATGCTCTTATGGGTGGTTGCCCTGCACGCATAATAAACAAACTACAGCTGGTCCAAAACGCAGCAGCTAGAGTTATTACTAGAACCAGGAAGTATGACCATATTAGCCCGGTTCTGTCAACACTGCATTTGCTTCCTATTAAATATCGTATAAAATTTGAAATATTGCTGATTACTTACAAAGCACTAAATGTTTTAACTCCCCAGTACTTGAGCGAGCTCTTAACGCATTATAGTCCTTCACATCTATTGCAATCTCAAAATTCTGGCCAGTTGATAATACCTAGAATATCAAAATCAACTGCTGGTGGTAGATCCTTTTCCCATTTAGCACCTACACTCTGGAACAGTCTTCCTAACATTGTCCGGGAAACAGACACACTCTGTCAGTTTAAATCTAGACTAAATGCACATCTCTTTAACCAGGCATACACATAGAAAATTATGCATTCCTATTATTCAAAGCAGTTAAATGATTATATAACATATAATATAATACATATATAACACCCGATGTACTTGTTACATCATAAGAAGAATGGCATCTGCGCTAATGTTAGTCTTTCTGTTTAGTGATGACTCCGATCTTCAACCAGATGGAACTGGATAATATTCTGATTGTTCCAATCCAATCTGACTTCTGACCTATAATGTTACCTGAATCATAATCATACACTGTTGGTTCGTTTGCCAGAGGAGAACTGGCCCCCTGACTGAGCCTGTTTTCTCCCAAGGTATTTTCCTCCATTCTGCCACCTGATGGAGTTTTGGTTCCTTGCCACTGTCGCCTTTGTCGCCCTTTTTCACCTTTGTTGCCATTGGCTTTTGGCTTGCTTTGTTGGGGACATTAAATTTAACATTTACTTTAATATTAAACAATAATATTGATCTGCCTGCATTGACACCATTATATGACAAATTAACTGAGCTGGATGATGACATCACGGTTATCTCCAGTGCGGCTATGTATATATATATATATATATATATATATATATATATATATCGTCGCTGTCCGATGAAAACCGCGTATGTCCATTTTGCCGATTTTGAGATTTTTCGACGGATAGAATGTCCAGGTTAATTTCCGTATACAGTATGTTTCACATGATCTAAATGACCAATGAAAAGTTGTGAAATCATGTCATCTGATTTTCACGTATATCCATTTGGTGTCAAAGCTGTCAATCACACCGCGTATCTCCCACCCTGTGGAGGCATCTCGCCGGTCTCGTGAAGTTTTATCTTAAGCGTCTCTGGAAGCTCAGCATTGGATAGCCGAATAACACTGTGAGGTAAAGTATCAGCAAACGTTTGTTTTTGACAACTGTTCACAAGTTTATTATATATTCACAAAATTACGGTAGGACTGTGCAAACAAAGTATCAGTCTAGCATTGCCATGTCAGTGTATTGATTCAGTGTCCCTTCATAGTTTGAAAGAGACATTTAATAAACTGAGACGTAGGCTATTTAATAAACTGAGCGTAGTTAATAAACTGAGACATAGGTTATTTAATAAACTGAGCGTAGCCTATTCATCTGTCAATATAAGAAACGCGACTTGGTTATTCTAATTAATCTTCGGAAGAACGGTTATCGACCACCGTTACTGTAAAATATGCACGTATGTCCATTTAAACTCGATTTTGGTCAAATGTGGATTATATCATTACACTGCCAAGAATATGGTTACATTTAAAGATGCCGTACCAAGTATGCAACGCTACGTTCAACTGCTTTTGAAATTACGGTTTCTTTTTCACTTCCTGAAAAGTAACCGTTTTGGACATACGTGAGTTTCATCGGGCAGCGACGATATATATATATATATATATATATATATATATATATATATATATATATATATATATATATATATATATATATATATATATGAACTAAATTAATAACTTTTTTACAACAAAAATGAAACATCACTGAACTTACTTAAATTGGACTGTGACACTATTTTCTTCTGGAAACAAACTTTGTTGCATTATTTTCCTGTTATCTCTGTAAAGCTGCTTTGAAATAATCTGTATTGTAAAAGGCCCTATTTAAATAAATGTGACTTGACTTGACTACTTTGCTACCCATAGCTCATATGTTATCACCCTTCACCACCCAGGCTCAGGTAGAGACAGATTAGTTACTCCCTCTCATTTGGGATGGTTGAGTATGCTCCTTAAGAGCCAAAGCACTCAAAGCTGACGCCCATGACATTCGAAGTTGTTGGCCTTACGTAGGCCTCCTCAATAGTCCGGTAGCGTAAGATTGTACTCCGCTTTTTTTGAAAGGCTCCTCTAAAGCGGCTCCCAACGAGTTGTATGCTTAGAATTGCAAAGGCATTAAGTATTATGTTGCAGGCCCCATGGAGCCTCCCTGATTCTAGCC
Organism: Siphateles boraxobius; assembly: GCF_051911475.1. Classification (NCBI taxonomy): domain Eukaryota; kingdom Metazoa; phylum Chordata; class Actinopteri; order Cypriniformes; family Leuciscidae; genus Siphateles; species Siphateles boraxobius. The sequence goes on along the minus strand of NW_027508777.1, from coordinate 4,711,685 downwards.
CGGAGCCTTGTCAATACTTATCAGGTTGAGCATAGTGTTCCAGTACCAATCTAAACATCACTCTGTTTGAATACTTAACTCCCTAAGTCTGGTCAGAAGGTAGAAGGACTATCACAAGGCCTCTCTGTTAGATCAGCCCTAGAGCTGGAGGCGCTCCCCTTATTAGTTTTTTTTTTTTTTAAAGTGCCAAGCCTCCACAGGGCTTTAAAGCACTGTGTAGATCCAGGATCAAGTAGAGTTATGGCCCCTGGCCATATTCACTTAAAGGAACCCCTTCCAAGGAAGCCATTGGTTCCAAGCCTTTGATTGGCCTTGGTAGGCCTTCACTGTATCGGAGTCGCACTAGTAGTGACATCATATGCTGTCGCCAGGGTGTTCCCCATAGCGTCATTAATGCAGTGTCTTGTACCCTGTTCGAAAATTTCGGAGACAATTTTAGCCAAGTGACAGGAAAAAACCCATAAAAAACGCCCGCCCACAAAGCTACAACTACAATAATTCTTCATTATTCAAACTAAAAATGCTAAAACTTTACCAAAAAATGATTTTATAATGTCTACATGTGTATCTGAATGCATACTGAAGAGAAATGACTTTAGGACCCAGTGGAACAGCTCATTTGCTCCAAATAGAGCTATAAGGCTATCTAGTGGCAAGAGTCATGAAATTTCATGTTACATATTTTTTTTACCACAAAAGGTCAGCATAGTGAATGTCAGCATCTCAATGTGAGATATTTTGAGCTGAATTAAAAGGGTTATGCATGAAATTGTGAGTTATTTTGAATTTAATTTGAAAGAATGTGAGGAATGTACTTATATTACTATTTATTGATTATTTATTGATTAATTTAAAGGTAAATAAAATAAAAAATAACAAAAATCTCCCAAAAATTGCATTACAAAATAGATCGTAAGAATAATTTTAGGGCTTCGGGTCATTTTGACCAGTGAGGGAAAGATGCGTTACAAAGTGCGAGGGAAGGATGAGGGTTAAGCTGATGAAAACTGAGAACTGACTGCCTCAGATGCAGCCATTCTAATGACGAAAAAACACGACATTGGACAAAAACTTAACTTGAGCTTGATTTTGGTAAACCGTTAATAATATAATGACACATAGAAGTATATTATCACATATAAAGCCACAATATAAAATTTGGCATCACAGTGTTGAATTCTTTTGTAAAAAAGTTCCATTTCCTTTTCCCTATGCCACAATATGAGGTAAATCTGGCCCTGATTTTGGACCAGCTATAGTTTGTTTATCAAGCGTGAATGACAACCACCCAGTAGAGCATTACAATAATCTAACCTTGAGGTCATGAAGGCGGTTTTACAGATGCTAGAAACTTGGCTTTCAAATGAACGATTGGTATCAAAGAGCACACCCAGGTTCCTAACTGACGACAAAGAGTTGACCGAGCAGCCATCGATTGTTAGACAGTATTCTAGGTTACTACGTCTGGATGTCACCATTCTGTTTAGTTTAGTTTTGTTTTCATAGACTTTCAGATTGTTTTCATTGTTCACGTGTCTTCTTTGTTGAGATTTCTGCCACTCATTTGTCTCCTTGGTTGTCTCCTCTGCCTCCAGCCTTCGAACTCTTTGCTCCATCTTGGCCTGTTGACCTGTCCGCTCCTTCTTGGCTCTTCTCACCTTCGGCTCCACCGGAGAACCTCGGACTTGTGGCTTCAACCGGGTTCCCTCATCCTGACGGCTCCCCCTCAGTCAGTCGTCACACCACTTCCGCCACGAAATTGCAGGCTGTCTTTATGTTGCACCCTGTCCCTCCACCCCTACAGCTGCAGCAGGTTCCTCCTTCCCCTGGGAGTTACCTCTGTCCTCCATCACACCGGCTGCACCTCGTCGCCTTGGTCTCCAGTACCAGCGATGTTGCTCATTTCCATCGTCTCTCTATCTGCGCCTGTGAATCCATTGGCCTTGTTTCCGTTGGTCGTCCCTCAGTTGTTGTCAGCCACAACACCACCTTGGCTCCTCCCTCCCTCTACTCCGCCGTGGGCTGTCGGCACTGGAGAGCTCTGGGTCTGTGCCATCAGGCTGCTCCCATCTTCGCCGCAGGGACCTCGTCGTCCCCTCATTGCCATCCCTTCACCATATCCTGTCACCATCCCTTCACCACACCCTCGTCCTCCTCCAGAACCCCCCATGCCTCCCTCTGTCTTCATTTTGACACGTGTAGTGGATTTTTCCCTAAACCTAACCTAGCTTAGAATAACTTATACTCCAGCTCGCTTATTCATTGACGTTAGCTGAGTTCACACTTCCGTGAGTCTACAGTTGACTACAGCTTCAGCTCCCTACCTATACTTCAGCAAGTCTACAATCGACTACAGCATCCGTCCAGTCCTATACGTCAGCGAGTCTACAGTCGACTACAGTATCCTACTAATCCTATACTCCAGCGAGTCTACAGTCGACTACAGCCGAGTTTAACCGTATAATTCTAACTTACTTTCTAACTTACCCTAAACTGTTTCTGCTGCGCAGCAGTAATATCAGACAGACTCCAGCAAATGTCCTTTAAATGCTTTTAATTACGTCCAGGAGAGTTCTCGAGCAATACTCAGAGAATCTCCCAAGTAAAAACAAGGCCGGTGGATCTCAGACAAATTCCATTGAGAATCCCCCCAGTCAACACGAATACAACAGTTTTTATACAATGTATAAATATGATTGGTTCTTCATTTACAGTCTCTTCTGTTACTCGGTAGAGGAGACTTTGTTTTAATGATTACTTCATTGATTACAAGTTCTAACTCAAGTCATCTAAACAAGACATCTGTCTAGTTTCATTTCCCATATATGTTATTTTTACACACAGTCAGGGGTTTGACACACATACATTCATCTAAAGTACAGGATGTCTTAGTACATTGTAACAGAGATTTAGCAGATTAAATAAGGTCAAATGTTAAAACATGGTCAGTTTAATATTCAGTTTAAAATTTCACGCCTCACCGGAGGGGGCGCTCTGTCACCAATCTGTTCTGTTTAGTTTTGTTTTTTTGGACTTTCCGTTTGTTTTCATTTGTCACATGTATTTTTTGTTCAGATTCTTGCCACTAATTTGTCAAGTCAAGTCACCTTTATTTATATAGCGCTCTTTACAATACAGATTGTGGCGAGCAAGACGAGGCCGAGGGCCATGAGAGAGCGGCACGAGACCGGTGGCGTGATTAAGGATGAGCGCCACCTGTGCGACGCACCGGTCTCGTATCTCTCACGGAGGAGCGGAAGCATAAAAGGAGAAGCAACGACAGTTGAGATCGAGAGAGGCCAGGCCTGAACTTGTGTTGTTTGTTTTGTTATATTTTACTTAATTTTGTATTTGTTTTATTTTTGATATTAACATTTTTTTTCATACTAAAGTTTTCAGGGAACGGTGGACTCCTGCCATCTGCCCAAACCCAGAGGAGCCGTTGCCGTCAACCAGGCGGCCGAGAAGTGTCCAGCGCAACTGGACCTAAAGGTATCAGACTGGTAAGGTTTTATTTCATTGTGGACATAATTACTGATTATAATGACTTGTACTGTCTTTTTACCCGTTGCGGCGTGCTACGGGGTGAAAACACTATGTAACATAAACGCGTTGTAATAGTCAGTAGCAAATTCTTAAAATATGAATACACAGTCAAATATTTTGGTTGTTCTGTTCTGGAACTGTGTTGTAAATTAAACTTAACCACTGTTTTCTAATTGTGTCCTCTTTTGGAAGGCCAAACATTGTAGTTTGGCTTTCGCAACGAAAAACACAGCGTCTCCACGACATGGTGGTGCCGGCGGCAACAATAATACAGCGAGAATAAAAGTTACTCCTCCTTTCTTTGCGTACACATTTGGGCGGCGTTATGAAACTCTGCCCCCACATACTGACTTAGATTTGTGGGGGCGTGTTTGAATGAAGTGTTTTAGGAAGGTGTGGCTGAGCCTTAACTTTTATAAAGAATATCTCTTTAGGTTTGACACATTGAGCTGTGTAACTCTGCAGATCTTATACATGCACAAACAGCTCCATAACACACTAAAGAAAAAGGAAAACAAGAAATCGCATCATATGAACCCTTTAAATCAACATAGCTCCACAGTACAGAATTTCAGAAGAACATCTCAGAACATAGAAAAAAAAGGACATGGGACAAAGGACTTCACGTTCAGACTGTATACTATTTGGATTTAATGCGGAGCTGTCGTATAACGCTTGCTACCCGCTCATGTTGAAAGCGGAAGTCACGCTCCATTTTTCTGGCTGCTCTCTTGAGGGCCCAAGTGTGCTTGTGTTTAGATACAATTATAGATGATAGTCAGTCTGGCTTTATGCAAGGATGACATATTAGTAAAATATTAAAATAATCTTAGATTTAAATGATTATAAGGATTGCATAACTGATAACAGTTACATTCTATTTATAGATACTGTATATACTGTACAAAGTCCTTGATACTGTGAAACATGTTTTTTTATTTGATTAAAGCTGCAGTCCGTAGTTTTTCCTCTTTGTCGCCATCTCTGTTCGAAATCTCATTCGTGGAATTATCAACTTTATGTGGGTTGTGCCTCAGCGCGGATTAATCCAATGTTTTGAGGAGAATGTGCGGCTGTCTGTCACCGCGCCGGTATGGATATTCTGTCATTCGGAATCACAGATTCTACTTTTTGGAAGTATGATCAGCATAAGAATTTTCACCGGAAAATGTCATCTGAATAAGTAAGTAACATCCACTTTTGTTCTGACCAACTAAGGGAAAAACGATCACTTATCATATCACGTCAAACTGTGCAAATTATAATTTATTCTCAAGTTGTTAATGTTAACAACATTAGCATTGGTTGACTACATTTAATGCCCTTCCGATATTTAGGGCCCAAGCCCTGAAAGTGCGAAGGCCCTATTGTTTTCCTAAGGATTATTTATTATTAGGGCCCAAGCCCTAAAAGGGCGAAGGCCCTATTGTTTTCGTTAGGATTATTTATTAGGGCCCAAGCCCTGAAAGGGCGAAGGCCCTATTGTTTTCCTTAGGATTATTAGGGCCCAAGCCCTGAAAGGGCGCAGAGCCCTATTGTTTTCCTTAGTATTATTATTATTAGACTTGACACTTCATTGTACAACATTGTTTTACTGAATGGCATACTGTCCGAGTACACATAGTGTGTAACTTATGGCTCAAAAGTCTTAACAAAAAATGAATGCACTGCAAAGCATCATAATGTAAAAGTTCTGGACATCAGAAATTTGAATGCTCATCCTGCTTTTAGTACAGGATACATTTTGATCTTTCCATGGTACATCATCCTCAGTGTGGCTGAAGTGCCCGTAACAATATAGCCCATGCAGTCTCTTGTGATGCATCTTTCAGCCTTTCACTTCATGAAACTGAAATTTGGCATATTTACTGTATTTGACACAGCATCCAAGTCCTAAAAACATATACAATATACAATGGTAACATTCTAGCAAATGATTGTCCCAAATGTCATTAATATGACAAATGTTCATGTCTCAATTAAAACAATCATGGTTATTATGTATTTTTACAAATTCAAATTGTGTATTTACCAAACACAATCCTTAATAAATAATATTCACCATATGTTGTTATCCAACACCATGTACAAAACTTTACTGGATAATAAAGCATAAATACAGCTAAAGTAGCATATAAAGACTTATGATATTTGAGAGAAATAAAAAAGGGTTGTTATAATCATGATATTTATCTCCCTATCAAAATCTTCTTCCATGTATATAAGCAATTTGCAATTGTTATCGAGCACAGTACAGTACAAATGATGGACAAAAGATGTGATCAAATCAAATAATTTTATTGTCACAAAACCATGAACCCAAGTGTGTACAGGTGATGAAAGTCTTTTTTGCAAACTCTGCAGAATGACATTATGGATGACAAGTATAGAATATTTACACAACACATACAGTATTAATATACACAGTATATGTTAGGGACACAATACAAGTAGAGAACAATATATGGTACAATATTATACTACACAGATTGAAAAATGAAAAAAATAAAATAAAAAAAATTATCACAGTATACATATACAGTGTAGTACGGTATGAATAAGTGAAAATAGAATGTCAGGGTCCAGAATAATACTGAGTAAGAGTCCAGTCAGTGTAATTGAAAAAATGTAGAGCATATGAGGTTGGGGGGTGGGGGTTGCTGTGTGTGTGTTACTGGTATGAGTCCAGTCTGCTGGTGCAGGTTCTACGATAACCTCTGCCTGATGGTAACGGTGAGAGCAGTCCATGGCTCGGGTGTCTGGATTCTCTGTGCTTTCCTCACACACACCTGTAGGAAGGGAAGTTTCCTCACACACTCCCTTGTCCTGGAGGGAGGGAAGCTCACCTCCAACAGTGTTCTGTGCAGTTCGTAGAGCTTTGCAGTGATGCAGCCAGTCAGGATCCTCTCCACAGTGTAAAATTGAGGGTTGATTTGAGGGTTTTGGTGCTCACACTGAACTTTCTCAGCTGCCTGAGGAAGAAAAGACACAGATGAGCCGCCTTCAGCACAGCATCAGGGTGGATGGGTGAAGTTCTAACCAAACAAAATATGTATTAAGGAGGTGGTAAATCAGCAAACCATATATAATAGTATTATTTAAAATTGTTGCACTAGACCAGGGGTAGGCAAGTACGGTCCTAGTCCTAGTCCTGCACTGTCCTGCAGAATTTAGTTCCAACCCTAATCACACCTGAACAAGCTAATCAATAGGCTTGTTCGACTTGAACCGGCGCTGCACAGACCGATCGGTTGATGACATCAAAGTACCGCGAGAGCGATTAGAGAGCAGACGGCTCCTTATGCTTTTGAATCGCTCTCGCGGTACTTTGATGTCATCAACCGATCGGTCTGCGCAGCGCCGGTTCAAGTCGAACAAGCCTATTGTCTTCAGGATTACTAAGGCTATAGACCTTATGTAGCCATGCCTCTTTTCAGCGCTGAGCTCGTTGTCTTTTGACTTCCGGTCTGTATTTTCACAGCGATCTTGCGTAGTTATGAATGAACAGCTCGTTAAAAAAATTTCCAAGGTCCATTTGTTAAGACATATGCTTTACAATGCTTATGATAAACATTACAATGCTCTTGATAACTTTCGTTAACTCTACAATAAGTAAATCAATTTCACCAGCTAATTACTGCTGGACAGCGATGCCATAGAAATATACAGAGCGACCGCAAAAACGGAAGTTCAAAGACAATATTCTAAAGATGGCGTCGCCCTCGTTTCTCTGGTGCATAAGGTCTATAGGCAGGTGAGGTTTTTCTCAGTGTTGGAGCCAAACTCTGCAGGACAGCAGCTCTCTAGGACCGAACTTGCCTACCCCTGCACTAGACTTACCATTGATTCCATGGGCCGTAACTCTGACCTGTCAACGTAGAGCTGGAATGTATTCGTCACAATGGATAACTGATGCAGTGCTGCACTTGGTGGCCCAGGAATTGTCTCCTGTCAACAAAAACTCCATCTCTGGCCTCAGACCCATTTCTCCTTAGTCTGGACGATGTAAACTGACCAACTGCGTGAAGACGGACCTGAGCATTGAGTGTGTTCAGTGCCAGCTATCGGCTCCTCTACCTCTTGATGTAGTCTTTCTGTACAAGTAGAAAATGAGAACAAAATACAAATAGTCATAATAAATTAATAATGTATTTAAAACTTGTGCAACATGCCTATTTCATCATCAACTGGCTTCATCCTCCTTCAAACAATCAGACAAAACAACAATTTAATAATAACTCCAGAAAAATGGTCAGTACTCACCATATAAAGTAATTTCCAGCTATAAACATCTATCTATGAGTATCTATGAATACATGAGAAGGCCATGTTCATTTCTCATCCCCAACCGGACTGGTTGTCCTGGTAAATACTGGTTTGCCTGGCTTGCTCTTTTTCAGCTGTAAAACAAGAAATGTCTATTGAACCCATGTTTAAATAATATTGTTGTTTAAACATATACATTAAGACAGGAACTGAGATGGGCAGAATTGTGGGTGTAAGTTTTAATAATGAGAGAAAGGTGGTACTAGAAAAAGCTCTATCAATAGCACGCTATATTAATAAATGAATTCCTTTAAACATGATTACTTGCTGCCAGTATTGTTGTAAGCAGTTTAAAGGCCTATTCACACAAAGGATGAGCCCATACTGCAACTATTTAACATATAACGACACAGAGGAACAATTTCGTTGGAATCCCTTTCAGAAATGTTGTTTTTTTCCAGCTGATGAACTATAAAATCTTTGACAGCCAATCAGAATCTACTCGACTTTAAAAAGCTTAAGCACTTAAAATGGCAGACAACATTACCACAGCACGCACTTTTGATAATAAACCGAACTTTATCGTCTGTTTTTTGTGGATGTTAAAATAGTTATCATTATAGTTATTGTTCTTGCTGTTATGAACAAACTTAAAGGGTTAGTTCACCCAAAAATGACAATTCTGTCAGTAAATTACTCGCTCTCATGTTGTTCCAAGTTCCAACCCCGTAAGAGTTTCGTCAATCAACCATAAGTTTATCAAGCACGAGAATACTTTTTGTGCGCAAAAACAAGTAAAAATAACGACTTTATTCAACTTTTCATTTTCTTCTGTGTGGGCCTCTGAGTGAGCCACGTAGTGTAACAGCGCAGAGCTTCTGTGTTGTGCGTCACACGCATCACACACATGACCTGCGTCGGCCAATAGCGAGCCTACGTTCTGACGTACAACACAGAAGCGCTGCGCTGTTACACTACGTAAACTCACTCAGAGGCCCACAGAGAAGAAAATGAAGAGTTGAATAAGTCGTTATTTTTGCGCACAAAAAATATTCTCATTGTTGGCTAAACTTAAAGTTGAGCCACTGTAGTCACTTGGACTATTTTAAACATTGTCTTTTCTAACTTTCTAGGCCGGCAAGTTTCGATCCCTTAGCTTCTATGAAGGAGTGAGACAGCTCTCAGATTTAATCAAAAATATCTTATGTGTGTTCTGAAGATGAATGAAATTCTTACTGGGTTGGAACAACATGAGGGTGAGGGTGAGTAATTACTGACAGAATTTTCATTTTTGGGTGAACTAATCGTTTAAGTGATTGATTAGGACAAGTTATTTGAAGATCTGATGCGTCAAGTAACTTGTTAAACTAGCATTTCCAGAACCTTGCTTCTTTAACAGATGTGGTCAAAAAAAATCAACATGTGGAAAGATATCATGTACTTTTGGTACGAGAGGAGACGGCGCCAATATGTAAAGGTTAATAAAGAATACAATGAACTTGATATGAACTTTCTGATATAAACGGTCCGACTGCTTACAATGGGCACAATCTGCAAGAGAGTTGAGGCAATGGCCAATGACAGCAGCTGGAGTAAAAGTCATAGAATTTTGTACGAGTGCACTTGTACAGTATCATATTAATTTGCTGACTTGGTCAATTGTATGAACTATTATTACTTCGACATGACGCTTTATTGCGGGTTCTTACTGATGGGGTAGTGTAGTATGTAAAATAAAGTTTAAGAAACATCAAATGCTGTGCATAATGTAACTGCAGTAATGTTCAATCAAGGGTTAAGACCAACACAGACATACCATTGGAAACATTTGCCTTTGCAGCTTTTTTCCTTCTCCATAAACGCACAAGATGGCTGAATTCATCCCTCTCCACGAAGACAGGTTTAACAAGCCCTTGACAGCACTTCCTTTTCAGCTGAAACAAAGAGAAATATATACATGTTGAGACAGTGTGTTAAAAATGATCCGTGACCAAATTATTTGAGAGGAAGGACTTTAAGAAAAGTTAATAAAACATAAAATAAGGATACATTCATTAAAGCAAATCAGCTATAACTAAATTTGTTCAACATTGCCTAATTTGAAGGACTTGTTCAGCTTCCCTGGCAGCTTCTTCAAGATCAGCACTGGGAGGTTTGAGTTCAAGTTCCCTGTTAATAGCAGCTTTCTGACAGAATTGCACAAATTTTGATTTCTAAAAATATTTCATGATGAAGAAGAGACAGAAAGAGAGCAAAATATGTGTAAATTAATTACAGTTAAAAAAAAACAGAGAGAGAGAGAGAGAGAGAGACAGACACAGACTGAAAGTGAGTTTTTGCGAGAGGTGGCCTCTTAAAAGAGCTGTTGCATTGGATTAAAGGTTTTTGTGGGAGATGGAGATAAAGGAGTATGTGATCTGAAGTAACTGCAAGACAGAAAAAGAATATTGAATTACAATTACATTACAAAAAGGTATTAAAGGCATGGCCAGTGCAGTGATTATTGTGGTAAAACCATGGCAAGTGTTGTGTTACTGTTTCAACTACAAACACCACAGTAAAACTATGGTTACTGTGGTAAACCATGGTAAGTGTTGTGTTACTGTTTCAACTACAAACACCACGGTAAAACTATGGTTACTCTGGTAAAACCATAGCAAGTGCTGTGGTTACTGTGCTTTAACTACAAATAGTAGACACTAAAAAGACAGACTGTGGTAAAATCATGGTAATTACTGTGTTTTAATTACAAATACCACATTACAACTACATAACTGGTAAAAAAAACATGGTAAGTGTTGTGTTACTGTGCTTTAACTACAATAGTACACAATAAAAACACAGTTACTGTGGTAAAAGCATTGTAAGTGTTGTGGTTACAGTTACGGTGGAAGAAGCATGGTATAACGTTACTGTGCTTTTACTACACATGACATGGCGGATCGACAGTTACTGGTAAAACATAATGTGTGGACTTTCTGCATGATACCTTACCCAACACAGGCAAATTTAAATGTTTGAATGTCACAATGAAAACTAACTTTATAATGCTGGCGTCCGTTTGAATGAACGTCACACAGCTTGAAATATAAATAATGATTTGAAACACGACATCATTTCATTCATAAACACGGGACTATTCGCCTTATTCAGTTCCACCGAGCCTGAGGGGTAAACTTACCACTTCCGGTAGTTCTCACAACGCTATTTATCTCAGTACAATGGCGCCTCACTGCTGTGTTCCCGGTGTTCTGTCTGAACGTAACGCGCTTATTTAAAATGTATATTTACATCTGAAAGGAAAATATTGTAAGTATTGACATATTGCAGATGAGCACATCACAACATGAAAAAGACATCTGAGTGATGTATGTGTGGCATTATCATAGGATAGGATAACGTTAATTCACTGTTGTCAACACTGTTGACATTAGACTAACGTGCTGTAAATAAGGTAAATAAACAAATCTATTAAGTAACTAAACATGTTATTATTCAGACTGGCGTGAGCACTGAGGATGAGGAGCCCAGAGCTGAATCCTGGAAACGGTGCCATGGATGAGACTGTCATAAGATCTCTCCATCTGCCCTTATCGCCTCAGATTGTGAAGCGCAGCGCAGCAAGCTCCGGCACGAAGGCACGGTCACCTCTGGTGAATTCATCAGAATAAAGCCGCAGAATGGGAACCGCTGTGTTGAGATGGCAGTAGGATGTGGGCTTCAGCGCCCAAATACATGCTTGTAGTTTGAATAAAGATTTGTTTCATGTGAATGCATTTGTTTATTGTGTGATGGTTCCTTTTTTTTTGTTCTTTTACTCATTTATTCATGTTTCTTATTGTTGTCAGTATATAAAATATAATTATTTAATGTATGCATTAATTCATTGCTTGACTGACAATTGAGATGTTCACGTGTATTCATGCATAACTCATATGACAAAACAAATTACATTTTGCTTGTTTTATTAAATTATATCATTTTTAGTATATAAAAAAGGTAATATAATTAAGTATTGGTCAGCATTTAATATTATTTTGTTTAAGTTTTGGGGTGGGCTAACAATGCAATTCATTCTGAGGTAATATTAATTTTTTCTGAGCGATACTTGCATTTTTCGAGTATAAAGTCAACAGTTTCTCCAAAGGAGATCTTCGAGCAGCGGCCCGTCTCCTTGTGCACTGCAGACAGTAAACGCAGAGGAAAACTGTTCTAGGTTGTGCTGTCGAGTTACTGATGTTATGAAGTGTTAGTGCACCTGTCGCTCATATAATTTAAACTTATAAACTTATTACATAAAGATCATGGAAAGATACTAGTTGTATCTAACAATGAACAATCATAATGACAAAACAGAAAACATAAAGATCATTGGTTTGTGTACATCATAATATGATATTTATACACAGGAAAAAAGAACAATAACAAGGCTAAATATCTTTAAATATAAATAGTTCTTCATAATACATTAAAAAATAGTTTTGTTGTTATTGTCTGAGGGATGAAACGAGAGGTAAATTCATCAAGAAAAGAGGAAAACTTCAAGGAGAAACTTTTTGGGTATAAAATAAAGAAATTAACAACATATTCAAGAGATAACGATTTTGGGGTTTCTTAAAAAATCGTTATAAGGAACTGTGGGTCACATTAGAAGGGTTTAAAATTTAACAACTTAAATCAACCCTAAATGTATTCACAAAATAAATTGGCAGCTGTTTCTTCAACAATACCACAAAATGAGCAAGTTTCATCAATATCAAGATATTTACAGATAGATGAATTAAACGTGTCGTTCATCTTTTAAGTTGTTGCGCTTGTGATAACGTGTCGTAGGTCACATGATAACGTCAACATGGCGGATGATGTCCGTATCGCATTCATACTCAACGAGATTTGGCTATAAAGTACCTACTCTTTTAGCGCTCGTTAAGTAAGTACTCATTGAAATTAAGTACCTACTCATTGAGTATGCGGTTTGGAACGCAGCCAGCAACTTCATATCAGCGCGCCCGTGTGTTGACAAACGCGTCACCAACACCGACACTTTCCCACGCACGCTATTGGATGAAGGCAACAAATACGTCACGCATGTCGGACCCCACACGTAGCCGCCTGCTCTATTCGCCGGGAAAATAACCTGGAGAAAGTTACAGATATTATAGTAATGAGCAAAGTATGTGAGTGGCAAAATTTTTTATTTGCTTTGTTGAAAAGTGTAGTGGTTATATATAAAAAACTGGGTTATCTATCCCCAGAGATCGTCTGAAACACGAAATCCCCCCTCGGCCCACCGTCTAAATGCTTCCCACTTATTTTCCATAGCTGTCAAAAAATGCAAGAAAGAAAAAAAATCACAAATATATAAATATATATATAGTGCTTAATGGCGTTTAATGGCATTTAATGGCGTATTTTTACGAATGAAAACTGCTGTCACTTAACCTAGGTTTTTGCCGCTGCTGAGAGCGACGCAGATCTCACACGCCTCACACCCTTTACGATCATTTAATACTTAATTAATTTAAGACTTATCTTATGAGGACACTCGACAAAACGGACATTTTGGCTTAATTGTGTGTGTTTATATTTTACAGCAAACTATCAAATCATATGCCCCGCCCATATCTAGCCTAATGTTTTCATGAAAAATGCTAAGATGATCAATGGTGCTAGCTGGCTTTGTATAAATGTGACCATAAACAGTTCTCATTACTGCTATATCTTGGTATAATAACAAATTAACATTAACAGTAAAAAACTTACCTCACATGAAGAAGTTCTCACGCAAGTAGTAAAAAATGATGGGCGTGTTTTTCAGCCTGACAAAAATGACGCAATATTGATGTGCGCATGCGCAGTAAGCCTTGGTAGGACGATCTGACGGGTAGATTGGAATGTCAGGACACCGGCATGCATCTCACGCTGATCACCGGTGATCGGTACTGCGCAGATTTTTCTCATCTCAAAGCCTATTATTTCAGGTGAAGCCAGGCGCATCTCAAACGAGCCTACACACAAATCCCAGGCGATCACACGCGAATGACGATTTGCACATCATGCATGGATAAACTCGAACATTTTAAAAATTCAAAAGTTTTTGTGCACAGTTGTATCTACGAATTGTGTTTTGCATTTGTGAAATGTATTTTATGAATGTATACTTTTATTTTGCGCACGTGAATTGCTTTTTGTGAATATAATTTTTTCACGAAAATGAATTGTGTTTTATGAAATTAGCTACGCATTGTGTTCACCGTGTTTTTGCGTGAATTGGCAATGAGACCGATCTGCTTCTAAAAGGTTAAGAATTTTTTTCCCCTTTATTTATTTTATCTACATGGGGGTTGAGTGTGGAAACGGAGGAGCTGATAATACTTAGCGCCGGATGAAGCTTCAGCCTCTAGGCGGGTATAAGAATTAAAGGTATTGTAGGTAGAAATCCCCAAAAATACTTTTTTCAATTTTTTTTCAAATGGTCTTTATATATCAATGCATAATTAAAATGTAAGTACTCTGGAAAAGAAATTATAAAAATCGAGTGTCTGTAGTTCTGTCAGGACTGTAATAAACACAGCTCATTATTCCATTCGGGACGAAAGAAATGATTGGCTGGGGCAACTGTCACTCTCCCTCGCTACCATGGATACCACCTCAGGAGCAGCCCAAATGCGCGCACCCGTTTGAAGAGGCATGGAAGCTAGTAATAACAATTATGGCAGAGAAAGAACAGTCAAAATTCTCAGTAACGTTACCTGCATATAGAGGCAGCGAAGTCAAACAAGTTAAAAAAAGGAAGACAGTATTTGAAAAGGCTATGAACAAAAAGTCTTTGGATAAATAAAGAAATCATACGAGAGTCAATATCGGCGTGGCTTTCCAGCGGTGGCGACTACTGAGGGATCTCATTCTCAAGGGGCTGAAAAGTGACTCCATGATGGCTTTATTTCTGCTGGACAGGTAATCTTGCTGTTTTCATTTTGATGGTATTTATTTTTTCATGAAGCATGTATCACTAGCACACGTAGCTACCTAATATAGCTACCTAACGTTACGTAGCATAACTAACGGTACTTGCTTAGCTATGACAGTGTAACTTTGGTGTCGACTGGTATAACGTTACTGAGCCAGGGTTGAGACGATAAATAAGCAATAGGCCCATCTGCAGTTGAAAGCTGTTTTGTTTAATTTCGCCAAATTTAGGTTAAAAAGTTTAGGGGATCTATTTTTATACCTAGCTTTACCCTCTGCCTAAACTTTGTTCCTATGTTCACCGTGAACTGTACCTGCTCCATTTTTTCACGTTTGGTTTGTTGTTATATGCTCTACATATGTTTACCTATGTCTTTATGTTGTATTTGTATGTGCTATACAATATATGTTGTGTGTGTGTGTGTGTGTGTTATATTATCTTGAGTCTGCAATGCAGTTGTGAGAAGGTGTTTGAGTGTAGGCTATGTTACTCAGTTTATCTGTAAACAATCTTATGTTATGAATCTTACAAATTCACCTTCATCAAAGTGTGACTGATAGTAACGGCAAACGTGTATCAATGAAGCTATTTATAGCTTTGCCTTATATTGAGTTTGATTCCGTTACGAGCTAGTAAAATATTTTAAACTTTACCAGTATCGATATGCGAGCTTGATAGTGAGTACTAACTGTCATGTTAATTGTTTATATTCATACTGATAAAGTTAGTTATTTTATTATTTGTGATTCTGACATGATGTCACTACATCTGGTAAAGCTGGTAAACGCGTCCGACTCCTCAAACTGAGCGAACCATAGACCTCATGCGAACGGCCGGGATCGCGCGTTCATTTGTTTTGGGGGCGTGGCTTTGGAAGGAGCCGAGAAGGGAGGGGGTGGGAGTTAATGGAATAATGAGGTGTGTTTATTGCAGTCCTGAGAGGACTACAGACACTCGATTTTTATAATTTCTTTTCCAGAGTACTTACATTTTAATTATGCATTGATATATAAAGACAGTTTAAACAAATTTGGACAAAAAGTATTTTTGTGGCTTTCTACCTACAATACCTTTAAGGGTGATTCATTGCATTGTTGGTGGAGTAGCCTAAGGTTGGAGAGGTAGGTTGTTGTCAGTGGTCCATTTGGGTGATAGGTGGCGGTAATGCACTTGTCTGCGATCCGCCGCAGAAGAAGAAGAAGAAGAAGAAGAAGAAGAAGAAGAAGAAGAAGGAAACACGAACACGCTGAATCGGTGGAGGAAGCTTCTTGAATAAACAAGGTATTTACAAATAATGGCATACATTTAATGAGGTACATAAAGACGTATTTCGAGATGTCCAGCACATGTATGTTCATGGATTATGTAGCCACGTTGTGTCGATACAGTGTTAGAACAGATACGTGTTACTCGTGTGTATTGACAATTCTTTCTAAGCTACAGTGTATCCAGTGACGTGATTTCACAGTAATTATGCATGGCAACAGTCATATCAGTGTGAAAGTAATTTTTTATCGGTGTTGGAGCCTTATTTTACGAGCGGTTTAAGTGCTATGCGACGCGTTTAAGTATTGAGCAAAAAAATAAAAAAAGGTATGAGCTGAAAACGGAGACGTGAAACATAGAGGTGAAAGAATATTCATCACATGTCTAATATGAAAACACTATAATCCAGCCAAGGCCAAATTATGACAAACAGGATTGGACTGGGACTAAAAATCGGCCCGGGCATTTTGGCCCAGACTGGCCCACTACATATAATCATAAACACAACCGATCTTTTCACGACCCCTGAATATGTATACTAACTCCTATTAAAACCACTATGCCACGTAGCCTAATGAGTGAGTAGGAATGAGTAAGAGTTAATGGATGAAATAACTATTAATTGTAAAATACAATCGACCTACCGGTATTCCACAATGATGAATCCTAAAACAAGCTATAAGCTGCATTGGCATAGCAATACCAGTGTTTGACACAGGATTTTTGGTAAATCTGTAGTGGGTGGACCTCTGTCCCTTTAGGGGGATTCGGGGGAGACCCCACCCCCGTTAGAAAAAATGGTGCTTTTTAATGTTAAATTCATCAATCTGGTGCACTTTGAGAGTTAAAAATTAAGAGCTCCAATCCATAATCAGTGTGCAAATTGAAAAAGAAAAACTCAAAACTCTTTTAGCTGTGATATAGTGTCTGTCTGCATTACACTACTACATAATAATAGTTATAATATTAATTTTATGACAGTAATAGCCATATATTGTAAAACAAATGCACTGAAAAATAAAAGGAACTTTCATAATCAATTTTGTACTTATTTCCATGCTTGAAAAAGATAAACACATGATCTTTTATTTTGGCGGAAACATGGTTTACAAATGCGTCTCATTACAATTCTAGTAAAATGCGTAATCATCAACTATGCCGATGTGTAAATAATGCGTAACTGGGTGATGGGTTCCTACACTCATCGCCTCAGTGTTCTGAAAGTTGCCTAGTTCTGCATACCACATTTCTCTACACTCACTACACTCTACTCCTCCCCAATATCATCATCAGACACTTGAAGGGCCTGTTTCTTTTTTTAACGCTATTTCTCTGCACATTCCTTGCGTTTCTTCTCCATCTCTGACTATTTTGACAGATACACACTGACACTGCTCACGCGCGCTCAGAGCCCAAAGGGGGAGGAGTTTAAAGATGTGATTGGACCAGCCCAGTGCCAATCAAGAAAAGAACCAATGGGCCGCTGATCTACATGTTTCATGGGCCGGTAAAAAAAAAAAAAAAACCGACTTTTTTGTCCAGTGCATTACACCGGCACAAAGATCCCCGCACCGCCAATTAAGCAAAACTAAACGAATGGGCCGCCGATATACGAGTATTATGGGCTGTTTAGACAAAAAAAAAATGTTTTATATTTTTTTTAAAGAATCTGTATCGGCTCAAAAAGCACGTCGGCCCACCGGGAAATTGCCCGGTATGCCCGATGGCCAGTCCAGCCCTGATGACAAACAGAAATGATTAATAAATTGCTTAGCTGGGTCTTCAGGCTATGCAGTCTGCTAATTCACCTCACATCCAGATTTGTTCTTTTGTTTTGTCCTGTCACATCCCTAATCTGAAGCTATGCTTTGTTTTGTCCTGTCACATCACTAGTCTGAAGCTATGCTATGCAGTCTACCAGAAACAGAAATTATTAGTTCACCTCTTGAGTCTTCGGGTCTGAGTCATTTGTTCATCCTGTGACAACTCCATAGGCTAAAGACCAGCTTAATTTAGCTAAACAATAATTTCAGGGACATTGTGAGATACAAGCACATTTTTTTTTCTACCACGCATTATAATAAAGGCTTTGTAAAACTGCACAGATTTTCCATTTCATATAGATTTGAATGACACATACACCCATAGGCGGCCTTACCTATGTTTCACCCATTTCAATTGAAATGGGCCCCGCCCTCCAAGGGGGTCCCCAAAACACCAGCAAAAATCCCATTAATTTTCTCCATAGGATATTGATTTTCAGCCATAATGTCTAAACCATCCGAGGTAGACTGACCACAAGCTACGAGATTGTGAAACGAAAGTTTCTGCTCCTATAAAAACCACAAGTCAGTATGAAATCAACATTATTTTAAGAAAAACGTGTTTTATTTGCGATCTTCTGGAGAAATAAATTTTTACTGTCTATGGAAATACTACACTACCCACAATCCTAAGCATAACACTGAGGTCTCTAATTCTCTAAACCTCCCCCGAGAAAGTGATCTGAAGCATAATACTGGTAGTTTATTTGTTTAGAAATTTGCCTTTTTTGCCGTTAAGTTAAAATGTTATTTTGAGCAGGAAAAGAATTTTAAGAGGAAAATGAAACGTAGCCTACATATGCCAGTGGTGCTGAAAAACGAAAAAGATATTGGACAACAAAAGAACGCTTTATTCAGTCTACCAAAAGTGACCTCTTTCTCTGGTCCAGGCGAGATGACAAAATCGCTGGACAAAGACGAACTTATCAGGGCATTCTCAGCACTCAAACGCTGTTTTTTCCCCCCAAGTTTTTTTGATAAGATGAAGTCTATATAACTTCTTAACTGGCAACTGAAAATACAGTAGATAAGAGTTACATCATGTAGTTCTAAACAAATTCTACAGAATTAAACTGTGGCATTCACTGAAAATCACTAAACTGTGTTCATCTGTACACCAGAAGTTGATGGACCTTCCTCCTACTGTTCTTCCTCTCTCTGGGGACGGGGGAGAGATAAGAATATCCGTTTATACTTAGATATAAACTTAGATTCTATAGGCTACTCCACATAAATAATGTGAAGAAATGTAAATGTGTAGATTGTTTGATGTGTAGACACATAATATTAACATTTCCTCTGTAGGCCTCTCTGTGGCAGCAGAAATTGTTTCTTCATCCCCATCGTCCTGTGAAGATGAGCATTTGGTTGAGCACATTTTATAATACTATTTGTCATAATTTCTGGTGTATTGAGTAGGCTACTTACAACTGTCTGGGGTTCTGTTGGGACAGGAGGCTCCAAAAGAGAGATATAACCATCAGAATCTGTTGGGAGCAACAAAAAACCCAACCCAAAGTAAAATATATGGAAATATCAAAAACAGCCTATATAAAAAATAACACATATAGGTCCTTCTCAAAAAATTCAATTAATAATTTTCCATAATGTAATGATTAAAATTAAACTTTCATATATTTTAGATTCATTGCACACCAACTGAAATATTTCAGGTCTTTTATTGTTTTAATACTGATGATTTTGGCATACAGCTCATGAAAACCCAAAATTCCTATCTCAAAAAATTAGCATATCATGAAAAGGGTCTCCAAACGAGCTATTAATCTAATCATCTGAATCAACTAATTAACTCTAAACACCTGCAAAAGATTCCTGAGGCTTTTAAAAACTACCAGCCTGTTTCATTACTCAAAACCGCAATCATGGATAAGACTGCCGACCTGACTGCTGTCCAGAAGGCCATCATTGACACCCTCAAGCAAGAGGGTAAGACACAGAAAGAAATTTCTGAACAAATAGGCTGTTCCCAGAGTGCTGTATCAAGGCACCTCAGTGGGAAGTCTGTGGGAAGGAAAACGTGTGGCAAAAAACGCTGCACAACGAGAAGGGGTGACCGGACCCTGAGGAAGATTGTGGAGAAGGACCGATTCCAGACCTTGGGGGACCTGCGGAAGCAGTGGACTGAGTCTGGAGTAGAAACATCCAGAGCCACCGTGTACAGGCGTGTGCAGGAAATGGGCTACAGGTGCCGCATTCCCCAGGTCAAGCCACTTTTGAACCAGAAACAGCGGCAGAAGCGCCTGACCTGGGCTACAGAGAAGCAGCACTGGAATGTTGCTCAGTGGTCCAAAGTACTTTTATCGGATGAAAGCAAATTTTGCATGTCATTCGGAAATCAAGGTGCCAGAGTCTGGAGGAAGACTGGGGAGAAGGAAATGCCAAAATGTAGAGCTGCATGCAGGGCTGGGGGATATATCGATATAAAAAATATATCGATATATTTTTAAATGTGATATGGAATTAGACCATATCGCATATATCGATATAGTTCAAATTTGCGCTATGATCCTTGCTCCAAGCAAGCTGCTGACTGCTTTTGTAGAAGTATACCGTGCATTCTAGTTGCAGTTCTGGCGCCCCCATCTCAACAGCCTAGTGTACAACGCGACAAATACTCGCATCAAATGTTGACGCAGAGGAACGGGACACAGCAGTTCAGTGAGTTTACAAAAGTTCGTTATTTGCATGTGCTTTAAATCCTTGCCGGTTAAACATGTCATTCACTGCTGATGCGCCGTTCTAACATACGCTTTACTGAGCGCGAACAACACCCGACGCGCACATGCACTAAAAGCCTGTCTAACAGCGCCGGGTTACAGGACCAAGTTATCTTTCGAGTCTTATTTCGCTAATACTCTCAAATACACACAAGGCTACATAAAGAAAGTTGGTTATGTCTAAACTGAAAGCAAACTGAGAAAATTGAGAGAAATCTGCTTGTCAAATGCGTGTATATTAGACGCGTCGCGTAGAGGTCTTAAGGAGACCGTTGCCCAAATAGTAAACATGCAGCCGCTTGTCCTTAAAGGGAGGATAGTTCACCCAAAAGTAAAAATTCTGTCATTATTTATTCACTGTAATATTGTTCTAAACCTGTATTAAACCTTGTGCTGAACACAAAAGAAGATATTTTGAAGAATGTGGGTAACCAGACAGTTGCTGGTCCCCATTGACTTCCATAGGAAAAAATATACAAATCACTGGGGTACATCAACTGTTTGGTTACCCACATTCTTCCAAATAACTTCAACAGAAGAAAGAAACTTATTCAACTGAAGAAAGAAACTTATTCAGGTTTAAAATAACTTGAGAGAGTAAATGTTGACAATTAAATTTTTTGGGAGAACTATCTATTTAAAGTTAATAAAAAGAAAGAGGAAATCACTCACTGCTCTTGACTGAGAACTTTAATAGTAGCTTTAATAAGAATCAATTTATAATTTATACAGTGAAGTCTATATTTGGCTTTGACTTTGACTGAACATTTGCTCTCACTTTGAGGAAAAAATATCAGGATATATATCGTATATCGATATTCAGCCAAAATATATCTGGATATGACTTTTGGTCCATATCGCCCAGCCCTAGCTGCACGATTATGACAAAAATCATAATTGCCGATTATTCCCTTGAAATTGTAATTGCGATTATTAATTACGATTATAACAATTTGGATTGAATATATATAGGCATATTATAATACATGTTTACACAAATATTGTTAACACACACAAGTACTGTTCCCCTTTACTTAACATACACATAAATTGTAAGAATGACTCATAGTAAAGACTAGAAAAACTTTAGGACTATGCTAAAGCAATTAAAAAGCAGTCCCAAACTAGTTTTTGTTAATACAATGTTGATATGAGCCACCACATTCATTTGATAATATAAAAAATAACACAAAGTGAAAATAAAGTGACGTTTTTGAAAGGACAGTTACCATGGTAAATACACAATACTAACAAGAACTGTTAATCAAGCTCCTGGTGAATAGAATGAAAATCATACCTGCATGCAAATCCTTCTCAGCTAACACGTGATTTATTGGTATTTTACTTTTATTTCGTGACTTAATTATTTGCATTGTAACGACGTTGCATGCACGTAGTTTCTTTTGCACTTTATACAGTGAAGCGATACACAGCGCGCGCCGCCGCATTTGCGCGTGCAATCGAAGAGTGCGCGCTACGAGCACAGTATGACGGCTGACAGGACATTAAAGTCCGTTTTTCTGAGGTGAAAGACTTTTTATTTCATCGCACACTTACATCACTGCCTGGTATGTCATTTTGGTGAGGGGGGCGTGGTCTCGTGAAGTCTGTAGTGAGAGACGAGTCAGCGAGCTTTGCGGTGAGTAAGTAGGTCAAGTGCAGATGATGAACACCTGTGTCTGATTGCAGTGATTGCCGTGGAGACCGCATATAAGCTGCCAGGAAGGAGAGAGCGAGAGAGAGAAGCTCCTGGGACTCGCACGCGCCCCGGAGCCGGAACCCGCAGTGTACAAACGGATTGGAAAGAGTTTTTGACTGAATGGACTGAGTTATTTATGCAACGGGAAGAGTGGTCGTTTGACTGAACCTTGAGAGCTGGAGACATACAGCGAGAGCGGGTACAGCGGGCAGAGTGTTTTCGTATTTAAATGCTGTAGTGCTACACTACGGTGAAGGCGCACGAGCGTGAGTGTGAGTCCCAAGTTCGCCGACCCTGTCTTCTCCTTCCTTCACCCACATACACTGAAATTGACTACACTGGTGCCGAAACCTGGGAAGGAGAAGACCGCCGCCGCCATGCAGAACCCGCCGGGAACGCCATTTGCGGACCTCATTCAAACGCTCGGACGAGTCCGGCCGGCCCTTCGTCATGGCGCAGCAGCTCCGGGACTCCTGCCGCAGATGGCTGATGGCCGACGGAGGCGACGTCGAGGATGTCATCAACAACGTGGTACTGGAACAGTTCATCGCCAAGCTGCCCAAGAAAACCGCGCAGTGGGTCAAGTACCCACAGTCAGTGATGGTCTTGGGGTGCCATGTCAGCTGCTGTTGTTGGTCCACTGTGTTTTATCAAGGGCAGGGTCAATGCAGCTAGCTATCAGGAGATTTTGGAGCACTTCATGCTTCCATCTGCTGAAAAGCTTTATGGAGATGATTTCATTTTTCAGCACGACCTGGCACCTGCTTACAGTGCCAAAACCACTGGTAAATGGTTTACTGACCATGGTATTAATGTGCTCAATTGGCCTGCCAACTCTCCTGACCTGAACCCCATAGAGAATCTGTGGGATATTGTGAAGAGAAAGTTGAGAGACGCAAGACCCAACACTCTGGATGAGCTTAAGGCCGCTATCGAAGCATCCTGGGCCTCCATAACACCTCAGCAGTGCCACAGGCTGATTGCCTCCATGCCACGAAAGGATTCCCGACCAAGTATTGAGTGCATAACTGAACATAATTATTTGAAGGTTGACTTTTTTTGTATTAAAAACACTTCTTTTATTGGTCGGATGAAATATGCTAATTTTTTTAAATGGGAATTTTGGGTTTTCATGAGCTGTATGCCAAAATCATCAGTATTAAAACAATAAGAGACCTGAAACATTGCAGTTGGTGTGCAATGAATCTAAAATATATGAAAGTTTAATTTTTATCATTACATTATGGAAAATAATGAATTTTATCACAATATGCATTTTTTTTTTAGAAGGACCTGTATGTAGACCTCTTACATTTTATGAAGGCACTTAAATCTTTGGGAATGACTCTCTGATGAAGTCCCTCCAGGAATTCCCTCAGCCATTGGCCTTCCAGCATTCAGGCTCAGGGCCATCGCCATCTCCTCTGCATCTCCGTCCCCTCTGCATCTCCATCTCCATCTCCTCTGTATCTCCATCTCCTCTGCATCTTCATCTCCATCTCCATCTTTGCGAGCCTCTTCCTTCTTTCTGTTGGCTGAGTAGAAGTCAAATGAGAATGAACATTTAATTGTGTTAATTAGACCTATGTCAAAAATGCTGCTGCACTGCAAGACACTGGATGCTATTTAGTTATTTAAAATGTCAAATGTTTGTAAAGTCAGGTAGCCTTCATCCATGATATGCTCAAGCCTTACCTGATTGAATTGTTTTTACATTTCATTTTCAGCTGCTGCCATGTTCTGTTAATGCCTGCAGGATTGCACCTACATGAAAATTTAAATTAGGTTGAATAACATACTGTTCTTCCAGTTTCACCTCTGATATTACAACAGTTGGGTAAGTTACTCTAAAACAGTTATTAATTACTAACTACAAATGACATCTTCAACAGTGTAATTAGATTAATGTAATAATTAATTAAATTACAGTTTTTAGATTACTTGGTAATTACACCCAACACTGTATAACAGTAATTAAAATTTAAACTTACGCATTGACTCAAGCAACTATTTTCTCCCAAACTAACTCTCTCGATCGCCGCTGCTGCCCTGTTGCCTAAAAAAATGTATTGCGTACTGCTGGTGAGAAATATGCAGACCACTTTTTGTCTGGCGCTGTTACCATGGTGACTGGATAATATCTGTGCTCCATTATGGCTTTTTATAGTTGTGGTGCAACTATAACTCAGTCAGTCAACTTAGAGTTGATTGAACTTACTCATTTCAGCTGTTCTGAAAGTCAAGTCAAGTCATCCTCTTTATATAGCGCTTTTAACAATGTAGATTGTTTCAAAGCAGCTTTACAGAGATAAACATATAATTTAAGGTAACAGAGATTGTTTTGGTTTTATAGTGGTTCTTGAAAAATGTTTTTCCCAGCTAAAGTTAGTTTTGATTGATTCACTTCCGTCTAAATGATCATTTGTTATTAAATTAGGGACCGCTAAGACGACACCGTTCTCTCTAAACAGACTTTAAACGAGAACCTGTGATAGACGCTGATGGCGTTCACATGCGCATTAAGAATTGATTCTATAGTTATGTGCGTTTGAATATATGTGCGCAGTTTTGTAATTCCTTACAAACCATGCCTAAACAAACTACTTGTCTATAAATTTTGATGCAGAATTTTATTTTATCTTATCACTTTGGGTAGGTACGCGAACCGAGAAACTTCATCAAAACCGAAACCGAAAACTCAGGGTTTCCCATCTCAGGGTAATGCTTTCTGTACACCTAAAGACTTTGAAAAGATTTAGAAAAGACTTTATAAGATTATCAGCTCACATCTAAAGACTTGGGTTCACAGTTTTTAGTCTCAGACTAAAGACTTCCGATAATATCAAACATGTTTGATATGAAAGACTAGAGAAAGACTGGCATAAATCGGGTCGCCGACTGCAGATTATCACCTCACATTTAATGATCGAGACGATGGGAGCGCGCCGAGACTCCAGTAAGATTCCTAAAGACTGCCGGTCTTTAGTCTGGGACTGTGAAAATCCTTTGGTGTACGCCCCGCATTAGTCAACTCAGAGTTCAAGTTTTAACTCAGAGTTGGTTGAACCTCCTTATTGAAACAGGCCCCAGGTGTACTAAGTGCTGTTTGTGTTCGATTCTGAAATTTTTGGAATCAATGGAGTCGATTACAAGAATCTATTCCTCAGTTATTTTTCAAATCTTTTTTTTTTAAGAATCGAATCTCGCTGTTACCACATAATATAAAGTGCGCAGAAAGTAGCCTTCTCATAATATGAAGCTTCATTTCTAATATGAAGATACATATCTATAGCTCTGATTGATTTTAAATTGTAATTTTGGCTGCCCGTGAAATGTGTCATAGCCCATAGCTCAGCAGTAAATACACTATTTAAAATGCTTTTGCACAGAATGTGGAAAGCAAACTCTATACTGAAATAACCACAACATAAACATAAACAACAACAAAACTGAAATTAGAGTGAATAGTTTATCTGTCAATCAGATGCGCGTGGAAGTTGCGTTCGTTACTATAGCAACAGTAGACACTAGGGCTGTCGCGGTGAAGGAATTTCCCTTGTGGTAATTTTGAGTTGCTCAATAGCGCAATATACGGTTTTACCGCCATTTATTTATTTATATTTATTTGTTGCTATATAAATACGTGTTATGATGTAGTCAGCATACACAAAAACAATGTAACTAATGTAACCGAAACTAAACAGCGTCTCTGCGTATTGAAAGACGCCAGTTGTTACGCCAACGGACTGTCTTTGAGTGAGTCATTAAACTGTTCATTCAACGAAAACGTTCAAAAAAGCTGATTCCTTAAATGATAGGTGTAATGAAACAAGGTGTTAATTATTGTTTAACTTTGAGCTCCACTTTTCAAGGCTCAGCTGGCCAGCAATGCTTCACCTTTGGGCAAAGCTGAAGCAATGCTTCACTTTATAGAGACCAGTGGCATTGATTCAATGCGTGACTCGCTGCTTTCCCCCCACTGCTTCCTCGCACTGTGTAATGCTGACCAGCGCTGACGCCATTCATGGTAAATACCCTTACACGTTAAAAGGATAATAGCCTAAGACATTTCGCTTTCCTTGGAAACGGCAACCTTTTCACGAATATACATGACTTGACTTCAAAGACAGACGCAGGTAATCGCACGCGCTCAGTCAATCACATTCACTGTCTTTTTAGGCTTAAAGGGTAACTAAACCCCTGGTCAAAGCCTGACTCCACCCACTGGCAATATTTGAAAAATGCTGGAAAAGTGGGCAGAGCCCAGCAGAGATAGAGGCGACGAACCGAGGGCGGGGCTGAGCGGGCTGGCGTGCACCTGAGACCCGCAGTGACAGCTGCTGTCAAACTAGCTAAAATGGAGTGACGCAAATAGCTTTGCAACAGAGTGGTCATTTGAAGTCGAGAACTTTTCTCCCCCACCTTCACCTGAAGTGGAGGAGGGTGAATTGTCTTTGGACACCAGCTCAAACTGCGGTCTTGACTTTGTCGACACCAGAGGATTAACTTTAGCCTAATAAGAAGGAACATAAATTGTGATTAAAAATATATGCTCACTCACATCATGACGCCGCTGCGGTGGTGGAGTCCATGCAAGAAGAGCAGCGTTTGGCAGCGCGAGCTGTGTGGAGAAGCCCATTTCCACCTCCATTGCGTTGGAGAAGCAATCCCACGTAAAATGCAGGTTACACACTGGAGCGATAGGCGAGATTAACTACCTAGGCTACACGAAATAATCTAAATAACTATATAAATGCTATGCTAACTAGATGCTAATATATACAGTATCTATCCTGATCGTTTTCAATACTTGTAATTCCAACTCCTGACTCGCTACAGTAGTTTTGACTGAACCAGATGCTTTTATACCAGGGGCTGCCAAGGGCGTGGTGAGCTCGCACCAAGGGCGTGACCGAGTGACGTCAGAGAGTATTCTATGTCAGAGAGTACCCCTACTGCAGGAGCTTTCCGTTTAACCTGAAGAGGGCAGCACTCAGACGTTTTTACACCATATATTTGAAAATTAAAACACTTTATACCCAAATGTCAAAAAATGTACTCGAATCAATGAACAGCATTTATGAAGCTCCATTCTTACAGATAATTAACTAAAAAAAGTTGTTTTAGTGTTTAGTTACCCTTTAAAGGGTAAGTTCGGCGTTTTACAAGTAAAGCCCTGTTTTAAGATCGTTTCTGATTAAATCGAATGGTTAAGATTAAAATTTGGACTGGAAAGATTAAAAGAATGGTGCAGGCTCCTCCTTGCGTTGAATACAAGGCCAATCTGGTCTGTAAGATCATTATCTTGTGCGAAGGCAGAGTGTCTGTGATGTTACTGGCACGACAAACTTGATCATGTTGATGGATGATTGAAGGTTTCGTATGTGTGTCTCTGCGTTGTGTATTTTTTTCTCTTTCGTGATAGTTGGTTCGGCAGTGGGTCTAGTCGTTTTCTTGAGGTTTTCTTGTGGCTTCATACGCAGCTGACGAGGTCGGTGCGTATGGGTCCCGGACAGTCATCAAGTGGTGTCTGCACTGAATAAGAAAGAAAACAAAAGACAGGAGAGCAGTATTTGTTCACACACTAGGGTTGTAAACTTTTTCAGAGTCTGCTAGACAGTAGAGCAGTATTTGTTCAAACACTAGGGTTTTAAACTTTTCTGAGTCTGCTATTGTGATTCCCTCTTTTCCCTATTTCTTGAACCCTTTGACACCTAAGGAACAGTGAGGTAAGGATGGACTAGGATAGGGCCTATGAGGGAGTCTTCACCGCAGAGTTTGACCCCCGAAGCCTGTTGCATTCGGTTCTTCTCTGGGCTCCTCACTGGTTCCGTGTCCTAACCTATCCCTGTAGGTGGGGGAACAACTCTACAGTGTGTACATTAGTCCAGGTTTCTCCTTCCCTGACACAATACTGCAGCTGCTGCAATCAACATCACCTAATGTGGTCCATGCCACATAGGAATTACTTTCAACAAACAACCGTCAACAAACAACTCAAATTCTGAATTCTCTATGGGAGTTTCTTTTACTTCCCTCGAAGGTGTGTATGTAAGCGTAACACAATCATGAGTCATTTCTCCTTCATCCCCTAACACAAATTCAGTCATTGCAGACATCATACATGAGGATGGGTTTGTGACAGGTGCACGTTGTCATTCATCAGTGTGGACACTGCATGAAGGCATTTTACATTTACAGTCTAACCTAACACCATTACTGATGAAGGGCCTGTGCTGTAGCATAACATTTAAGGCTGTGAGTCTACTTAACTAGTGTCCCCCAAAGGAAGGGTGAGACCGTCACTTTCCTTTTGTTCTATTAAACAAAAATAAGTATTTTATCTCTGTTGTAAGTTACTGGGGAAATTAAGCACTCACAGCCCAAATGGTTAACACATCAACAAGCTGCCCAATGATTTTAATGACAGGGGACGGGCTGCTTCAGAGTAGCAAGCAGACTGAGTAGGAGCTGAGTAACATTGTTAACTTGTTTAAAGTTCTTTTTGTTTTTCCTACACTCTTTTCCCCAATGTCCATGTTTACCACAGTAATAACAACTGCTGCCCTCTCTCTTAGGACATTTGCGTTTCTGTTGACCCTCTGCGTTGACCTTAAAGGATGCTGCTTCAATTTTTACTCTTACCTTGACATCAGAGTCTCTTTCCTAAGTAGCTAACCTGTCCAAGTTGTTTTGCAGGGTTCTAGCGAACCATGTGACTTCTAAGAAAGGCAATGCTTTTCTATGCTCTGACAAAAGACCATCAAACCATGTGCGAACTAGGGGACCATTATCTTCTAGCACCTTCTCTGAAGTGTCAGCTATACCACTGTATGCTGCTGCTGACTGACAAAATCTTTGAGTGTACTCACTAACATTCTCATCTTTCTTCTGTAAACAACTATTGATCTTTGGCCAGTCCATGTTTGGTCCAACAATGTTCTTTAATGCTTTCAGAACTCCCTCTCTCAATTAATCTTTTCTGGCATGTTGTAGTTCAGAAGTAACATCAGACTCAAAACTGTTGAATTCAGATTCAGTTAGAATTTGTGACATCAGCTGTGTGACTTCTGCCAACGACATGTCGTAAAGACGCATTTTACTGATCAATGCCCTTCTGAATTCAGAAAAATCTGTGCGTACTGAAGGTAAGCTTTGGGATAGTCTTTCTATGTCTCTAGGTCCGAGTGCTTTGGCAACAGTTTGGTTTTGGACAACAGAAGAGTTGGGAGAAACACTTTCAGTTCCCTCAATTCCCTGAGATCTTCTTGCGACACATACCTTTACTGAATCTACAGGCTTATCAGTTTCTGATGGGATGTCTACATCTGTTTCAAAGAATGCTTGTAAGTCAGGATAAGTTTCATCTGACTGTTGGTCTTCTGAGTCACATTTGGTTGAGGCCTTATGGCCCACCTTAGTGTGCAATTGTTTATTCTGTTCTTTTAATTTAGCTATACACCTAGATTGTTCTTGTGCAATGGATAAGCTAAATTCCATGTGACAGAAAATAATGCCTTTTATGCTTCTCTTCCTGATACATGCACCCAACACCTTCTTGCATTCTTCAATAGACCATACTTTTTCTGGGTGAATACCAAATTTCTTTCTCAAATCCAATCTGACTGACTCAGTCACTATGGAGTCCATCTGCTCCCCTAACAATAACCTGAACTCACTGTCTGTCCATAAAGGAGTAGCGAGACCACATTTTTCTGTTGTGGGGATTAGTCTAGCATTCCTTCTAAACATTGTTGTGAGTTTTCTTTGTTGCCAACACAAACAGACACTAAAACTTCATTGATCCACAGAGGGTACACTCGTTAACACAGATTACTGTTGTTAAGCTAACCTTCTTTGCCTAAAGCAAAGGATACACAAATTACTAGCAATTTATGCTAAAATCTTCCCTGCCTGAAAAAAAACTTTTGCCACTTCCCTGGCTAAGCAGAGGATAAAACAATATTAACATATACGTTAATCTTCCCTGCCTGAAAATAGAGGGTACAATATATATATAGGCACTTGATGCTAATCTTCCCTAACTTTATAGAGGATAAAACATTTCCCTGGCAAAGCAGAGGGTAAAACAATATTAACATGTACGCTAATCTTCCCTGCCTGAAAAACAGAGGGTACAATATATTAGCACTTGATGCTAATCTTCCCTAACTTTATAGAGGATAAAACACTTCCCTGGCAAAGCAGAGGGTAAAACAATATTAACATGTACGTTAATCTTCCCTGCCTGAAAAACAGAGGATACATTTCATCTCTAAAAGCAACTTTAGAGGATAACTTTAGTTAACAAACCCTACAGCTGTTTGTTAACTTCTTCTCTGATGGCACAGAGGACTAGATTTTTTACTGGTTTTTCAACGGTTTTTTGAATGGAGTGAAACTCACCAAATTTTTGTATAGAAAGATTCCGCCTGGAAATCTTGGTTCAGTTTGAAGTTTTCAATCTGGAGGAAGCTGGAAAGATTCAGTCTGGCAATCTTTGTTTAGCTGGATGTTTCAAAATTCAGTCTGGAGACAGTCTTTGAGCTTTGAAGTTCCAAAAGTTCATTCTTTGTTGAGTTTCAGTTTCTCCATCAGGGTCACAGGGCACCATCTGTTGTAAACTTCTTCCTTCTTCAGTGTAGAAAAACTCAGAAGCGAAAACCAGGAGACTTATTTAAGCAGGATTCTTTATTTGCTGTAGTCTGCTTCGTACCAAAGTCAAGTCTAGTCTCTTACCCAAGTCTAAACTAAGGGAACTTTACATTGTAGTTTATATACATTTCAAGGGGGAGGGATTACATTGTGATGAACAAAGCATGTAAATGAGCTGAAACATGAGCCTAGCCTTCTCGTACTGAGATGGGACAGTCAGGAATATCCCGCTGGGAACCCCAACCGTTTGCAGAGATTTCCTGGTCTCATCATTTATAAACTTTCTCAATATAAAATACTATTGTATTGGAAATCTAAATTAAACATTTAAATAAAATTTGTAATCCTACACAACGAATGGTAAAACACCTGTTGGAACAGCAGCATGTGTCCAAATTTTAATCTTAACCGTTCGATTTCATCAGAAACGATCTTAAAACAAGGCTTTACTTGTAAAACTCCAAACTTACCCTTTAAGTCCAAATCCACGAATCCTCTGTACAAATCACCATGATAAACAGTCTTGTTATCATTATTAACTCATTTAACATTCAATACACATGGTATGGACCACAAAGGGTGGCCTTGTGAAAAAAGAAAATGCGGTTCGCGGTTGCTGTGGTTACATTCCTCTGCGGTTGGCCTGTCAGTAGTGCGGTACTGCAATATTGCGGTTATCGCAACAGCCCTAGTAGACACTCGAATACTGATCTGTGTTCTCGACACATTTTCTTTCAGAATTATCATTGGCTGATAGAAAGAAAGTATAAATAAAAAAATAAAACACTAGAATTTTATTTTAATTAGGAAATAAGATAAAAACCCTCATCACGTCAGACCCGTCGCTATGGGCGGGCCATAGGGGGCCGGGCCCGCCCCAAAAAAAGCTAGTGCCCCCCCACTTAAGGCACAGAGAGAATTCAATTTTAATTTAACTTTAATATTATCATAGTTGCTAATTTTGTGTTGCATTAATGTTGCATTCTTTATCATTAAAATATTAAAAATATAAAGAAACAATGGTGTGATTTAGTTTGATTTATGGGAATCTACACTGCAACAGCTTATCACGGCCTTACAAAATCACGTTAGGCTTCGTACGTGACATACAAATAAGCACCTCAACAGTTACCGCGCATTTTTGAAAGCTATTTCAAAACGAGTTTTCGCCGGCTTACTCGCTTCAGTTCCTTCCAAGTGAAATAATACTTAGATGAGGAGGTTCTGCTCGGAGAAACGCTTCCTCCCGCTGTACTGGGACTGGAGAGAGGACACCGCTGCCTCTACTCAAAGTATCTGTGCGAGTGTATTTGCATGCGTGCGTGTGTGTGTGTCATGGCAATGCATATCCCTCTGTTGACTACTTTAAAATGCAATGTTTGAGAGATGCTTCTAGTGTTACATCTAATATGTTGTGTAGTCAAGTGTTTTATGGATATTCATAACATTGCTTCTGTGTAATGTGGTGTAGGCTAGGCTACCTGGTCATATTGCTGTTGGTTATGTTCAACGTGATGATTACGTGCAGCGCGACTAGAGTTGATTATTAAATAAGTTACTGTAGGCTAATAATAATTGTGCACCCCCCATACATTTCATATGCCCCCTTAAGACTGAGGTCTGGCGACGGGTCTGCATCACGTCATGCATCTATTATGTCGTAGTCCGAGCAGCGCTCAAAAATGTTAACAAGCGTAGTGAATTTTCCCCTTTAGGCTAAATCATGGAATTTATAAGATTATTTTTATAGACTTTAGAAAAGGTATAACAGATCAGTGTTTATCTGTATTGTGTGCTTAAGGTGCAAAAGGAAACTTGTCCAAGATGTAGGCCTAGGCTACTTACTATTTGTCAGTCATATATGCAGGATCACAGAATGAAACATTGACAACAAACATCATTAACCTGTAAGTGAATGAAAGATAATAATCAGCATTATGCGTACACATATGGGTTTATTTGAATTTTTCAGTGCCATAACACTGAATATTCAACAACAGGCTATTATTGATCTGACTGCACTGATACTATTGGATGAAAACTGAACTAAGCTGAACGATGACCGCATTATTTTCTGAAGAACTGCTTAGTAGATGAAATGAACTAATTTATTTAATTGATCTTTACAAAGAAACTGGATCAACACTGAACTGACTTCAGCTGAACAATGACACTATTTACTTTTTTCCTGTTATCACTGTAAAGCTGCTTTGAAACAATCTGTATTACATAAAGTGCTATATAAATAAAGGTAACTTGACAATGAGTTGTTAGAAATACGTTCTTTGCGCGTGACGTAAAAGAACCACTGGATCGTTTTTTTTTAACTGGTTCTTTGAAAAAAACCGTCCGACCGAATCTGTTCGCTGAAATAAGTCGGTCTTCCAGTCATTAGGCTTGTAGCAGCGCTATAGAGACCGATCAGTGAATGACATCAAAGTACGGAGCGATTGGTCAAGCTGATTGGTTGATCAGCTGTTCTGAAAGTCAAGTCAAGTCATCCTCATTTATATAGCGCTTTTAACAATGTAGATTGTTTCAAAGAAGCTTTACAGAGATAAAAATATAATTTAAGGTAACAGAGATTCGTTTGGTTTTATAGTGGTTCTTGAAAAATGTTTTTTTCCAGCTAAAGTTAGTTTTGATTGCTTCACTTCCGACTAAATGATCATTTGTTATTAAATTAGGGGCCGCTAAGACGACACCGTTCTCTCTAAACCGACTTTAAACATGAACCTGTGATAGACGCTGATGGCGTTCACATGCGCATTAAGAATTGATTCTATAGTTATGTGCGTTTGAATATATGTGCGCAGGTTTGTAATTCCTTACAAACCATGCCTAAACAAACTACTTGTCTTGTCTATAAATTTTGATGCAGAATTTTATTTTATCTTATCACTTTGGGTTGGTACGCGAACCGAAAAATTCCACAACGCTTTATCTGTAGAGTGGTATAGGGATCCTCCATAGGGAGAGGCTAGTTGGCACTTCAGCACTGCATTGTCATCAGGTCCAGGCGAAAGTCCTTCGTCAGATCTGGAAACGGCCTGGATCCGGCAGGCTGCGGGAAAACCTCGGGATAAACAAAGACACTAAAATTAGCGTAGATGCCATTCTTCTTATGATGTAACGAGTACATCAGGATTTAAGGGAAGTGTTCCCAGTTCCGGCTGACCTAATCTAAGCAGCCTAATATTGAATTATAGAAGTCTATAGAGTGTTATGTGAATGCTAGGTCAAAGAGATGTGTTTTTAGTCTAGCTTTGAACTGACAGACTGTGTCTGCTTCCCGGACAATGTTAGGAAGATTGTTCCAAAGTTTTGGTGCTAAATAGGAAAAGGATCTACCGCCAGCAGTCGATTTAGATATTCTAGGTATTATCAACTGTCCAGAGTTTTGAGATCGCAATAGACGTGAAGGACTATAATGCGTTAAGAGCTCGCTCAAGTACTGGGGAGCTAAACCATTTAGTGCTTTGTAAGTAATCAGCAATATTTAAAAATTTATACGATGTTTAATAGGGAGCCAATGCAGTGTTGACAGAACCTGGCTAATATGGTCGTACTTCCTGGTTCTGGTAAAAACTCTAGCGGCTGCGTTTTGAACTAGCTGTAGTTTGTTTATTAAGCGTTCAGGGCAACCACCCAGTAGAGCATTACAATAATCTAGCCTTGATGTCATGAATGCATGAACTATTTGTTCCGCATTTGTCAATGAGAGCATATGACGTAATTTAGATATATTTTTAAGATGGAAAAATGCGGTTTTACAGACACTAGACACGTGACTTTCAAATGAAAGATTGGTAACAAAGAGCACACCCAGGTTCCTAACTGACGACGAAGACTTAACAGAGCAGCCATCAAGTGTTAGACGGTATTCTAGGTTATTACGTTTGGAAGTTTTTTGTCCAATAATTAGAATCTCTGCTTTTTCAGAATTTAGTAGTAGGAAATTACTAGTCAGCCACTTTTTCAAATAAATACCTTGGATTATCTTTTAATAGGATTGAAAAATAAGCAGATCTAGCAGCTTTTAAAGCCTCTCCGTAAGCAATCGAGCTCTGAAATCCGAAATACCTCTAGTTTTGTTTTCTTCCAGTTGCGCTCCATTTTTCTGGCTGCTCTCTTAAGGGCCCGGGTGTGCTCGTTGTACCACGGCGTTGGACTATTTTCTTTAATTTTCTTTAAGCGCAACGGAGCAACTGTGTCTAAAGTGCTGGAAAGGAGAGAATTAAAAGTTTCTGTTGCAATATCAAGTTCTTCTAAGCTATCTGGGATGCTGAGACGATGAACTGATTAGGAAGATTATTGATAAAGCAATCTTTAGTGGCAGAAGTGATAGGTCTAACATACTTGTAACACGGAGTTGGCTTTGCAGCCTTGGCTAAATGTAATTTACATGAGACTAGATAATGATCTGAGATGTCGTCGCTCTGCTTCAGAATTTCAACAGCATCAACATTGATTCCATGTGATAATATTAGATCTAGAGTATGATTACGACAAGGAGTAGGTCCTGACACGCGTTGTCTAACTCCAATAGAGTTAAGAATGTCTTTAAATGCCAATCCCATTGCATCTTTTCCATTATCTACATGTATATTAAAATCACCAACAATTAGGACTTTATCTGCAGTCAATACTAATTCTGATCTAAAGTCAGCAAATTCTTTGATAAAATCTTTATGGTGCCCTGGTGGCCTGTATACAGTTGCCAGCAGAATTCTCAAACTTGATTTATCGTTTACATTATATATTTTTACATTAAGCACCAACACTTCAAAAGAAGTATATTTAAAACTAGATTTTTTAGTGGTTTTGAAAATATTACCATAAATTACAGCAGCACCTCCCCCTTTGCCTTTCAGGCGAGGTTCATGTTTATAACAGTAATCATGGGGGGTGGACTCATTTAAAGTAATGTAATCGTCTGGTTTTAGCCAGGTCTCTGTCATACACAGCACATCTAGGTTGTAATCTGAAATCATATTAACTATGAGCGCTTTTGAAGTAAGGGATCGAATATTCAGCAACCCAAGCTTTATCGTTTGCTCATCTGTATAATATTTATTTTTTACATTGTTGAATATCAATAACATTTTTAACCTTAGATCGGTTTGGATGTTTTTTGGATTTCCAAATTCGGGGAACAGACACAGTCTCTATATGATGATATCTAGGTGAAAGAGGCTCCATGTGATGGGATTTATCTGACCTTGGTGACGCGAGGCCGATAGCAGACGGTCGGTTTAGCCAGTTTGTCTGCTTCCTGACCTGAGCCCCAGATTTTCATGTTTTGTCTCTAAGACTATGAGCCAAATTACTAGAGAGAAGAGCAGCACCATCCCAGGAGGGATGAATGCCATCTCTTTTCAACAGGTCAGGTTTGCCCCAAAAACTTTTCCAATTGTCTATGAATTCTATATTATTTTGTGGACACCACTTAGACAGCCAGCCATTGAGTGATGACAATCTGCTAACTATCTCATCACTCCTTCGAACAGGAAGGGGGCCAGAGCAAATTACAGTGCCTGACATCGTACTTGCGAGTTCAAACACCTCTTTAATATTAATTTTGGTGATCTCCGACTGGCGGAGTCGAACATCATTAGTGCCGATTTGAAGAACAATCTTAGAGAATTTACGATTAGAATTAGCCAGCACTTTTAAATTTGCTTTAATGTCAGGTGCTCTGGCTCCCGGCAAACATGTGACTATGTTGGCTGGTGTCCCTATTTTCACGTTCCGTGTAATAGAATCGCCAATTACCAGGGCACAATAAACCGAATTCTCAGTGGGTGTTTCACTGAGTGGGGCAAATCGATTTGTTGTGGTAATCGGAACGGAAGAGTGGTTTTTTGATCCGCGACTAGAGCGATCCCTCACTGTCACCCATCTGCCTGGCTGCACAGGCAATAATTCAGCCGGAACCGAATCATGTAAAGAGTTCACTATGCTAGGCGCATCCAAAATAGAATCTAAAGCTCTAGCACACTTACTATCCTCAATTAAAGTTTGGATGCGTGTTTCTAATTCTGAAATCTTCTCGGTCAGCCTGACTGTTTCCTTGCATTTATCACATATAAACCCTATATTACCGACGGTGAATGCTATGCTAAACATGTAACATGAAGTGCAAGTGACAATAACAGGACAAGACATTACTCACCGTGTTTGTTGACTGATTCTTACTCACCTGGGCTTTTTATGAACTCAGAGGCACGGGCGCGCGAGAGAAAAACAAATAAATAACTGAGCGCACGGGTGGCGCGTTAACAGGCTAGCGAGTTACTACCGTGTTTTGCTAACAATAACGGAAGCTAGCGATGTCAGGTTAATCTAAGATGTTGTCTAAGCTGTATTTAGTAGTATAAAAAACTAGAAATGGTAGTAAATGATGGTTCAAAACAGAAAGAAATACAAAGCTAATACGAGGCTTAGACGGAGCTTACAGCCTCGAAGCAAACAAAACACAGCAGGCAGCTAGGCAGACAGGAGCAATCGATCAGGATCAGGAACAGCAATGGATCACAACGATTGATTGGTGAGCAGACGCCTCCATATGCTTTTGAATCCATCTCCTCTCATGGTACTTTGATATCACACACCAATCGGTCTGTGCAGCACTGCTTCAAGTGGAACAAGCCTATTATTAGGCTTTGTCCCAAATGGCACACTTCGTATGAACTTTCGGTCTTGTGGACTTACAATGGCTGCTGTGTGTGCGCGCGTGTCCGTAAAGTACATAAGACTTTCAGAAAGGTGCTTGCAAGGGTGCTTTGTGGTCGATATGCGCCCTCGATGTGAACTTTTGCCAAGCCCGCACTGGTGCGAGCCGCTGCAGACTTCTTTTCGACTGGCAAAGCGGCATTACGTCATGAAAGTGCGAACTTGTGGAAGGCTGTGAGTTTATAGGGTGCCATTTGGGACAGGGGCCTAATGAGCTAGAATGCTAATTAATGATTAGCCCTGTTGAACTGAAATAGCCTCTTTAAAAGGAGTTGATTCCCCTCGTGGAATTGTTTCCAAAAGCTGAACTTGAACTAATAACAAAGACTGCTTCAGTGCGCTGGCATCCGCCCGCAGCTTAACAGCAAATGCTGTTAATACACAATTAGTTAACAAAATGAAATCATAAACATTTTAATGCCATAACATTTTTAAATCATAAACATTTTTAAAAGTGTGTACACTTGTGATATGCATATCATGGTTATAAAGCGGACATTGCGGATAATCTGCGGCTCGGGCGGGTCAAGTTATAAATAAAAATTCCAAAAATTGCGGGTGTATGAGAGATAAATAATCAATGTGTTGATTTCAATTTAATAAAGGCATGGAACTCTCAGAACTTGCGTAAAGCTCAATTTATACTTCTGCGTTGAACTCACGCCATAGCTACACCGTAGGCTGTGTGTAGCATGCGTAGCCCATGGTCAGGGTCGGCCCGAGGCATAAGCGAACTAAGCGGCTGCTTGGGGCCCCCTGGCCACCAGGGGGCCCCCCAATCGAGTTTAAATTTTTTTTTTTTTTAGATGACTTAAACAAATGACATAAATGAATGAATGAATATGAATGAATAATTCAAGACAAGAAAATTCTGATTTCATGATCAATATACCTGCCAACAACTGCTGCTGTGTCTGCCAGCGTTTAAGTCATGCGCATAATCAAGTCACCTCGCGAGTGCATAGACAATTCGTGAGCAACTGCGCATAGTTTAAGTTGGAGAAAATAGCCGCAGGGGAACTTAACCTTCTAGGTGTAAGGGTAGCAGTTTGAATAAATAATAAACATAGCAGTTTGAACTCTTCTCCACTTTATTATACCACACATCAGATCACTAACTCCAAAAACCCGCGACACTCCAGTACCAAGTGCACACGACCCATTCCTATCTACGGCAAGCCCCGAGGGAAAAAATAGATTGCATACACACATACAACGAGCGCCAGTACATTACCGGTATTATAGTAACAGACTTTGTTGGATTCTGTCATGTACAATCCAACAAAGTCTGTTACAATAATAATAATAAAAAAGATTTTGAGGACAGTTACACTGTATTGAGACAGTTGAGAAATAATAATAATATTTTTTACAGTTTTCAACAATAATTGTACTTGTTGAACCCTTGTTCTTATTATGTTTCTGATTTCTCAGTTTTGTCATTATTTTTTGCAAATAATTTATTTTATATACGTTTTGAGACAGTTTGTTTTAAGAAGTTTCAAAGAGTTAGTAAAAGAGTAAAGTAAAAGTTTCAACTTTTTTATTTAAGTAGGCATCTATTTTTTATTTTTTATTTATTTTGTATTAATACATAACCTCACTGTATTCATTTATAATGTATCATTATTGCGTGACATTTGTGTCAATAATTTTCAAGCACTGGTGACTCCGCGTAGTGGGAGGGGGCCCCCAAATCAAATTCTGCTTAGAGCCCCCAAAAGGCTCGGGCCGGCTCTGCCCATGGTGTACCCTTACGCGCACCTCTCCGTTTTTTTCTCCAAATTTAACAACGCGTCAATTCTACAGGGATTGGAAGCGCTGTGACTGGTCTGCTAGAACCGCTTCCTTGGGTTTTACATGCTCCCTTTGCATGTGTAATTACACATCAACGCAGACAACGATGCAGAAGTATAAATGAAAACCGACGTGTAGCCTACAGCGCAGAAGTATAAATCAGCCTTACCTCTTTTACTTTCGTTTTCAACAACAAAATATATCTCTTCAGGGAAAACCAATCAAAGAAAACATATGCCTTGAGCACCTCCTAGTGGTCATTATATATAAAAAAGGAACCATTGCTTAATAACTTGACAGCTTTAACTAAAAATATAACAAGTTTAAAAGAAATTATTCCGATAAGAGTTTTTTTCATAACATATTGATGGAAGAAATTTTCCATATATATATTTTTAATTTGATCAAATTCATGCAAAAGTTCATGTCAACGAAAGCAACAGAATTTGCTTCATTTTAATTATCAAAAGCTAATTTTAAGATCAAAGACCGCAGTGGGAGTGGCATCAGCACTGGAAATATAATTTAGTCTCACTATTTTTAAGACTAATGTGTGTTGAGCTTCAGGAAGCGAAGCTGAACTAAATGAAGTTTCATTTGCGGTAGTTTGCTTGCTGAAGAGATTCTGAGCTATGTGAAACACATGAAGCGAACAGCATTAACAGAATTTGCACATGTATCACCGTCATTGTGATGTGTGTTGAATGTTTAACAGGGCTTTATATACTTGATATCTCTGAAATGTATACCATTAACTGTTTTCCTCAGCTACACTCAAAAAAATTTACGAGGAAGGTTGTGCACTTTACATAATATATTTATATTTAGTTTACTTATAATAATTGTGTTTTTTGACTTGAAATGTTTTTTTCTATTAAGGTCCACGTAATTATGTCTCAACTTAATAGTACAAAATCCTAACGCGTTGTCTAAACACAAACCATTTATGTTAAGTAAAAAATTCTTACATCCATTCCAGAGGGTGGCAGTATAGTGCGACGCCAACTGCCATTTTGCCCTAAGTTAATTTGATTGTGTTCAATCTGCTTAAATACTGTATATATAAAATGTAAGTTTACTTAATCCGTTTGTTGGATTACATGATTGATTTGTGTTGCATTAACTGAAACTGGGCGGTGCTTGTTAGTTCCCAGCATGATTTGCATATGGTTGAATTAAGAGGATAAATGTTAAAATAAGTGTTATTTTATGTGTTTTTTTTTTGAGAAAAGGGGAAAACTTGATAGT
Source organism: Siphateles boraxobius (assembly GCF_051911475.1). Lineage (NCBI taxonomy): Eukaryota > Metazoa > Chordata > Actinopteri > Cypriniformes > Leuciscidae > Siphateles > Siphateles boraxobius. Next base: position 4,670,942 of record NW_027508777.1, on the reverse strand, counting down.
GTGTAATTGTGTTTAATGTTCAATTACATTGGAATTATTAGAACCATTTAAATTACAGTGGGTTACCATTCTGGAGAAGAGTGGAGCATTTTGTTTGGCTGTGGACTGATTTAATTATTTTTTTCACTGCTTTGGTTGAAGGAGCATGTAAATCTTAGCATTTAAGATGCTAAAATATGCTACTGCTAGCAAATAGCTAGCTATAGTCTATCAATTCAATTATGTGTCACTAAAATAAATGAAATATTAATGGATGAATGAATATATAAAATAGCCTACCTGAATCATGTCAGGAAGCCTTTAAAAATTCACTTTGAGACAACTTAAATTGGGTCGCTTAAAATGACTTAATTCCATGATGTTTAAGTTACATGAACAAATTATGTTTGTTTAACGTAACCCAGTTATGTGGAACCTGTTGACGAAATAAAATTAATTAAAGCCAACATATCATTTTTTTTAGTGTAAGTGCAACAAATAGCAGAACTGTAAGTCAGCAACTTTTGTGTGCTGTGCTCGTGCTTTCAGAGCTGTGCGCTTTCATTGACTTGAGTAGTTTAAATCTCACACTTTAATCATATTTATAGCTTCTAACTTAAAACAAGCTGTTACTATGATGAATGATGACCTCAAAATGTCTGTATGTGCAATGTAGCTACTTTATCGGAATTAAATACATAGCCTAAACATCTCTCGCTTTTACTCACGTGCCAGTAATTACCCTTTCGTGTACCATATAGGTTGCTCTTGGTTTAGGATATATTAAATAAATGTATTTCGCCAAAGCAAACACTTTTAATACACATTTAGTTAACATAACAAAACAAAACCATGCACGTTTTATTGCTAGTGAAGTGAGATCAAATGACCTCATCTTTTGTGGTCAAAACTGACTGCATTCACTGTAAGCAGCGTGCATATGATAGGTAGCGTGCGGATTTAGCTGCCTTGGCAAATTGCACTATACAGCCATTCTCGGCTGTGTACTTTTGTAAAAGTGGGGATTTAGCACTTACTACCATGAAGAACAAATATATGCAGGCTGTGCATAGATATCGATTTAAGATTCAAACTCTCTTCTATACAAAAACATACCCTGTGTGGGTTCCTGTGTTTAATTTTGATCACATTATACGAATATCCACACGATTGCAAATGTGACATTTTATTTTATACAACAGTTCAACAAACGAAAGGTATTAATATGAAGTGATGATCATTTTAAACACAGTATTGTCAAATTTTTTTGCAACAAAACAATAGCTCCAGCGAAAGCCACAGCAGAACTGCAGCACACGGCAGTGTTTGTGAACGAATCTGCGGCTTTGAACAAATCGTGAGAGGCAATGATTCAATGATTCATTCATAATTACAGCCATTTGCTTTGTTACTGAATTAATTAATGACTTGATGACTCACTCATATAGACAGTGACTTGCCACCACCTGGCAGTTTTAATTTAATATTTAAAAGCATCACTTCGTTTTTACCAATATTGCATATTTCTCTATTGAACATTGTTATTTATTTATTTAAAGCATTATTTATTTTATAAAGGTATTTCTAAAAGTAAAAAATGCACTGGAAAAATCAACTTAAAATTGAGCAACTCCAAAGCAGGCCATGGGACTGCTCCAGTAGTGGACATAAAATAGTCCTTGTAGTGATGATTTTCACATTGCTGTAGGTTCTGTACAGCTCCACTGGTGCTGGTGCTTGGTGTTGGTTTGTAGGGTAGTTAGTGCTGGACACAAGTGGCCTTTAAAACTTTGTCCACATTTTGGGGCTGCAGCTAGATCCTCCTTTGGTACACCTCCCACTTGGATGCAAGGGTCCCGAATTAGTTCTCCACCACCTTTCTGGCCCATGGTAGCCTATAGTTAAGTTGGCTTGGAAAAGCCAACTTAAGCCTAGTTCACACTACATGATTTTAAGTCCGAATTGCAAATCATTGAGTTCGCCGACAGGTCAGGGTGTTATCGCGTGCAAATCGCGGGGGATTAGCGGGCGATGAACGCTCGCCAATCTGTTAGTATGAAAGAGCCAACAACCAGACGCGTCGCCGAGCCTAGAAAAATATCTAGAATGCTAGATATCCAGAGCTGTCGCACGACTCAACCTCACTGATGTCATGAGCAACAGCCAATCAGAGCAAGGCATGGGTTGAGGTCACCGGGTAAATACACGATTTTTGCCGTCAGCCAAACATAAACTTGCAGCTACATCTCCGATATAAAATGCTGTACTCATCTCCAACTCTCTCTGTAGCACAGACAATCCCTGCTGTTCGCGTATGCGGATCCACTCTTTCGCCCATACTCTCTTATTTTTTCTTTTTTGGGTTTTTTCTCAGAGCAAATCATCGCGCAAACAGTTTGCAGCACTAGTTTCTGTCTGACGTCCATATTCGCAGCCGTGTTGTGTTCTTCTTCGTCTTCTTCGCTGGGTATTGGCGCGCTTGCTGTTTCGCCTCATTTCCGGTTCGTTTTATCGCGTGAATTTTCGTGACAAAACGTGGTTTATAGACAAGATAGAATCGTTGGGTGACAGAGTTGTTGTCAACTCGTGTAGTGCGTTACCTCCTGTTGCGGATCAATCACGTTGTGTCGTGTGGTGTGAACAGCTCAACAACTTAAACACTCCTGATTTCACAGAGAGCAAGTCATGTAGTGTGAACCCCACAGTTCAGCCCGACGTTTTAAAATCATGTAGTGTGAACTAGGCTTTACTGATATTGTACTTAAAGCTCCAGTCGGCAAGTCAGCAGATTGAGTGGACTTAGGCAAAATTTTGAATGTTTACAACTCTCATGCCCCTCCCCCACTATCAACGAATACCCTCCCACCGAGTTCGTGGCTTCGTGCTCGTCAGTGCCAGTGCACCAGATTTTCTGTGAACGCGCCCGTCTCATCAGCATCCATCAACACCATGAAGTATTTTGTTATTGTTGTTTTGTTATTTTGGAGTAGATTGTTACGAAATGGATTACCCACCAATTAAACGTAAATAAACACCATCGTCTGTCTGAAACGCTATTATTGCTGTATGTGGCAGACATGGTCATTGTACATTTTTCTACTGCTTATATATCAGAGCTAGTAAGATAGCACATACAATAACAGTAGCTTTACTACTGTTCTTACTCTCGTAAGAAAGAGAGTAGCATTGATTCTTCCTAAAAGCCGAACTTTATCCCTTCATCTGGACATGTTTATCCACCTAACGTTACATTCACACGGATTTCAGTGCAAACAAACGAACCTGCCCAACAAGTGCTAACGTTAGCTATCCATACCAACACATTAGGGCAAACATACTTAGATTACTAACATAACACTAAGAAATAAAGGTACTGGTTGATAAAGCACAATTACCTGTGGAATTACTAACATAACACTAAGAAATAAAGTAACTGGTTGATAAAGCACAATTACCTGTGGAGAAGAAATGTTGCAAGCTCTGCATCCAGCTTGAACCCAATTAAATCACGTAAATCTCTCCACCTTTCAAATGCCGATCCGATGTTGATCCTGGTTTATTTACGCACTTTCTTTCTTTACTTCTTTATTTTCAGCAGGTGTTCTCTTTTCCTGTGTTGTTTTTGACCTCCTAGCTCTTGAGGTTAACCGAGGAATTGGAATCTTTTCCGCCATCACTCTTCATTACTGCGCGAACTTCAGGCGTGTGCATGTGATTGTAACGTGCGCGAGGGGTGGCATGTGCACGACCTGTGATTGACAGTCAGATCTCACACCCCCCTGCGCTGATTGGACCCGATGATCTGGGACGGGTGGATTTTTCCAAAACAAATAACACGCTCCAGGTGGAGTTAGAAGCTCGGTCTTTTTTCTAAAACCACTTTATTTATGTTGTTCTGTCGGATTATAGTGTCGATTTCACTGAATATGTTCAAAAAATTGTTGCCGACGGGAGCTTTAAACTTTTTCTTCTTCTTTCGCTTCTTCTTCTTCTTTCGCTTCTTCTTTCGCTTCTTCTTCTTCTTCACCAAATTTTAGACTGTATCTCCTCCTAGACCATTAAAGCTACGACCATCAAACTCGGGTCAGACCTTCAGACTGTTCTGACTTGAGTTGCTATATCTTTTCAGACTGATTTGAGTTTCAGTTTTACTGTTTAACTGCCAGAAGCCCTCGATACTCATTTAAGCTTTAAAGATGAACTGAACTGAAATTTGAAATAATGTGATAGAACAGATGTATTTTATTTATTATCATTGGTACAATTATCAAAATGGCAGAATTTGTTAAAAGGGTTAAAACTGTACGTTGAAAAGGTTGTTTTTGTTACACGGGCGCCGCCATGTTGGATTTCAACATTTGGCTACGTCACTAGCATGGTAGGCTACTCCGTTGCCAACCAACACCAGCAGAGCAGCCATAGATTGTGAATAGTCTGAGGCTAGCTGACATGGCTGAGGAAACAGAAACCAACAAGTCTAGGGGGGGTTCATACTGTATTGCCCCCGGCTGTATTAATGAATTGTATAGGGCTAAGGCAGCTAGGGTTACGATACATTTTCACAGGCTACCTTTGACAAGGAAACCAGCCCTCAAGTCATGGCTGCCTTAAAACGGTCTAGCCCTCCGACAGCCCCTGGATTTCGAGTCTATAGTGACCATTTTTTAGCGACAGACTATTTAGAGATATGTACTTTCGATACAACAGGTTCACTGGTGAGGGTTAAGTCCAACAGACTGAAACCTGAGGCCATTCCGTCAATGTTCAACTTTTCAGGCTATAGTACAGGGCAGACCGATAGACCAACGGCAAGTACTAACACCACCGATGCTATGTACCGCAGAGACAGGGCGCTGAAACGCTCACTTCAAGCAGAGGACAGAAAAGTATGTTAACTGATATAATGCTAGCAAGTCTATTAAGCAAAGGACTTCAGACATCCCAAGTCACATTGATACCGGCTCCCTGATGCCCGCAAATTAGTTAAAAACTGCGCGCACGGCAGAGAGCGAGAGACCTTGTGTGTGTGCCTCATGAAGCGCATGTAAAACCCCCCCCCCCAAAAAAAAGAGATACCTCCCTGAAATTACTTCTTGCAGGTTGGGATGTCTGCAGGCTGGATGTAAATTCACATACACAATACACAAAACATGTACATATTCACTTACACGTACATGTAGCGTTCAACAAAACGGAGACCGACACACTCGGAAATTGAGTCACAAAACCAAGCTAGATACGAAACATCCAACCTAGGGAAAGGGCTAGCAGCTAAACACGTTGGAGGAACTTTTGTCAAACTCAAAAAGCTAGCCATCACTCCGACCATATAAACTGATATTAGGCAATGTCAGTTCAAATGTTTTTTGGTTTTTTTACTTCGTAAAAAAAGTAATATCAATTATTTGATATCCAATAAAATGATGACCAAATGGCAACTTTTTTTAACACCAAAAACCCCTTGCATTACTGTGTCATTGCTGATATGGTATGCCTCCTCTTTAAATAACTGAATGTGTCTATCATCAAATAAAATGGTTGCTATGTCTTACAGTAAATATTAAACAAATGACAAAAAAAGTGTCGCCATGGTGTGGTTTGTCAAAATCAGTATAAAGCTAGCTTGCTGTCTTTTAGCTAGCTAGATGAATATAACTTCAAGAATGTAGTTCGGCTAACGTTACTGCTTTATCAAACGAATCAAATGAAGACCAAATCGATCATCTGTATTTCTTTCTCTCTACCCCCTGCCTTGTCAACAAAATTATTCTAGTCGTGATTTCTAGTGTTTAATCCTAGGTACGAGAGACGTGTTGAAAAAGTCAATGAGTACATGAAGCGTCTGACAATGTCTGCATCAAGTGTTTTATTTAGCCAAGTTAAAAGTCCAACGCATACTCGAATCCTTGGTACTCGGCTGAGGGGAAAAGATCCCTGATGTAGTTCACAGGATGGGATCGGAATCCTATTCCTCCTTCCCAAATGCCCCCTCGCCCAAAGAGTGAACTGCCGGTACGCCGTTAACCTAAACAGTCTGAGAAAAGGATATAACAAGTTAGCCTAGCCTAACGTTAGCCTAATGGCCAATTCGAAAAATAAACTGTACATACCTGCTACTTATGGGGCACTCCATCGTCTCAGCTCGTACATCCCTTAGAGAAAGCATAGCCACCTCCAACACGTCTCTCTCACCGCACAGCATCCGAAATGAACGGTGCATGGTGATGCATTTTTCGCTCATTAACAAATGTTCCAAGTTGACCTCTCTGCAAGAGATTGACTCCGGTGCAGTGTCCATGCTCCGGCAGCTCCCACACCCACACCAGTCACTTCGCCCCAAACGATCCTGTGCTGAGGGATTAAAGTTCTCCGTCGCTACGACGGATTTCCGTTAATTGCAGAGAGTCTATGACGGATTTCCGTCAATTGCAGGGTTCCCGCTGTCCTTATGTTCCTTAATGTCCTAAATTCACTTTTCATAATTTTAAAGCCTTAAATAGGCTTTCATTTCTCAAATAGTGTGATAGGTCTTAAATTAAGGAAAGACGAGGTGTATTCACCCTTCTGATGGGGATGTGATAAAGCCTGGATTGGAGCGAAAGCACATCCTCTCTCCACTCTAACATTCTGTAATCACTTCGCTTATGGGCCAGTCCGGGTTTTCAATTCCCGCTCACGGAAAAACTGCTCCGTGTTCACTCAGTTAATCTTTTTGGATAAGTGCATGTCAGGGTACAGCTGGTTTGCTGCGGTCCGAATCTGAGCGCGTTTGTTCCCGGCGCCCCCCGCAGCGTTGTTCTGGTTTCACACTCAACTTGATTCTATCCAACCCTGGTGCGTTTGCGTGCATATTACATCATCGCAAACGTGCACTGGCGCATGATAGAAAACAGAACGCGGGTCAATATTGTCCGTTTCTCAATACCAAGTAGGCCTACGCAAACTTCGGACTTGCCAAGTTCGACTCAGGAGAACGAACTCCGGAGGACGAGAGGACGCGAGTCCGGTTATTCTGCAAATGGAACAGCTGCATTCTTGATCGCGTCACTCAGCACGCTCTGGCTACTCCGGTTATCTCTTTATGTATATTTTAGACAACAATAAAACGAAATATGGTATAAAATACAACTCTGCCTCTTTTCATCAGCAATAAAATGAAATATATATAAAACACCTCTTTTCATTTATAAATGAACATATTATCATAAACAAACATATTAATGGCCACACAAATGTGGTTCAGGCAATGCACATTGATATCTTCACTGCATGTATTTCTAACAACACAAAATATAAAACACAACCCTGCTTATTTTTGTTTTCATTTCAAAAATATGAAACATTATTAATCATTAAAACTGACATTTAACAAACAGAGACAGGGTTGTATCGTTTTATTTTATTATGCATGTACACATACAGTAAAGAGAATGCATAGTAAAATATATATAAAGAACATTTTATATTTTTTAGAATATATAACATTACACAACCCTGTCTCTTTTTGTTAAATGTCAGTTTTAATGATCAATAATATCCAGTATAAAAGTATAAGTAGCCTAATAGGTAGGCTATAAGAAGCTATACAATGAGAAATAAATCAAACAATTCAGTCAAACATAAGTCAGCTCTCTAATAGGCTACAAAGTTAAAGTTAAATAGCCTAAATATATAAAGTTATGAAACTTCACTTTGCCCTCAGCCAAAACGATTTGCCATGGAACAAACTATATATTAATATAGTTTAGCATTGTTGGGTCTTATAAGATAAATAAAAACATGCACTGAAAAGTTATGTAGATGGTTGATTATTTGTCAAGCTAATTTTTTCATAGATTAAAATATCTTTTAAAATACGCAAACTGGCAATATTAAAGCGGTTTAAAACATCTCCCCTTAAAACGCTATTGGTCTCGACTATTTAAATAAAGTTCAAGGAATATGACTTTGCCTGAAAAAAATTTCAGTCGGAAGAATTTTTTTCACTTTAATCCCTGTGTGCTGTATGTGGAGCCTGAAACTGATCCTCCATGTGGTGGTGGTAGTCAGAAACTACTGGACTGTCCCTCACAGCCTCAAATGCGTAACCCATGCCGTTAAAAGTGCTCATTTTCGTCTGTGTATATAGGACCTGCAGCTGTTGCCTATACACCTTCGCGGGTCCTACCATGCCAGTGACGTCATCGAAATTGCCAGCGTTCTTATACTAACAAGCGCAATTTTTGTGTTGCTTAAAAAAAAGCTACATTGATATTTTTAATTAAAATTTTTAGTGTAATTTACTTTTAATTGTCATAACACGTTATCAACGTCGATTTTTTTCAGTTCAGTTCATCTTTAAGCTATGTATCTTTTTAACTAATAACTAATATTTCTTTATTTCTCTCTCTCTTTCTTTCTTTCTTTCTTTCTAACTAATCTATCTTTCTTTCTTTCTAACTAATCCATTTTTCTTTCTCACTATTCTTTTTTACTTTTCTTCCTTTCTAACTATTATTTTTTTACTTTTTTACTTTTAGTTTCTTTCTTTTTTCAAACTAATCTTTCTTTCTTTCTAACTAATTTATCTTTCTAATTAATTCATATTTCTTTCTTTCTAACTAATCTTTCTTTTTTTCTTCTCTCTTTCTAAGTAATCTTTCTTTCTAACTATTATATCTTTTTTCTAACTAATTTCTTTCTTTCTTTCTTACTAATCTATCTTTCTTTCTAACTAAATAAACTTTCTTTCTAACTGATCCATCTTTCTTTCTTTCTTTCTTTCTTTCTTTCTTTCTTTCTTTCTTTCTTTCTTTCTTTCTTTCTTTCTTTCTTTCTTTCTTTCTTTCTTTCTTTCTTTCTTTCTTTCTTTCTTTCTTTCTTTCTTTCTTTCTTTCTTTCTTTCTTTCTTTCTTTTTTCCTAACCTTTCTTTCGACTATTCTTTTTTTCTTTCGACTATTCTTTCTAACTATTCTTTCTTTTTTACTTTTTCTTTTTTTCAAACTAGTCTTTCTTTTTTCTAACCAATCTATCTTTCTTTCTTTCTAACTAATCTATCTTTCTTTCTGACTAATCTATCTTTCTAACTAATCCATTTTTCTTTCTTTCTTTCTTTCTTTAATTCTCACTGATCTACCTTTCTAACTAATCTTTCTTTCTAACTAATCTATCTTTCTTTTTTTTACTAATCTATCTTTCTAACTAACTAAACTTTCTTGATCCATCTTTCTTTTACTTTCCTTTTTCTTTCTTTCTTCATTACTTTTCTTTCTTTCTTTTTAACTTTTTTCTTTCTTTTTCAAACTAATCTTTCTTTTTCTTTTTTCTTTCAACTATTCTTTCTAACTATTCTTTCTTTTTCACTTTTTTCTTTTTCTTTTTTACTTTCTTTTTTACTTTTCTTTCTTTTTTCAAACTGATCTTTCTTTCTAACTACTTTTTATTTCTTTATTTTTTCAAACTAATATTTATGTCTTTCTAACTAATCTTTTTCAAACTGATCTTTTTTTCTTTTTTCAAACTGATCTTTCTTTCTAACTAATCCATCTTTCTTTCATTCTAACTATTCTATCTTTCTTTCTGACTATTCTTTCTTTTTTCCTAACATTTCTTTCTTTCTTTCTAACTATACTATCTTTCTAACTATTCTTTCCTTTTTCCTAACATTTTTCTTTCTTTTTTCCTATCATTACTTTCTTTCTTTCTTTTCTTTTTCTTTTTTCAAACTAATCTTTTGTTATTTCTTCTTTATTTCTTTCTATCTTTCTTTCAACTAATCTAACTTTTTATTTTTTAATTTTTCTCTTTCTTTTTTACTTTCTTTTTTACTTTTCTTTCTTTTTTCAAACTGATCTTTCTAACTACTTTTTATTTCTTTATTTTTCAATCTAATTTTTATTTCTTTCTAACTAATCATTCTTTCTTTCAGTCTGATCTTTTTTCTTTTTCAAACTAATCTTTCTTTCTTCTTTCTTTCTCTTTCTTTCTTTCAACTATTCTTTCTAACTATTCTTTCTTTTTTGCTTTTTTCTTTCTTTCTTTTTACTTTCTTTTTTTCAAACTGATCTTTCTTTCTAACTACTTTTTATTTCTTTATTTTTTCAAACTAATTTTTATTTCTTTCTAACTAATCTTTTTCAAACTGATCTTTTTTTCTTTTTCAAAATGATCTTTCTTTCTTTCTATCTTTCTTTCTTTCTATCTTTCTAACTATTCTTTCTTTTTTCCTAACATTTCTTTCTTTCTTTCTAACTATACTATCTTTCTTTCTAACTATTCTTTCCTTTTTCCTAACATTTTTCTTTCTTTTTTCCTAACATTTCTTTCCTTCCTTCTTTCTTTCTTTCTTTCTTCCTTTCTCTCTTTCTTTCTTTCTTTCAACTTCTTTCTGTTTTCTTTTTTACTTTCTTTTTACTTTTCTTTCTTTTTTCAAACTGATCTTTCTTTCTAACTACTTTTTATTTCTTTATTTTTCAAAGTAATTTTTATTTATTTCAAACTAATCTTTCTTTCAAAGTGATTTTTCTTTCTTTTTTCAAACTGATCTTTCTAACTAATCCATCTTTCTTTCTTTCTATCTAACTATTCTATCTTTCTAACTATTCTTTCTTTTTTCATAACATTTCTTTCTTTCTTCATTCATTTCTTCTTTCTAAGAGGGGCACTTTCTATCCATCTCTAATCTTTCTTTCTAACTAATCTTGATGATCTATACATCCAACCATCCATGGTCATGTTAAAACATGCTAAATCCTGCTAGCAATGTGGCAAACCATACTTGAAACATGTTAAACGTGCTAGAACAGTTTAAAACTTTTTCAAACTTTCTGGCTAGGCTTTTCCAAGCCAACTTAAAGTTTGTCTTCGAACTTTACCATCTCCTTAAATATTCGTCTAGCCTCCTCTGGGTCCTTTCCAGGGGAAAGTGCGCGTTATATTCTGTGACAGTGGGAAGGCCTCATCACCCACAAATTCATGGGGGATTGCCCGTAAAATTGACGCACGTAAAAAACTAAAGTTTGAAGCGAAATTTAGGCGCGTCATGCGTATGTTTTGTTTGTAATGGCGTGTTCACACCAGACGTGAATAGAGCGTCAAATTCGCGCCTGCCGAGTCTAGTTATACGCATGAATACTTTGAATCCATTTGGGCGTCAAGAGCGAAATTGATGCGCGTAAATTTCCCTTCAAACTTTTGTTTTTTACGGCGTCAATTTCGCTCTTGACGCTCGAATGGATTCAAAGTGTTCAAGTGTATAACTAGACACGGCAGGCGCTAATTTGACGCTCTATTCGCGTCTGGTGTGAACGCACCATTACAAACAAAACAATGGCAATTTATATAAAAAAACAACACATGTTGCTGGACATGTTTACATGCACCTTGAAGAATCAGCAAAATATGAATAATTTTAGCAAAATAAGAGGATCTTAAAATTTGCAACAAATAAAAAATCTTTTTTGTTTACATTTTTAGTACTACCATGATGGAACTTTTACACATAGTCCACAACACAATATTATAGTTTTTTTTAAAGCGTCAGTAAATGTTTTCACCCTGTATGGGTCCCTTTAATTGTTCTCAATGTGAAAAGATTTCAAAATCATGTCATTGCTTAAAAGGATCATGCAGAAGGTGCTGGAAAACCAAAGAATGTTCAGGACCTGGAGGAATTTTCCTGAAGAACAGTGGGCAGTGTAACTGATCAGGACAAGCAAGACACTCATGAACAACTATACAAAAACTATCATCCACACAACGACAATTATTAAAAGTATGTATTTTTCAATGGGGTCGTTAAAAAAAAGAAGCAGGTATAATTAATCATTATGTAAAACAGTTTCATCAGACTAGTACTATAAAAAATATGACATTTTAATATTTCCTCTTTGCTAAAATTACTAACATTTTGCAGAATCTGTAAGGTGTATGTAAACTTAATATGAACGTCATGTTGCCCCTTTAATGTTTTATTTCTTTTTTTGTATATGAAATTTAGGAAGCGTTTGTTATAGCATTTCTTAATAAGTCAGTGGCTATAGGCCAGAGGTGCACAATCCTGCTCCTGCCGATCAACTGTCCTGGGGTGCGTTTCCCAAAGCCAACTATGGTCGCAAGTTCCGTCGTTACCAATAGAGTTCAATGGACATTGCGATCATAGTTGGCCAATGATGCTTTTGGGAAACGCATGCTTTTTGCACAGTTCATCTCAAACCCAAAAGCATCTGTTTTTCTTTTGATGTTTTTGTGTAACGTAAAGCAGCATTTTCGCTACTTTGAAACCGCAGCACACAAGCTTAGAATAAAAAGACCTTTATTGTTCGTTGGTGTGGACGCTAATATAGTTATCGTTATAGTTCTTGGTGTGAACGGGCCTTTAGTCACGTCGGTCTCATCACCATTCTCTCTTGCTGAATAAAAAACAAAAAAACAAAAAACAAAATCACCCTTAATTCGAGAGACTTCCAGAAATGATTTGGCACATTCAAGTATGTCCATCTTCAAAGGTCCATAAAAAAGATGGGTTTTGTTAGTTTTACTTTAAGCCCAACTGTCATCTTTAATGCAGCCTTCAATCTTAAATGCACCCTTTAGTATCCCTGAAATTGCAGTGGCCCATTTGGAAAATTCACTGGTCCATAAAATGTTCAAAACGTTTTTTTTTTTTAACTTTGGATTTCGTTATACATAAGACTGTGTATTAAGTCCTGTTATTAGCTAGTCCCATATTTAACAAGTAACACATGTAATTACACATTTACCTCACTTTATCAGAGAGTAGATAGTTTAGATGTCCCTTCAAGTCCTGAGCCCTTGCACTTAGTAAGTTGAATATTAAACAAATCTTGAGGTATAAACATGCTTACTTAGGATTTTCAGATATGTCATGTTAGTATTAATGTATTAAAACTGTCAATCAAAATAATCACACATTTTCAGTTGTTAATCATATTTAAGCACACCTAACATTAAAATTTGTAATCATATATTTTCACATTAAATCTCCAAATTAATGTAAAACAACAATGTTTGCCAACAAAAGACATCTTTTGTTAAATATCCTACTATAAATGAAGGCCAGTATCAGCAATGCCAGTACTGATTAGGGATGCTCCGATCAGGATTTTTGCAAATCCCGACCATTTAAACTTTAATATAGTGATGTGTAAGCTCTCTGTTGACTGTCACTATTAACTTTTTTTTTAATGATTTGTTTTTTGTTGTTGAGGAAATTAACCATCATGTGCTGTAACTGTACCTGAACCTGATAGGCCTCAAATGAATCAATATTGAAATTCTAAGTTATTCAAATCTTAAGCTTGTAAATCGAAATTGAGTCCAATTGTAAAATTTGTGTCAATGCCCAGCCCTAGTATCTATTGTGGCGAGCAGGACGAGGCCGAGGGACCTGAGAGAATGGCGCGAGGCCGGTGGCGTGAGTGATAATGAACGCCACCTGTGAGACGCACCGGTCTCGCATCTCTCACAGAGGAGCTGAAGCATAAAAGGAGGAGTGACGATGCTGAAGGTCGAGAGAGGAAAAGGCCTGATTTTATGTTGTTTTGTTTCTGTTTTGTGTGTTCAGCAGTCGTCCGTGAGGGACAAATACTTTTGTTTTTGTATTTGTTTTATTTTATTACTAAAATGTTTAAATGTTCGCCGGTTCCCGCCTCCTTCTTTCCTGAATCTTAAACCCTTACATTGGTGCCGAAACCCGAGCATGGCAGGCAGAATCCGTTGCCATGGACGCTCGAGGCGGTGCGCTGGAGTGAGTTGCCGGGGGGAGCTCGCTGCCGGCCGCTTGGGTGCTGGAGGGGCGGCTGCCGTCCGGGAGGGAATGGAGGAGTCGCCGCTGCTCGCCGTGGGCCGGAGCCCGTTACCGTCCACCAAAGAAGGGGAGGAGCAGGGAGCGGGGGACTCCTGCCGGCTGCCTAAAACCGTAGGAGCCGTCGCCGTCCACAAGGCGGCGGAGTAGTGTCGAGCCGTCCGCCGAGGGCTGTCCAGTGCCACCGCCAGGCTCCGCGGGGAAGATCGAAGGTGGGTGACCAGATGACAGCGCGTTGTGGGAACCGGACCAAGACATTTTTTTTCTCCCCTCTCTCGTATCTGTCACTCCTCATGCTTCCGTCTCCGTTTCCCTCGCCTCGTCTGTCCATACCCCCCAAGGATCGCTTCCGCCACCGGGGGGGTTGGGGAGTTGAGAGCAGTCTCGTGGGTATCACCCGGCCTGGGAGGGGCGATGGGGGTATGTGGCGAGCAGGACTAGGCCGAGGGAAGTGAGAGAACGGCGCGAGTTATAATTCACTTTTTTTTTTTTTTTTACCTGAAGTAAGTGCTGCCTTTATATGTTAAAAATAAAAAATAACTATCCTGGGGGAAAATTCAACCGTTCTCCTCTCAAAACTAAATTCATTTCAGACACAAATTTGATAAGAACAAAGTGGAGTTTATTAGCCACACCAAAGATATATTTTTTTCTGTCCGTGTAAGCACAATCTAAGAAAAGTAAAACAAACCTTTAACATTTTGATGATAAATTAAATCAGTCTAATCACAGGCTGTCATTGTAGTCAAGCTGAACATATGTATTTACGGTGTATGTCTGCAGTGTTGTATCCAGCGAGGGCGGGGTAGGCTGTGGTGGGGCGGGGCTAGAGTTGAAGGTGATTATCGATAATATATAGCTATGTTTTTTACTCATCGTCCAGCCCTAGTTAGGGACCTGACCAAATTACAGGTCAGTTCATGGAGCTCTTTTCTAATAAGCTGATCAGGGGGTGCCAAGTCTGGAATTTGGAAACACTGGTTTAATGACTGCCTCTGACTTTTCTCTCAAATTCCTGGTCACGTGTCTGGTGTGCATTTGCTGTAGAAAGGATATGTCCATGTACACTTCCATTCAGTAGTTTGGGGTCGGTAAGATATTTTGTATTTGATATATCATGATGGTGAAAGTACTATGCCTTACCTGAAATGGCAACAATTTGTTAATGTTACAATTGAAGTAAATGGGAACAAAAAAATAATTTGAAAATAAAATTCTAAAATATACTATAACTATTCATGAAGTCACATATGATAAAACTCTATAAACAATAATACAAATAATAACTTTATATGTATCATTCAAGTGATGACTGAGCAGCACATAGCAATTGAAGTTGTTATGGCAACTAGATAAATTGAATGCCAATTTCCTATCCACCTAATTTTTAAAATAAGAGCTGTTGTGGCTCTTACAAAAGCATATAAATATAAGTAGAAGCCTCTGCTGCAGATAAATTTTGGTATTGATAGTGTTGCCAGAAAAACACGTAAATCCGAGTCTGAGAGACTGCATAAGCTTGCTGTTTTGGTTCAGGAGGAACTGGAGTTTGTTTGTGGAGCTCAGTGACTGTCTACAACTCTTGAACGCGTCATGGAACGCGCTGATGACGTGTTATATCTGCGCGAGCAGGGTGTGCGGAGTTATGAAAATACAGTTTCAACCAGACTAACAAAGTTTTTATAAAAAAAAATTACCTACCTTTAAATAACTCTTTAGTCAGGGCTAAGGTATGTATGTCCTTCTAAACCTCGGTTATTCACGATTTGACCCTGGTAGCAAGTGTGGAAATTGTACTCTGTCAATACATTAGAAGGCTGAAATATTTTCACAAACAGGCAAATATATATTTATAGTCAAGTCAAGTCACCTTTATTTATGTAGCGCTTTTTACAATACAGATTGTTTCAAAGCAGCTTTACAGAGATAACAGGAAAATAATCTTGTAATAATATTTTTAAATATAAAATTAAATGTCCCCAACTAAGCAAGCCAAAAACCAATGGTGACAAAGGCGAAGAAAGGCGAAAAAGGCGGCAGTGCGTGGCAAGGAAGCAAAACTCCATCAGGTGACAGAATGGAGAAAAAAACCTTGAGAGAACCCAGGCTCAGTCAGGGGGCCAGTCCTCCTTTGGCCAATGAACGAACAGTGTATGATTATGATTTAGGCAGCATTATAGGTCAGAAGTCAGATGGGATCAGAACTTTCACAATATTTATCCAGTTCCATCTGGTTGGGGTCGGAGTCATCACGCCGGTATGGAGACGAGTTTGTTGAGGTGTCCATGAGGCCTTCAAAGTGTTGATGAGGCTGGCACTTCAGGGATGCGTTGTCGTCGTGTCCATGCTATGGTCCTTCATCAGAACTGGATATGGCCTGGATCTGGTGGTTTGCAGTAAACCTCGGGTTAAACAGAGAGCGTAAAAACATCCTTCTTATGATGTACAAAGTACATCAGGATTTATGGGAAGTGTTCCCGGTTCCGCCTGATCTAAACTATGCAGCCTAACATTGAATTATAGAAGTCTATAATGTGTTATGTGTATGCTAAGCCAAAGAGATTTTTTTTAGTCTAGATTTGAACTGACAGACTGTGTCTGCTTACCGGACGATGTTAGGAAGATTGTTCCAAAGTTTTGGTGCTAAATAGGAAAAGGATCTACCGCCAGCAGTCGATTTAGATATTCTAGGTATTATCAACTGGCCAGAATTTTGAGATTGCAATAGACGTGAAGCACTATAATGCGTTAAGAGCTCGCTCAAGTACGGGGGAGCTAAACCATTTAGTGCTTTGTAAGTAATCAGCAATATTTTAAAATTTATACGATGTTTAATAGGGAGCCAATGCAGTGTTGACAGAACCTGGCTAATATGGTCATACTTCCTGGTTCTGGTAAGAACTCTAGCGGCTTCATTTTGGACCAACTGTAGTTTATGTATTAATCGTGCAGGGCAACCACCCAGTAGAGCATTACAATAATCTTGCCTTGATGTCATGAGCGCATGAACCAATTGTTCTGCATTTTTCATTCTGACCATATGACGTAATTTAGATATATTTAAAAAAAAATGCAGTTTTACAGATACTAGACATGTGACTTCCAAATGAAAGATTGGTATCAAAGAGCACACCCAGGTTCCTAACACACCCAGGTTCCTAATGAAGTGCAATAAAGCCACAGGTCTGGATAATATCCCGGCTAAATTTATTAAAGACGCTGCTAATTTTATAACTCCTATGGTTACTCATATTTTAAATCTTTCTATTTGCCAGAACAAGGTACCAGCTGAATTTAAAAAAGCTAAAATTTTCCCCCTTTTTAAAAAAGGGAGTAGGCTTGATTGTAATAACTATAGGCCTGTGTCAATCCTGTCGTCTTTATCTAAAATTTTAGAAAAAATATTATTTGACCAAATTGAGGAATATATTTCCAACTTTAATATTTTATATGAATTTCAGTCTGGTTTTAGAAAGTTACATTCCACAGAGACAACTATTCTATATTTGACGGATTATATAAAGAAAGGAATAGATAAAGGTAAACTAAGTGGGATGGTCTTGCTTGATTTACGAAAAGCCTTTGACACAGTCGACCATAATATTCTGCTGTTAAAATTAAATGCTATGGGATTTGATTCTAATTCATGTAAATGGGTCAAATCCTATCTTACGAATAGGTGTCAAATGGTCGATATAAATGGAAAGTGCTCAGAATTTTTGCCGATCTCTTGTGGAGTACCACAAGGTAGTGTATTGGGGCCCTTACTTTTTTTAATTTATATAAATGATTTAAAGATGGCCTGTTCGAGCCACTTATCATTATATGCTGACGATGCCGTAATAATAGTTACTGATGAAAATAAAGAAACAATAGAAAACAAGTTAAAAAGAGAAATAGTAGAAGTGTCTAATTGGTGCTTTAAAAATAAGCTATTTTTACATTTAGGGAAAACTGAGGCTATCTTATTCGGTTCAACTGCAAAATTGAAGAAATGTCCAAATTTAGAAATAAGGGTGGGAGATGAGCATTTTTCTTTTAAACAAGAAGTGAAACTTTTAGGATGTATTTTTGATAACAAAATGACTGGGGATAGCATGGCGGCTGCTGCTTTATCGAAAATAAATAATCGAATAAAATTTTTAGCTCGACAGGCTGCTTATTTAGATAAACAAACAATGACAAAGTTAGCTGTTGCATTAGTGCAGCCACATTTCGACTATGCAGCAACTTTTTGGTATAGTGGCTCTAAAAAACATGTCAAAAATAAATTACAGACTGCTCAGAATAGGTTGTGTAGAATTATTTTGGGATCACATCCTCGTATGCATCTAAATGATAACCATTTCAAAGAATTGGGAATTTTAAAAGTGGATAAAAGAGTAATTTTTATTAAAATCAAGATGGTGCATAAAATAATTCAGAGGGCTGTTCCTAAATACTTGCTTGACTATTATGATTTTGTGAGAGATGTTCACTGTATTTCTACAAGGGCAAGGATGAATAATATATATCTGTACCGGTTTAAAAGTGTAGTTGGGAGGAATTCGTTTTTGTATTCGAGTGCAATTGCTTGGAATGGATTGCCAGATAATTTAAAGCAAATACAAGAAGCAGGGCCCTTTAAAAGAGAAGTTAAAAAATGGCTTTCCATTTGAGATGCCATATGAATTTGTAGGGTATGAGTTGCTTGTTTTGGTTTTATTCCCACTGGAACTGTTCGCTCATTTTATGCATGTAGAGGACCACAATGGAAATAAGCCTGTGGCTTTATTGTGTTTTTTATCCTCAACAATTGTATGGAAATGTATATGAATCGCCTCCGGCAAGTTTGTATATGTGTTTGTTATCATTGTTGAATAAATCAAATCAAATCAAATCAAATCAAACTGACGACGAAGACTTCAAGAGCAGCCATCAAGTGTTAGACAGTATTCTAGGTTATTACATGTGCTCTTTGATAGCAATCTTTCATTTGAATGTCACTTGAATAGTATCTGTAAAACCGCATTTTTCCATCTAAAAAATATATCTAAATTACGTCATATGCTCTCAATGACAAATGCAGAACAATTAGTTAATATGTTCATGACATCAAGGCTAGATTATTGTAATGCTCTTATGGGTGGTTGCCCTGCACGCTTAATAAACAAATTACAGGGTTGGGTACCAAAACCGGTTTGGAGCACAGTTTGATCTGTCTTGCATGCGCGCTCTTGCTCGCTCGCTCTAGAATCCGGGAGATTTTAACTTATTTGCGGGCATCAGGGAGCCGTTATTAATATGCGGGAGACTCCCGGAATGTCTGCTGATAGCGAGGGGATTAATGAAGATGCCGAAGACAAAACGCTCCAAGGTTTGGCTGCATTCCACGTGTAAAATTACGCGTCAGAACGCCCTCTGGGTGTGCCGAATGTCTGAAGCCCATATAGAATCACTCGAATTCATTGGCTGATGGCGCGGTCGCCGACTCAACGCTCTTACGTCGTCATATATTGGCGCGCGCACCATCTGCTCCTCAGATTTCTCTGCCGAAAAAGGAAGCTTGTCGGCAACGCGAGGAGTTTGGCAGCGAACGCAGCGTCTTGTTCCCTATTCAGATAACAAAGGTTACACCAGTAACCAGAAACGTTCTCTTTCATAGGAAGGGGTGGCACGGTTCACAAAACCCACGGTTCGGTTCGTATCACGGTTTTAGGCTTCACGGTTTGACTTGACTTTAAGCACATTATTGAGACCATCTCTGAGGAAAGCTAGGTGACATTTTGATACAGCAAGAGAGAAGACATTGATGAAATGCTTTTGTTTATTTGGCAAAAAAGGAGAATGTGTATTGCTATCTCTACAGGGACTTATGTGCATTTTTAGCACACAAAGATTAAAATTAACTTGCATTTCTCAAACTGTCAACGTCAGTGTAGCTCTTACAAAATGTTTATCTTTTAAAAGAAAAAGAGAGAAACTCTTAAGGCACTATCTTTTAAATAAGTCAAAATATGTTACACATAATTGCCTATAATGAGGCTATAACAATAGCAAAGGCATAACCATAAAGTGAAACATAAGTTCAATCTCAACACAAAAACAGTATCAACAATCCTTCTATTCCCTGAGAGTGAGGATACATTTTTTTCACTTGAAATTAAAGTGCAGTATTTTGAAACATATGACTGGAGTTCTTATGTCACTGTATTTAAATATCATAGGTAACATGAAATCCAAAATGTTCCCACACACCGGACTTATACGACGCTGGCGCATCCTCCAACTCCAGTTAGCCTTCCTTATATCTCCTATTACTTTAAAAGTAAACACACTGTCTGAGGTCACGGGCACGAGGTTACATTGCGCATGCGTTGAACCGTGCGACGCACATACGCACCGAACCGAGACAAGCGAACCGAACGGTTCGGATGTTTTTTCATGTACCGTTCCACCCCTATTCCAGGGTGTCCGCGGGTCCTTAAAAAGTCTTAAAAAGTCTTAAATTACATTTTTAAAATTTAAGGCCCTAAAAAGTCTTAAAAAGTCTTATTTTTACTTATGAAAGGTCTTAAATTTTCGATGGCAATTTGACTTAGACATATCTAAATGTTTTCCAAATTAAATCTAATTAGCGTACTTTTTTATTTATTATTCGTTCTTTGTGGATTTGCTTGTTGACGTGACATTTCGCGTCACATTCGCGCCAGCATTACGTCTGTCTCCTGCACGCGCAACAGCAGGAGAGGAGAAGAAAGCTGGTTAATTTTAGTTCAATTGTAATTTCATTCTTTATGTGTGTAGTGGTGTGCGATGTGTATTGTCTATTATGATATTGTAATCATTGTTTTACTTTAACGTTAACTATGTACGAGGGCACACTGCGAGCTGACATCGCATTGTCTCGCTTGCTTTCACTGCGTAATGTGTCAGTGCAGTTATAGGTATGTTCCCTAATAGACGTATAAAGTTTTTGTATTTTACCATATGTTGTATTTTACCAAGAATTGAAAGAATTGAATATCTCATAGCTTTATTTATGCAATTGTAAATGGGAGTGTTAATATATTAATGCCTGTTCTGATGCTGCTTCTGTGTCTTCTCTGCACTGCAAAGATGGATTTTGATTTAATTTAACTGGTAACAGTGGTATTGTGTTATTATTCTAATATAATTTAATTTGAATGTTAGAATTTGACATAAAAGGTGATGCATACCTCTATGTAAAAAAAAAAAATCAATATATGGGTGAAATTGCCCCTGGAACTCAATTTAAGGTTGCAAATATTGCCCTTTAATAAAAAATGTTTATTTCTTTCACTGCTGTGAACTGACCACTGCTTAGAATATGAAAAATATGAATATCTTTGTGAGTCAGCTGTCAACAACAGGCCTAAACCAGCCATGGTACCAGTACACAAATACAATCAGTAAAATATAATCTAATTATCAACAAAACTTTGAAAATATTGAGACATTTTTTTGTCAATATTGCGCACCCCTAATGTAAGGTATTAATTTTGATTTCTTCAGGTCTTAAAAAGGTCTTTAAAAGCCTTAAATTTGACTTTAAAAAGTGTGCAGATACCCTGTATTCATAGGTTCACTCAACGCTGCGTAGCTAAGACACAGTGGGAACGAAATACCAAACTCGCCAAGCTAAGCACTGCCTTAACTAGTACAATGACCAGATAACTTGCATGATTGTTTCAAGCAGACAAAACATGGGAACCTGTAGCCATGTCGAGATTAGATAACCCTGGTAGTAATCTCTATTAATCTCCAGTATTATTACATTGTTTGATACAATATTGTTTTATTTGATATGTAAATGTGAATATTTATTTTATATTGCTTTATTTATTATTACCATATGTTACTTGTATTTATATTGTTTAAAGATTTAAGTTAATATTGTGTCCAGTTTGGCCCTGTAAATAAAAGGGTATTATTTTTTGATAAAGTGTGCGGTTACGTTTTCTTAAGTACCGTTTCAAAAAAAATGTAAGCACCGGAACCGTTTAAAAATACCTAGTAGGTACTGGTATCGGATAAAACCCAACCGATACCCAACCCTACTGATAACGTTAATGTTAAAAAAAAAATTATTCTAGAGAGAGTGCACCTTTTCTTCAATTAAGATGAATTGACATTCTAACCATTCTCTGGGCTTCACTTTGGAAATTCTCTCCTCTTTCTATTCACTTGAAGTTCAGAGGCATTTTTTTTAATTTGTTTTTGCGATAGTCTTTTTAGCAGTCAACAAGACACCTCCAACTTAAATCAAGGAGTTACGTGTAGGCTATAATAAACCGTTTCAGAGAGTGATCAGATAATGATTTGATCAGAGAATACCAATTGAGTAATGATTTTTTAATTACTATCTATGTCACTGTGTCATGAGTGTGTTAATGTGATGAGGCCAAATGGATGAGTGGTGTCTTGATGTACAAATAATGGAAATGTTTTGATATGTCCCAAAAACAGGTGATCCATCTGTCTTGACATGGCTCAGGATTTCAAACCTGGTGATTTGATTTTTGCAAAGATGAAGGGGTATCCCCACTGGCCTGCAAGGGTGAGCAAGCACAACTAAATTATCATAATTACTATTATTATTATTATTATTAATTTGTTTATTATAGTCAAATGTCACTGTCTGATTAATGTTTAGTGCTTTGCCTTTAAATGTTTACGTATGCTGCAGTTTCATGCTTTACATATGCCACTGTGCAATTTCAGATTGATGAGATTCCAGATGGAGCCGTCAAACTGTCAAATATAAAGTTTCCAATCTTCTTTTTTGGCACTCATGAAACGTAAGTAGAAATTTGTCAAACTTTGTTTTGAATTGTTGTGGAGCTTCAAATGGTCAAAATCAAAATGACAGGTTAATTAAAGACCTGGGGCCTGATGTATTTACTTTACGTATACACACAAAAGGAATTGAAATGTGCGTGTGCCATTTTCTATGCACATATCGGGATTTATATCAAATAAACTTAATAGTAAATGTGTGCGCACTCTAGACCAGAGGGGGCCAAACTATGGCCTGCCAAACACTTTCATCTGGCCCTTGAGGGAGTTTTTATTTATTTATTTATTTATATATATTTACAGTTATATATTATAAAAAAGTTTTAAAAAATATTACACTTGAATAATGGTTTTGGTTCAGAATTAATAATTTGATGCAATACAAGCGAACGCCAATAAATGCCAGTATAGCACGCAGTACAGTTAGGCGGGCCTACTACTGTAGAATTAGAATGCACTCGGTAACTCGGACCTTAACCCTTTCACGCGTAAGTTTAAAATATTCCAACTGACCCCCAGAGTGAGTTTTTTCATGTCGACCGTTATTTTAGAACGTTCCCCCTTAATGTTTGTTTGTGCCACAGTTCAGAGAGTCCTGTCTGTTTGATTTACAACACGAAAATGTATTTGTTTCTCCTGAAATGCATGTAAAAAAGTTGCCGTTGAACTGTGAGAAGAATAGAGTAAACTTTAGAGTTACTTAAACTATTTGTGTCTGATATGAATAACACACGTCAGCAAATTATATTATATTTTAATCGATTATTGCTGCTTCCATAGACATCAGTATGTATTTTACAAACTCCAAATGTATTGTTTTACTAGTGCTTATGTGTATTTAAATGCCTGAAACTAGGGCTGTAACGGTATGGAATTTTTTCTTACCGCGGTGAAGAAGCAACAAATATCGCGGTTTGGCGGTTAACCGACAACCCCCCACCCCCACACACACAAAAAAAAACAGCGACCGTGTCACACACTGCAGACGCGATCAAGAACACATGTAGCTTGTAAATGACAATGGAAATTAATAATTATAAAGCAGTATTCTTTATTAACAAAAAAGTGGGAGTGCTCGTAGCGCATATAGTCATATATTTTCTGGCAACTTCCGACAGAAGAGGGAATCGAGCCTGATTATCCCGCCACCAGGCAAGCGGATCAGAGTGCAGATCGATGGCTTCCTCCTGCAAATACCTTGCGACTTCAGTATCTGCACGGATTCTTTTTGGGACCGGATTGAAGAATTGTGCTTTTCTCTTTCCAAGCGGATCCGCAAGATTAATTTTTTTTTTTGGAGGAGGAGAATTCAATTCAATTCAAATTTATTTGTATAGCGCTTTTCACAATACACATTGTCTCAAAGCAGCTTTACAGAAATTGCATTTCGGAAATGTACATAGAAAAATACAGTTAGTTAATCAAGTATTAATTTATGGCATAACATATCGCCGGCTTTGAGTCGTCTCTTCACAGGCGTCGAGTCGTCTCTTCACAGGCGTTGGGGCATGTGGGGAGAAGGGGAGAAGGCATGTGGGGAGAAGATGATGGCGCACTTCCTCCTTCTCCCTCTCCAGCCGCAGCGGCACTCATGGCACCTTCTCCATCCCCGACATCACACCGCTCTTCGGGCATTGCCAGAATCTCATCCAGGAGCGCATCTTTAACGTCATCTCTGGGGTTGATGTCCTTGTATCTTGGGTCAATGAATGAGGCCTTTGCCAATAGTTGCTGTGCTGCAGGTGCACTATATTTGTCTTTCAAGACTCCAACCATTTTTCTTTTCAGGTTGCGCGTCAACTCCGTGTCTTCGTCGGTTGGGAGCAAAATATCCTCAGTTAATAACTGTAGGACTGGTTTAACAGAGGACGCTGTAACTGTCTTCTCGGAAGACAACGCATCTGTAAAATCCGCGACCTTCTTCAGCGCTGCATTAACGGATTCGAGGACTTCGATGTCCTGCCACGTCGGTATCAAATGTTGGCTGCGCCGGTCATCCATCAACACCCTCCTAATGGCTGGGACTTGCTCGAGAACGCGCGCAAACATTTTCTGCTTAGTGCCCCACCTGGTAGGACAATCCTGTGAATACATTAAAAACACAATTGTAATCCCATTAGGCTATGTTTTTTGTCCTGTGCAATAAAATGTATTTATTTATAAAATGCCTCTACCTTCTTTTCGCGACCAGTGCAATGTTCACATCAATCTGTATTTTGTAGCCTAGGCCTATATATGATGCTCTTATTCTTATTTTCCATTTCTTATTTTTTTTTTATTTGATGTGTTAATCGTGCGCACAATTTAGCCTACTTTTTTTTTTCTTGCACCATGTGCAGGGCTCCGTATCTGGAGCTGCTATAACAAGCGAATTTCTCCAGCTCGGGATCAACTAAATCTTATCTTATCTTGATCATGAAAATGGGCAGCAGAAATTCAGAGCATTGATTGGTGTTTCCATAAGTTTTGCCCAGTTATTTACAGGATTTTAGATTTCGTTATTTCGTTTCGTATTCGCTTTGGAAAAATCTAATTATTAGCCTACATCTTTAATATATTAACAATAATATGAAATAACATTTATTTATATAACTTTGTTTTTTTCGATATCTTTTGAGTTTAATAGGAATTATGGAACCGGTTTTGTCATCGTTTGCAACCCATTTTTTTGTAAAATAAATTATTCAAAGTTTTAACAAGTTGCGTTTGGACGAGTGCGTTTATATCCACGGACTGTTACCTGAAAAATAACGTCTAAAGAAATAAGAATCGAAGTTTAGCACAACTCACCAGAACTAAGCAATGTTGGGGCAGGTTGAGCTTGACTTGTTCTTTCTGCAGCTTTCTCTTCTTTTGCCAGCTCTGCGAGAAAGTCGTCACCAATGTTCTGCACACACCCATGGCTCGGGCAGTGCGGTCCTTTTCTATCTTCATTGCATTGGTGACGGCTAAATGCAGATTATGGCCAAAGCAATTTAGCCATTTCCAGCCAAGTTTTCACACCGCAGCCACAATATTTGCCCCATTGTCTGTGGTAATACAGACCAATTTCCTCTCGTCCAGGGACCACTCTTGGAAGGAGGACCTGAGGGCTTCCGCCAGGTTGTCACCCGTGTGGCTTTTTGGCGTGAATGCGGTCTCCAGGCACTTCGATTTTAGTTCCCAGTTTGCGCTGAGATAGTGTATGGTCAGGCTCATGTATGGCATCATGTTTACGCTTGACCACATATCAGCTGTCACTGCGAAATGATCAGCGTCTTTTAAGTCCTGTATTATGCCGTCCTTCACTGACAGATACTTTTCAGGGATCGCTGTTTGAGAAAAGTACTTTCTGTCAGGAAGTACATACTGCTTATCAAATGCCTGTAGCATGGCTTTGAACGCTGGCTTCTCAACGGTATGGAATGGTACCATTTCTTCAACCAAATAACGAGTGCTTGCCACTGACTGCTGTCTCTTTGGTACTTCGCACCTCTCGCAAAGGCCTCGGAGACTCCCAACTGTCGCTGCTGGCCAGAGGTTGTAGGCTTAACGTTACCTAATGTAGATGTGTTGCACCCAAGTCCGGCAAACACCACAGGATGGTTGATTCTAATATGTGATCTTAAATTAGTGGTATTTCCTCGCGAGACGGATACTTTTGTGCGACAAATACGGCATACTGGCTTGTCCAAATTCACTGGCTGCCCCTTGTCACCTGCCTCAAAGCCAAAATGTGCCCAAATAGGCGACACAGTATTTGGCTTAGACACTAGATTCGTGGCCATTTTTTGAATAATGTCATTCAGCTAGCGCCGTCAACTGTTATTGCCTATACCACATAAGAGAACTTTTGCTATTTGCAATTAAAATTTAACTCCAACTGTTTACGTTATGCTTTTGTCTTTTATGCCTGTATTTGTGTGTATTGAATTGAACATTATCTGTAAACATCACAAGTACTGAAACCTAATACTTAATTAATAATAATCAGGCACACAAAAATAAATCCCCCATATGTTTAATGGACTGTCCCTCCCTTTGGCTGGAAGCCAAAGGGAGGCTTTTTTCAAGTTTTTTTTTCAAGAATCCCTTGAACATAGGACTCGCGGAATACAGTAAATTATAAGCAAATATTAATGTGTTTATAGTTCACATCACACACCATATGCACTCCTGTAACTTTCAGCAGCAGCAAAAAAAAAAAAAAAAGTGCGGTGATGATCTCATTAACGCGATATTGCGGTGATGCGGTTATCGTCACACCCCTACCTGAAATCTAAATTAAAGATTGTGTTTGAAAACACTGCAAATATTTGTGATATATGACAAGCGCTCAGTGCGTCCGTTTTTGGCTCCGCACCAGCCAACGCGAGAGCGCATAGTTTTTGAATCTGGCAGTTATGTCTTGGCACTGTACATATTTTGTCCAGACTTTGACACCCTTGCAAGGAGAGGGGACCGGGCTCATTGTTTACATTAACACTTTAATAACCATGTCTTGGAAAGACAAAGACTAAGGTTCTCCCTCAGTTTTAATCAGACATAGTTTTATGATGATTGATATGTACATAGTAATAGCAGTGCACATGAGATTATATCTGTTAAATTTTACTTTTAATAGATATTAAGAATTGTTTTTTAATGTGACAAATATTTATGTCAGATAATATATTTTCCATGCATACCTCCAGTGTAAATAAAAGTTATTTTATCATGGATTTAGTATGCGGCTCTTTAATTGGTTAGCAACACTTGATGTGACCCTCTGGTCTAAAAAGTTTGCGCACCTCTGCTCTAGACGGTGTGTATGCACTCTTTTACTGAAGTGAGGGAAGTAATGAAGTAAACAGAATAATTGTAACTGTTTTCCATTTGATATTCACATTTAGATTAAATGTTCCAGTCTCATTAATGGAGTTAAAGGGGTCATATAATGGTACATGCACTTTTTCAAGTTGATTGTACTGAAATGTGTGTTGGCAGTGCCTGTACACAACCATCATATAATGATAAAAATCTATCCAGTGTTTTTGTTTTAATCTCCTTATATGTTTTCCCCTGCCTCAAATTGAGCCGTTCGATTTTGTGACGTCCCTAAATCGGACGCCCCGCCCAAGATTGTTGATTGACAGCAACGTTTCAACAGATCCCTGCCCTGAGCGAGCTGTCAGTCATCATAGTCCGTCATTGTTGATAGCTGGAGCAGAATGGCGTCTAAGCGATTGTGGTGTTCTGTTCTTGGGTGTAATAACGAACACAGCAGTAATTTTGATGTTCCTAAATCTGAACCGCTGAAGACACAGTGGCTGAGTTTTGTTTTCGAAGGGAATATTCCCCACGAGCAACGTCAATGCTTTCATGTTTGCGCGATTCGCAAATCTTTTCTCACCAGACTGCTTTATTAACGAAGGAAGTTAACTTATAAAGCTGATTTTGATAAGAGGCTGCTCCTGAAAAAAGAATCGTTAACTATTCATGTCTCCCTGCTGAACCTCCAGAAAAAGTAAGTGTAAAATGTTATTAACCTTTATATTAATCTTTGCAAATCGCTTCACGATGAATGCGGCTAAGGTTTACACTCAGGGTACATACGGCATGTTTTCTATGTACGACGTTCTCAATTCATAATCCCACGTTTATAATGAACAACGCATTATGGTTATTGTGTTATTATAAACTGAGTAAGTATAACTTACATCAGTAAACACATAGCGTTCGTACATCTCACTAAGTTACTCTACCCTGCCAGTACACAAAGATAGATCAAAGTGACAAGATAATAACCAACCATTCAGAAACGTCATGTTCGAGCCTTAATTGTCGAACTTCTTCGAACTTCTTCGAACTTCTTCTTATATGACCCATTTAAGCACTCAAATTATACAGTCATAATCCAGAAGAAAATTAAATTATATGATCAAAAATTATATGAATTTGGATAGAAATATTGTAGTGTATGCGCTGCTTTTGAACACTTTTCCTGTGGCATCAGGGCTCTACAGTGCGACCATTTTGCTTGCATATGCCCCTAAAAATCGATCCGTGCGAACCGGAAAAATGATTTACGAGCACAATGTGTATGGAGCTAGAAATGTGTCTTTATTACATGTGAGAAAATAAATGATCTGAGAGAAAAAAAAAGTTTGAGAGAAAAAGTTATCACACTGATAGCAAAAAAGCATTTCATGAGAGAAAAAAGAATATTTGAAAAAGTTTTCATACCAATAGCAAAAAATAATATTTGAGACTAAAAAAAGTTTTGAGAGAAAGTATTTTCTCATAGAACATAAAAAAATATAAATTTGAAATTTTTTTAATTATTTTAAGAGAAAAAAAATCTCTCTTAAAATACTTGGAAAAAAAAATTCAAATATATATTTTTTGCTATCAGTGTGAAAACATTTTCTCTAAAAATAAAAAGTGTTTCTCTCAAAACGCTTTTCTATGCTCTCGATGCAATTTTTTGCTCTCGTGTCAGGATTTTGCTTTAGCTGTGAAAATTGTGTCATGGGCGGGGCCACGTTCTTTTTTTCCTATTGGAACGTTCCTATTGGCCAGTCCGGGTGAGCATCGTCTTGTCTTAGGAGTCGAACTGAATCATTACACCATTGTTCGCGTTCGGTTCACCTAGATAGATGCAGTCTTTTTTTTAGATTCTAAAAAATTTTTTAGAGTTTAGATTCTCTGCCCGAGCCCAGGCCCGACCTCGGGCCGATATTTCCCGTCACCATCCTCGGGCCAGGCCGGGCTTTTGATCTAGAGACGTGCACTCCCAACGCAAGAGAGTGTGGCGCGGGACTAGGTTTGATGGCCGAGTGCGAGCGCGGGCGCGGGCTGTAATGCACTCACTCTGTGTGTGTGGGTTCCGGGAGAATAAAACGATTTGTGGGACTCCCGCAAACTAGAAATATCTATGAATAAAACATAAAAACTAATACATTTTTATTCATCTGTTGCAGAAAAACAACAAGAACAACTAAAACAAAATACAAATGATTTACAGGCCAGAGTTTTGTTTTATAACATGTTTGCAGCGTTGAGCGATGTAGCCAATCACAGACATATGTGTTGATTTCTTGAACGCAATGGCCAATCAGAAGCATTTAAGATAGTCTCCCCTCACTGCTCAAAACGGACTGTTTGTTCAGAGCTGAATTCTGTATGCTGGCAAATCCTCTAATTATAACAAACAAAGTGTATATATTATGAAAGATTCATTGTGCAGTCAGCGTCATTGATAATAACAGAGATGTGTGAGATCGCGATGAACTGATGTCAGCTTTAGGGATTTTTCAGGGAGCGCACTTTGCGCGCATTCAGTCATGCCAAACCATGCACTCAGTAGCTGCTTGATTTTATGTTATAACAGTGGTTTGTGTGTTAATGCTTTAATAACACATAATTTATCAGGAGCATTTATGCTGATGTGTATGATGGTGACACGTAGGCTAACTTGAAAGTATTTGGAGGTGCAGAACAGAGGAGGAGGAGAAAGTAACATAGAAAGTAGTTGAGAACGTCAGTTATAACGACCCACGTATTAAAATGGTCGGGACTCGGGTTTAAATCGGGCTCGGGCTCATAATTATTGTTAATGCGTCGGGCTGGGCTCGGACACAACGTGCACGGGCTCGGGTAGGATCGGGCTTGATTTTTTGGGCCTGATCTAAGCTCTAAGTCGAGCACGGACACTCCAATGTTTGGGTAAGATGATGACACACACACAACTGGATGTTAGCTGGCTGAGCAAGTTCAGCATCACTGAAGATTAAACATTAAAAATAGCACTCATATTCATGAATGAATGTGTATTATATTATTAGCTTGCTAATCGCTAGTAAAGCTAATTATTAATTAGCCATCATGCTAGGTAAACTTGCATGAGTGCTATTGTTTAATGTGTAATCTTCAGTGATGCTGAACTTGCTCAGCCAGCTACCCATCGAGTTGTGTGTGTGTCATCATCTGCAGAGACGGCATCTATCTAGGTGAACCGAACGCGAACAATGGTGTAATGATTCAGTTCGACTCCTAAGACAAGACGATGCTCACCCGACTGGCCAATAGGAACGTTCCAATAGGAAAAAAAGAACGTGGCCCCGCCCATGACACAATTTTCACAGCTAAAGCAAAATCCTGACACGAGAGCAAAAAATTGCATCGAGAGCAAAGAAAAGCTTTTTGAGAGAAACACTTTTTATTTTTAGAGAAAATGTTTTCACACTGATAGCAAAAAATATATATTCGAGATTTTTTTCAAAGTATTTTGAGAGAGATTTTTTTTCTCAGAAATAATTTTAAAAATTTCAAATTTATATTTTTTTATGTTCTATGAGAAAATACTTTCTCTCAAAACTTTTTTAGTCTCAAATATTATTTTTTGCTATTGGTATGAAAACTTTTTTTCTCAAATATTCTTTTTTCTCTCATGAAATGCTTTTTTGCTATCAGTGTGATAACTTTTTCTCTCAAACTTTTTTTTTCTTCTCTCAGATCATTTATTTTCTCGCATGTAATAAAGACACATTTCTAGCTCCATAAATGTGCGAGTAAACTACAACCTACCATAATCGAAAACGAGACGATAGCTAAATAAAAACTAGTTTTGAATGACAAAAACTATGACGAAAATCTATTGACATTTTTGTCAACGAATAAAAACTAGACAAAAATGTTAGATAGTGACGATTTGTGAAGCGATCCAGTCAGAACTGATGTCCTGCGTTTGTAGATGCGCATATTTGTCCTGTAGTAGGGACGTGCTGATCTACCAGCGGCACACGGGTTCACATGAGCTGCATGCCTCATAAAATATAAAAAAATGTAAACGTCTGGGAGAATGAGTAGAGCAGTCATATAGATCTGAATAAGAGTGACGACGACAGATAGTTTTCTGTGCGCACACACCCGACTCGTAGCGTGCAGCCACACACACACACACACACACACACACACACACACACACACACACAGCGCGCGAGGACTGAATTTACTTTCTTTCGTGTCTGAATGGACAAATACACAATTTCCGTTTTGGAGAGTATTCACGTAAACTGTGTCGGTTAAGTCTTAAACAGTTTTGAGTGTATCGGATGTGCATCAGTGCAATTGGATCCGCATGTCATTGGACATGATACGATGTCTTAAAGTGACAGTGAGTAATAAACCTAATGCAGTCTGTGTCCTTAATATTGATCAAGCAACAAAAGAAAAAGAGAAAAGCATTCACTGCTCGTTAATATCTTTAATAAGGATTCATTATATTTAATTCATACAAATAAATATGTCTGCTGCTTGAAATAATAAAGAATGATGTATGCAAATAGTTATAAAGAAAGCATATATCATTCATTGAAAGAAGACTATTCTACTTTAGGAAAAGGGGTTTTATTTTAAGATATTTTTTTAAGTCACAGTAGTTAAATCTGTATATGTATTGCATGTTAAAACTTTAAAATCGTTCATATTAACAGGTTAATAGATGTTTTTTCCGGGAGTATATGGGTTTGGGCATTTTAGAGAAATTCTAAATGAATGCATTACATTTGAACTAAACCCATTATATTTTAGTCATCTGAATTGTTTTATTTTTAGTCTAGTTTTAGTCGACTAATACTAGTAAATACTAATACACTAATTTAAACTAGTTTCTCCATGTTGTGGAAAAGGCCTCTGCAGTGGAAAGATGCAGATTCACAGGTGTGCCGATGTTCTCCTCCTCCTGAGAGCAACACGTTCCCCTTGTTCTGTTTTACTAAAGTGATTGTAAAGTGTGATTTATACTTCTGCATCAAAACGATGGTTTCGCACCATAGTTGAACAGAAAGAGGAGCATACACGTTTTGTATATATATATATATATATATATATATATATATATATATATATATATATACAGTTTGTTAAACTCTGTTACTTGAACATTTTTCACTACGCTCCAAAATGTCTGTGTGCTCCTAGATTTTTTCATTTAGGAGCACATGTGCTCCTTGGGAAAAACCTTAGTGTAGGACCCTGGGCATGCTACGTTTTAATGACAGTGAAGAGTGCTAGGTCATGATAATTCCTCTTTAAACTAAATTGCAGGACAACTTATTATATTATTAACTTAAAAATATTTATCGCGAGAACAATGATCAATGATGCGCATTTGTTCGATGGTGCAACGATCTATTGGCCGGTTTGTAAAGGTCTGATGACAATAATGTACAACCTCTGCTGCACAGAGGTGTGCTGTTGACGTCGTGTGCAGGCAGACAGTATCCTAGTTTTAACTCCTTCTGTGATCTTCCCAACATTAAGAAAAATTAAATTGTATTTAAAGGATAGAATTTGAAGGAAACTGTAAGATTTGCATATTTTTTTATGTTTTGTCAGTGATGTGCAGTCAGACAATTGTATTTACACTGCAAAAAAAACGACTCGGTTACTAATGTAACCTCGGTTCCCTGAGAGGAGGGAACGAGTATTGCGTAAGTGGCTTACGTTATGGGAAAACTCCTTTTCTCGAGAATATTGAAGTCTTTATGTAAAACGCATTGCAGCTGCACAGCTGACAGCAATGAACGAAGGAAGCTCGGTCATTGGCTGTGCTGCGGCAACTTGCTCGAACCAATGACGGGGCGACTCTGAATGCGCGACCAAAGAGCGCGCTTCGCGCCCGCGCGCGTCAGAGCCCGCCAAGATGGGCGTGGCCAAGAGCTATTTATTGGGCGCCCCGTCATGAGAGTTCTTTAGGTTAAAACGACTGAAGCGAACTAACCAAGCACAAGCACGGCAGCTTACGCAATACTCGTTCCCTCCTCTCAGGGAACCGAGGTTACGTTAGTAACCGAGTCGTTCCCTTTCGAGAGGTCTCTCCTATTGCGTAAGTAGCTTACGCTATGGGAACACCATGCAAAACGCCGTGCGTGCTGAACTTCGCCTTATGATAGCCAGAGGCAGGTGCCTGAGCTGAAAAGCAAAGTTATCATCCAACTAGCTGGCAGAGGCGAGCTTTATATGTGGGAAAAATAGAGAGCGGCTAGAAGGCGCTCAGTGTGACACAAGCACATACATAATCTAGATACGAACTCGTAGTTCAACTAGTATCATGCTTGATAGTACATTGGAATGCAATGTCGGGGCCTGTAGGTTGTAGAACCTGATAAATGTGGACGGTGAGGCCCAGCCTGCCGCCGCACAAATATCCTCGATCGGTATCCCGCTCGACCATGCCCAGGAAGAAGCCACACTCCTGGTGGAGTGTGCTTTGACTCCCCAGGGGCATTGAAGTCCCTTAGCTTCATAAGCCAGCGCTATAGCCTCAACTATCCAGTGAGAGATTCTCTGCTTTGAAACGGCGGAACCTTTCGTACGGCCGCCAAAGCATACCAACACTTGTTCTGTCTGTCTGAATAGGGCAGAACGCTCCAAATACACTCTGAGAGCCCTAACGGGGCAGAGTAGATTAGCGTCGTGTTCGTCTGCTGGAGACGATAGCGCAGTTAGGGAGATAACCTGTGCTCTGAAGGCGAGCACTTTAGGAATATACCCATGTTTCGGTCTAAGGACGACCCTGCAGTCGTTAGGTCCGAATTCTAGGCAGGCAGCGCTTGTCGAAAGCGCGTGCAGGTCGCCCACTCTCTTGACCGAGGCGAGTGCCAGCAAGAGCGCAGTCTTGAACGAGAGCTGTTTAAGGTGCACGGTTCGGAGTGGTTCGAACGGGGGCCCTTTAAGAGCGTCTAGGACAGTAGCTAGGTCCCAGATCGGCACTGAGGGGGGCGTGAAGGGTTCATCCTCCTAGCGCCCCTTAGGAAACGAATAATTAGGTCGTTTCTTCCCAATGGACGTTCCATTACAGGGTTGTGTGACGCTGTGATGGCCGCCGCATATACTTTGAGCGTGGAGGGGGTGCGGCCCGCCTCCAGAAGCCCTTGTAGAAAAGCGAGTACGTTCGTAATCTCGCATGTCTCAGGGTTCAGGCCCTTGGCATTACACCAGTCACTGAACACTTTCCATTTCTGGGCATATAAGCGTCTCGTGGAGGGCGCCCGCGCCTCAGCGATGGTTTTTAGCGCTCCGCTCGTGAGGTTCCTGGGAACCCGTTGAGGGGCCATGCATGAAGGGCCCACAGATTGGGGCGGGGATGAAATATCATCCCGCTGGCCTGACTGAGGAGGTCTGGCCTCAGTGGAATCGGCCGTGGTGCAGATTGCATTTGCATCAGATCTGGAAACCATGTTTGGTTCTTCCAGAGTGGGGCTATCAGAAGCACTGCGTTTTTCTCCTCTCTGACCCGACTGATGACCTGTGGCAGCATCGCGATCGGCGGAAAGGCATATAAGGGGCGGCTCGGCCAGCTCTGGGCGAGCGCGTCCGTGCTCTTCGTGAAGAAAAGAGAGCAGTGCGCGTTCTCCTTGGAGGCGAAGAGGTCGATCTCCGCTTTGCCAAAGGTTTTCCATAACCATTGAATCGTCAGCGGGTTGAGAGCCCATTCTCCTGGGAGAATCTTGTCTCTGGATAGCATGTCTGCCCCCTGGTTCAGGGCGCCTGGCACATGCGCTGCTCTCAGCGAGCGCAAGTTGTGCTGGGACCATAAAATGAGTCTCCTGGCCATTGAATGCATGGAGCTCGACCTGAGTCACCCTGGCGATTTATGTACGACACTACCGTCATGTTGTCCGTTCGGACCAGGACGTGTTCGTTTTTTAGATGTGGAAGCAGGGCTCTGAGAGCCAAAGCGACCGCTTTCATCTCCAGACAGTTTATGTGTAGGCGCTTCTCCGGGTTTGACCAAAAGCCGGAGACAGGCCTGCCCTCGTAAAGGGCCCCCCAACCTATTTTGGAGGCATCTGTCGTTATCATCTTTCTCCTTGTGTTCACACCCAGACTCACGCCTGACTGGTACCAGTCGGCGGCTTTCCAGTGCGTCAGGGCTTTTATACAGCCGTGGTTCGCTCTGATTAAAAAGTGGCCCGAACGCCACGCGTGAGTAGGGACGCGGCTCTTGAGCCAGCGTTGTAGAGGGCGCATATGCAACAATCCTAGCTGGAGTACGGCCGATGCTGAGGCCATGAGACCGAGCATCCTCTGAAACCGCTTGACGGGGGCGCGCGCGCCCGCCCGCCCTGAATGATGTTGCAAGGCGCCGGATGGTGAGCGCGCGCTCTGATGAGAGACGCGCTGTCATTTGCATCGAGTCTAGAACTATTCCCAGGAAAGAAATCCTCTGGCTGGGAGATAGTATGCTTTTTGCAAAATTGATTCTTAGACCCAGGCATTCTAAATGGCTGATAATCCAAGATCTGTGTGTTATTAACTGACTCTCTGATTGTGCTAGGACCAGCCAATCGTCGAGATAATTCAGTATTCGCACTCCCCTTCGTCTCAAGGGGGAAAGTGCTGCGTCCATACATTTCGTGAATGTACGGGGAGCCAGGGACACGCCGAACGGAAGTACTGTGTACTGGTAAGACTGTTCCTCGAAAGCGAATCTCAGAAACGGCCTGTGATGAGGCGCTATTGGAATGTGAAAGTAAGCATCTTTCAGATCCACTGAGAGAAACCAATCTCCTCGGCGTACTTGCGCGAGGATATGCTTGGTTGTTAACATTCTGAACGAGCGAATCATTAGTGCTTTGTTCAGGTGTCTGAGATCTAGGATGGGGCGGAGACCACCATCCTTTTTCGGGACGAGAAAATAGCGGCTGTTAAAACCTGCCTCGCTCATAGAGGGGGGAACAGTTTCCACAGCGCCCTTTTCTATTAGTTTGCGCACCTCGGTGCGTAGAACCTGTGAACACTCCTTTCTCACTTTCGTCTCAACCACAGTCGTAAAACGTGGTGGTCTGCGAGCGAACTGGAGCGAGTATCCGTGCTTTACTATATTCAATACCCATTTCGGCATATCTGGAATGTTTTCCCATGCCGCTGCGTGTACAGATATGGGCTGAATACAGGCTAGGGGCGGGCCGCTGTGACGTAGGGACCCGGCCAGCGAATCGCCTGAGCTCGTAGCTCTCAGAGGCGCGGGCGCGCGCTGAGCAGCTGAGTGAATGGGCGCGTGTGTGCTTACAACAGCGCGCGCTATGTCTGTAAAACTCGCAGCCTGAGCTGGGGTTGTGTTTGACACTGTAAGGACAGTGTTTATAAGTGGGGGTGCATAAACAGTGGTAGGCACACGAGTCACTTTTATAATGTTTCCCGCTTTTACTGGGGATGAATTCATAACTGTGTGAACAGTGCTTGTGTGTAGTGGTGCGTACATGACCGTAGGCACGTGATCTACATTCATGGGGCGCGCAGCCTGAGCTGGGAATGAATTTGGCACTGTTTTGACAGTATCTGGGAATGCACACTTTGTGGACATGTGAACCCATAGTGACACAGGCAGAAAAAGACTCTTTTTGTGTTTTCTGTGCGTCGCCGTAAAAACGGCGTTTGTTTGCAGGTGAGCGAGCTCTGTGACTGGCCCATTGACTGCTGTATGGACATTTCCAGCCGCCTGTAAGGGGACTGGGTAATGTTTGAGCTTTTGCAGAGAGAGTGGTCCGGCTTTTGCGAGACACGCACTCTCTCTTCTCATTCCTGTGGCTAGGACGGCTTTCGAGGCTCAGGGTTCAGCACAATCTTGGGCCGAGGACCCCGTCGCTCAGGAGGCGGCTTGCGGTTGTGGGAGCGCGAGCGGCGTCGAGCGTCAGCATGAGGCGCGGGCTGAGAGGCGGTGGGAGCTGTTCTAGCCCGCTGCGGCTGTGGCGGTCTCTGTCTGCTCTGCGACGAGCTGGAGCGCTTGGGCAGGAAATGGCGCATAGCTTGTGAAGCGTTCTGGGCCTCAGTGAAGCGTTCGGCGAAACCTTTAACCGCCGGTCCAAACAGCTGGCTGGTGGAGATAGGCGCGTCGAGAAACGGCGCTTTATCCGCGTCCTTCATCTCCGTCAGAGTCAGCCACAGATGGCGCTCGAGAACAGTCAAATTAGCCATGGCGCGGCCAATAGACTGGGCGGTGGCCTTCGTGGCTCGCAGAGCTATATCAGTTGCGCTGCGTAGGTCCTTAAAGGCTTCGGGTCCGGGGCCAGACTCGTCCATAGAGCGGAGAAGCTTAGCTTGGAACACTTGAAGTACCGCCATTGAGTGAAGCGCTGATGCAGCTTGGCCGGCGGCGGCGTAGGCGCGACCGGCGAGAGCAGAAGTAGTGCGGCAGGGCTTCGAGGGGTGGGAAGCTTTGGCTTTCCATCCGGTGGTGGAGGGCGGGCAGAGATGATTGGCCACGGCCTCCTCGAGGGGCGGCGTTCCCTCGTAGCCTCTTTCCTTCGCGCCGTCCACAGAGGAGAGCGACAAGGAAAAAGAAGGCTTCAGACGCGCAGAGTGGGGGGCTTTCCATGACTTGGTGAGTTCGTCATGAACCTCCGGGAAGAAGGGAGAAGGCCTTTGCCGAGGGGCCTGCTGGCGCCCCTGCAGAAACCACTCATCCAGTCGGCTTCGGGTTGGTTCTTCGGGAGAAGACCAATCGAGCCCGAGGTCCTCTACGGCCTTCGAGAGGACGCGGATAATCTCCGTATCCATGGTGGAGCCCCCGCTCGTGCTAGCTAGCGTCGACGGGGCGGGGTCGAGAGTGGAGCCCGGCCAGTCGTCCGATGCGGCGTCGATGGACAAGCTGTCATCCATTCCCCCATCGTCCTCGGACGCGCCGAAAGTCACAAGGCCCACCGCTCTGCTAGAGGGGTGTGGGTCCGGCTGGGTGAACTGAACCGGCGGTGGGGAAGGTAAGAGCGGCGGTGAAGCACGCGGAGACTGGCTCGGCGTGACGTCACTGAGCTCCGGTTCAGGAAGCCTCTGTGAGCGGCGCTTTTTCTTAGTGCGCGGCTCAAACAGAGGGGTGGGGGCGATGGGCTCGCTCACGGCGAAAGCGGCGAGGCGAGCCCGCAGTGCGGAGAGACCCAGGTCATCACATTCCGGGCATCCGCCCTTGGTCAAAGCAGCTTCTGCGTGGTCCCGGCCCAGGCAGCGAGCGCAGATGATGTGACGAACCCCGTCCGGGAGAAGGTCTCTGCACGACGCGCAGGAAGGCATTTGAAACAACGCCTCAGAAAATTGCTCTTTTACAAGTGTCGCGGGGCGAACAGATGTAAAGATACTTGCGTGTGTGGCACGCCGGATGGCTCAGTAGGATGGCGTTCGAAGGCGGCTGAAGGTGCCGACATCCTCGTATCAATCCCGCTGGTATGCTTTTCGACGGCGGCGAAGGCTTCAATAATCCGGAGGATCCAGCGAAGAAGGTGTTCGCTGAAGGAGATTAAATCTAAAGAACTCTCATGACGGAGCGCCCAATAAATAGCTCTTGGCCACGCCCATCTTGGCGGGCTCTGACGCGCGGGCGCGAAGCGCGCTCTTTGGTCGCGCATTCAGAGTCGCCCCGTCATTGGTTCGAGCAAGTTGCCGCAGCACAGCCAATGACCGAGCTTCCTTCGTTCATTGCTGTCAGCTGTGCAGCTGCAATGCGTTTTACATAAAGACTTCAATATTCTCGAGAAAAGGAGTTTTCCCATAGCGTAAGCTACTTACGCAATAGGAGAGACCTCTCGAAAGGGAACAAGGCCTATATGTTTCCATTAAAAAATATACTGTATCTCATTTTCCTAATATCTTGTACCGTTAAACATGGCATCACATGGCTGGGAATATGCAAATGGAAATATGCAAATGAGAATATGCATGTTAGTTTTACAGATCTGAAAACTCTTGTGTACACACAACCTAGCTTTTGGGATAGAATCTATGTAAAGTTTTATACATAAGGCCCCAGATCCTGCAGTTAAGTTATGGATAATTAAATGTCATAGTTATGTATTATGTGTATTATGTGCTTTCTGTTTAATGTTTCAGAGCATTTTTGGGTCCCAAAGACATCTTCCCCTATTTGACTAACAAAGACAAATATGGCAAACCAAACAAAAGGAAGGGCTTCAATGAAGGCTTATGGGAGATTGAAAACAACCCTAAAGTGGAGCTTAACGGACATGAGGTGCTGTTGTCTTGCCGTTTGAGATGGAAAAAGTTAGATGGTTTAGGCTTTGTGGGAGGTTTTGATATGGAAGTACAATAATGCCAAATGTTTTTGAAACACAAAAGCTTGAGTGCAATTGAAAAAAAAATGCATTGCATTAACCGTGCGCATTGTATTTTTAGGGCTTGCATTTTTATGGGCTAAAATTCAATATGGTTGTATATTTAAACTGTGAATATTTAAATTCAAACATTTCACACACAAATTCATTATTAAAAATTCAATAATCCATAGTCACCTTTCATATTTCACAAAATGTTCATTCTGTTTAAAAAGACAACCTATAATATTCGTCATGCAAATTTCGGTCGATTTTATTTCGCTTTACAAATTCGCTTCCACAAATTCAGTGGTTCAAATTCAACAGAAAATTCACCAAATTCAACAGAAAATTCACCATTTCACATCCGAGAACTGCAGGAGTAGGTGTAGATTATCAATTCATAATCTTAATCTGCTGTTAGTCGACCTCACCAGTAGGTGCTGCAAGCGCATGTTTACGAAGACCAGAGCAACAGTCATTTATTCATAAAAACGGATTTATAGAAATGGAGCAAGCGGTAAGTATTTGTGATGATTATCAGGACCAGTATATGTATGGAAAAGCTGATAAAGAGACACTAGCTGTGTTTACATCTTCACGGTTACTTTTGTACAAGTAAGCATCTTTCTGTACCTTGAACGAGATAATAATGTTATTAAAACATTACATCTGAGGTAGACATATATTTCTCTCGGTTCTTTAGTTTCCTTAAGTTTATATCACGGCGCTGTGCTGCAGTACTGGGGGTTCCCAAAATACGTCATACTCCAGGATTCCCCTGCCGTCGGGACACTTAACATAGCTTAATGGACTAATACAGTGATATAAAAGACCAAACTCGCACCTTATTGGGAATGTAGGCTATACTATATAGGCTACAGGTAAGCAGATGGACTCAGAATATTAACGTAACACGCAAAGTTTCATGCTAAGCGTTTCCCATTGAAATACTGGTATAAAGTTGGCTCGACATTGGATTTTCGATATGCACACATGTAGGAACCGTCTCTAAAATTACATATGACCTGGGTATACATGTTTCTAACTTCAATAGCATTTGGCATAAAACCTACTGTAAAGTGTTCATGTAGGTGCAAGGCATAATGCACACCTTTTAGATTGTTGATATTAAAATAAATATGAGCTCATGCGGTAGTGAAAAAATTGCAATATATACACATGATTTAACAGTTTATTTGATTATATATCAAAAATCTAAGAGGTGTGCATCATGCCTGATACATGCCTGTATAAACACATACAAAATGACCCACACCTGACTTTGTTTACGTTTTCTTGCCACTTACTATTAATATTTTTAGCATTTAGCCAACGACCTATGTTTCCAAACTTCTGACGGTGGTTTCGTCACGATCGGTCTAACGGTTTCGTAGATATTGGCAAATGTTTTTTAAGTGCTAAATCACAGTTCTACACAAACCGTACGGTGAAACATAGCATGTTTGGTATCGTTGGACTCGGCAAGGATTCAAGAACATAAGGAGATGACTCCGCAGTAAAATTAAGTCAACCACACCCAGAGTTATAAGCATTTGAAAAATGTATTTTGCTGGTTCGAAACTTCCCAGGCTCCTTCAGGGCATATGAGCCATACCGAGTTTCGAAACAATGCGTTCATAAAATACAGCATTTTGGTACAAAATTCAAAATGGCCGAAGCCTTAAATGGTTGATATGAGAAAATTGGATATCAGTCGACTCGGCATGACACCCTGAATCTAGCGAGACCACTTTTATGATTTTTGGACAAAACCGTTCGGAAGTTATAAGCAAAAAATGCAATTTTTCATATCTCGGGACCAATAGC
Organism: Siphateles boraxobius; assembly: GCF_051911475.1. NCBI lineage: Eukaryota > Metazoa > Chordata > Actinopteri > Cypriniformes > Leuciscidae > Siphateles > Siphateles boraxobius. Next base: position 4,629,463 of record NW_027508777.1, on the reverse strand, counting down.
TGGCACTGCGCCTAAACATAGCATTTAGCCTCAAATCATGCTTGTGATGACACGAAAAGTTTGAACTTTTAAATCAATAAATGTAAATAAACGACTCAATAAAGTTTGAATCAATAAATGTAAATAAACGACTCCAACCTTAGCTTGGCAGAATAATAAAGACACAAAATATGGACACAAATTATTCTCTTTATAAAGATAAAATCTTAAAAGTGACAACAGAAAAAAAAACAATTTCTTCACATTAACTTTTTGTGAAAAATGTGTGCATTTTTAATGTCTTTTTCAGTTCTGAAGTACAAGGCAAAGTTAGGTCTAAATACGATAAAGCGTTGTGGAGATACAGCCTTACGTCTGTTTTCGCAAGTGCTACGTAAAATTATTGCGCAGTATTCAAAAAACTGTTTGACAAATCAACATGAATTCCATAACTTTTTGTTGGCATGGTCTGAAGATGATCTGGTTCAATTTTCGTTATTATCGGAGCAACGGCCTAGGAGGAGTTTGAATCGTATTGAGCTAAGGAATTAGGGGAAAAAATAATTGTGTTTCTAGCCCTTGTGGTTCAAAAGTTATTAGCATAAACGATTGAAACTTTGGACAGTTGTTGGCGCTAGACGGATTGAGTTAGAGACTTCAAATTTACTATGGTTTACTATTACTACATTGTGCCAAATTTCATAACTTCCCCGCAAGAGGTTCTATGGGCTGCCATAGACTTCCAGAGCGGAAGAAGAAACGGAAGAAGAATAAGAATAAGAACGCCAATGATTTCAATAGGTGCCTACGCACTTTCAGGATTATTATGAGAATGGACCCAGAGTTAAAAAAAAAAAAATTTAGCATGGAAACTCCGTAAACCGCAAACTGAAAGGTCAGTTTTCAAAATTAGAAATCCAGAAATCAATTTACCGTGCTATAAAACAGAAGGTATATTAAGGTCGTTTGAAATCTATTATAAAAAATTATATTCCCAACCAGAAGCAGCGTTTTTTGGAATCTCTAGACTTACCATCAGTAGGACTCACACAAAACAAACTGGTAACAAAGAAATAACAGAAGCAGAAATGGATAAGGCCATATCAAATTTAAAGACAAATAAAGTACTGGGGGTGGGGGGGTACTGGGGTAAAATCAAAGTACTGGGGGGAGTGGTAAAAAAATTACGGAAAAACCTATGCTCTTATAGTGTTTAACCATGTTCTTAAAGGGGGAGAGATCCCAATATCCTTGAAAAGATAAGACGGAATGTGGGTCATATTGACCTATTTCGGTTTTGATTATAGATTATGTGCTTCGATAATTGCAAAAAGATTAGAAAATTATAATTCCTGAGTTGATTGATACCGACCAAACAGGATTTGTGGAAAACAGGCAGACACAAGGTAATGTGAGACGGGCATTATTTTTGATGATAGCATAAGCAAAAGTAATTCTAAATCTCTGGTAATTAGCCTCGATGCCAAAAGGCTTTTGACTCTGTGCGATGGGAGTTTTTGTACCTGGTACTGCAACGTTTTGGCTTCAATGAAAAGGTTATAGTATTGCTTAAACCACTATGTAATTTACCGACGGCCCAGATTTAAATAAATGATAATATTTCTAGTTACATTACAATGGAACGGGGATGTCGCCAGGGGCGCCCTTTAACCCTCTGGGGTCTAAGGTGTTTTTGGGGTCCTTGGAATGTTTTGACATGCCCTGACATTTGTGCTTTTTTCAGTTGCTTATAAACATATTAATGGCAAAGTTTTCATTACACTCTATATAGCACAAACAGGGCTACCATGTATGTACATGTTTCTATCTTTGAGAGAATATTGTTTATGCATGGTTATTTGAAAAAACTAAAACGTAAAGTTTCTGAAATAAGGCCACAAAACACATACTAAATGTGTCCACAAGACTTTTGACTAATGGATGTTGTCGCCTAGAGTTTTTGCTGCAAAATGATCTGAAAATCATCCTGCCTAATCATTTACACAAAAAAATACATTGATTTAAATTTTGTAAGACACTTTTAGTTTGGAAAGGCAATATGCGTGGGGGCGTGATTCCTACCTGAGAAGACAATGACCTGCATAATGAGCTGCATATTGAGCCTTTCACAAAGGTGCGTTACTGGGTACAAAAGAATGCAAGGACAAAATAAAATATAATATATATATATCTCCTCACATTACCCCAGTGTCTTTTTCCACTAATTTTGTATTCATGCAAATTGTATAATATCTAAGGTAATCATTTCTAGTAATTGTACAGTTAATTCTCATACTGTATTTTCAGAAAGTTTTGGAATATGTATCCTCTCCCCAAATTTGTCACTAATAAAACACAATAAAAAAAGTTACAATTACAACTATACAATTATTATTACAAGTATAATCTTTCTTTGTAAAAAGTATACATTTTATCATACGTATTTCAAAGGTAAGGATTCATTAGTTTAAATATTGGAACAAACACTATAATAACTACTTCTTTGATAATTCAATGTACCTACTTTATTTTTGACAAAACATCCCATACTATATATTTAACATACGAGCAGAAATAGCAGAAATCTTATCTAAACATTCATATTTAGTCTGTGACATATCGTGTTTATGATATATTAGCATTTAAATGTTAATCTGCAGTTTGTTGCTTATACAAAGATATTTTATTTCAACATATTTCTGTCTATTTTTACTCATCTCAGTAGGCTATAGCAATAGAGTTTGGATGTGTTCATGTAAAAATAACATGTTTACTAATGTAGGTGCGAGTCTGAGATGTGTGCTGTACAGCTGTAGTAAACAACGCGTCTGCATCTGTGCTGTTCATTCATTCACACACAGACACGCAATTCATATTTAATCAGTCTTTTTGCAGTTTACAAACACTGTTCCATATCGCGATTAGAACAAAGCACTTAGAATAAACAAAGAATAAACTTGGTATTCACATCAGCTTGATCCGTTGCTCCTCGAAATTAAACTATCAGCACTTCTGAGGTAAATTTTCCAGGATTATTACGATAGTATTATTCCTCAGAGCGTACCAAGACGACTTATCGTATAGTTAGGGATGGGACGATTACCTGAATTACTATAAACCACGATAAAATGTACTGACTGTTAGTATTATCGTTTAAAATTTAATTATCATTAAAACGTGTTTGATTATCGCGATTTTAATAACTCACTGTATATCCTGTCCAGCCAGCAACAGTCAAGCAGCGCGCAATGTTGGAAACTTAATTGGGGATGGTCACCCTGTCTGCAGAACATGCACAAAAAAAGTTGGGGAAACACTTCAAATCTGCCGAGTCGTCTTGTGTGACCATTTTGTGTGACTTGTTGCAGCGAACACAAGGCAAGTTAACTTTGACCTCAATACTAAAACTACGTCTGGGAAATAATTGGGCACAAAATGTTGTTTTGAGTTGAAATATTTTATCTCACTCACTTGAAATAAACGTGAAGCTTCCACAAAGAAAAGTTCGCAGCAAGTGGCTTTGAGCCAGACAGCAACAAACAAGTTCAAACAAGACTATTTAGAGTGACATTTAAGAGATAATAATGTATATTCATTGTACAGTTATTTCACCGCTTTTTTTTTACAACATAATAAAGGGGATATATTGAATTGATAGATTAATGTTTTAAATCTTACCCATTTATAAATTCATTTTGAACAGCATACAAAACAATCGTCCAGACAAGAGGATCACAACAATATTATCAAACTCTGTAAACAATAAAACAACTCTGATTTCATTTTCAATACAATCTAAAATGGTGACGCAAGACGGTAAGTTGTATTTGAATGAAATGTTTCATCCATTGCGTGTCTGTTGTGATACATGGATGTGCGCTGTGTTATAATGCGCTGCTATTGACGACGGTCATTATAAGGAAGGAAATGCCACAGAATATTATCTTCCTTAAAAAAACTGCATAGAGCTGCTTGTTTTATTTGTTGTTTGTTGACTTTAAAATATAAAACTGTTTTCAGTGTGAGCATCAGTTCTTTTTGAACACTTTCATCTCGTTTTAACAAAACCGTGATATTGATAATCACGATAATTTTGATTAGAATTCAAGCTTCATAAAGAAAAATCTCTTGTGCCTGTGTGACGAGTATTCGCTGAGTTACAGTTCATTTTCAGAATGGACTTCACTGACAGAGAGAACGCAAAACTCGCATCATGTTTATTTTTCTTTATTTGACAAAAAGCACAACACTTTGTTTTTATTGTGAGTATACACAGAAAAATAGACACTTAACAGGATCGAATGATGTATAAAACTTATATGTAAGATCAAAATCAACAGAGTATTTTGAGTCTCTTTTGTACTGATAAGAAAAAAAGCGCGCTGGTCACGCCCAGCGTGACCGCCGACCCTAGGGGGTTAAATCGCACAGTTTTTGCACTATTCATAGAGCCACTTGCTTAAGCAATTAGAGAAGATGTAGAAATACAGGATTCCAATTTAAAGGAAATGAGCACAAAATATGTTTATTTGCTGATGATAATTTTATCATTGTAATACAAAACGCAATTTGTCACATAATTTGAACATGCTGCTATTTAGCCTACTAATTAATGCCTATTGCACTTTATTTTTTTGCAAAAAGAAAGAAAGCCTGAATAAAATAAGTCATTCTCATTATAGCCTAATTAACTCGACACCCTGTCATGTCAGGGTGACTACTAGGACGAGCCTGTTCTGAAGACTCCCGTGAATTATCTCTAAATTTTGACACTTAAGATTTAGTCGCACACTTCACTTAAATTACAACTGAGATGCTTAATGACTTGTATTTAAAGTGGTTTACCGCTATACCGCTATCCCCGCAATTTCTTGCTTTTCAACCGCGGTTACAAAAAATCCATACCATCCCAGCCCTAATGACCTTCTCTGACCCAGACTCCAGTTTACATTATGTCATGCCTTGAACAGTTTGGTTGGTACTCAGGATACAGATTAAATTTAGACAAAATTTGAACCCTTTCTTTTAATTATTCACCACAGGAGAACATGCGTAATAAATACAATTTTAAGTGGAAAACTAATAATATTAAATACTTAGTATTTTATCATACCAAAGAATATGACAAAAACTTATAATAGAAATTATGAATCTAAAGAACTAGAAGTAGATTTGGACAGATGGATAATCCGTGTATCATTCGTTCAGTCGTGTTTGGATTTAATATTGAAAGTAGAAAAATGAGAAAACATTTCTTTTTTTGTTTTTTCATTTTTTCCAAAGAAACGAAAAACAAGAATTAAGCTTGATTTTCGTTTTTCGTTCTGAGGTAGAAAAATGAATAAACAGCTTGAATATTCGATTTCTACACGTGGGCGGGAACGAAACGCCCCTTTCCTCTGATTTGTCAGCCGAAGATCAAACTGTTCCTTCATCAGTCCTTCCTCGGTAGCGCACAGCAGAATAAGAGTCCTCCGCTGCTGGTGATGTGCGGATTCTTAACTAGTTTATTGCAGCTACATTTCATCTTTTTCTCATCAAACAACCAGACTAACGAATGGCTTGACAGAACCCGTACCGGGGTAGAGCCTACAGGGCTTTCTTCTGTGTAGATATAGCCTAAATTCACCTACGTTGGTATGGCAGGGTAAATGACGGCTGCTAGCATGGTCGCCCTCGCCCAGTAAGTTTAAAAAAATGATATAATTAATTGTAAATTAAATATTTTAAACACTAATATTAAAAGGAAATAATAATTCATTGCCTATAATAGGCCTAACGTCGTTCAGGCATGAACTGTCATCAGCCTGACTATCTAACAACTAGAGAGAGAACAACATAGATATTAAAATGCATACTCTTCATTTTCGAGTTTTATGCCGTAGGCCTTGTGTTTCATTAAAATGTATTAGCCTATAATCTAAAGGATGCACGCTTGTGCGTGGGGCACCGGGTCATGCTAAGAGTAAAAATCATGCGCGGGTCACGTTGTAAAAAACGCATTTTATTATTTGCTTATTCAGAAATAGTGTAAAAGAACGGTAAATAAAATACTAAATGAACATTATAAACACTATGAATAACAACCTATACGTATTTTACTTCCCCTTAGCCTATGTCAAATCTTTAAATGAATGGTAGCCTATCCTATTAAGAAAACAACAAGAATAAAAAAAATTTAGCCACGCATAATAAAAAATATACATAGTAGCCTATCAAAATCGCCTATTGTGCCCTTTATTACAAACAACATTTAGCAAACACGAAGCCTAAACAAATTTATTTGAATCAAAACTGAAACTGTACCGACGTTGGGTTCGCACCAGGTTCGCACATTTCTCATTCGGCCCAACGTTTCCATATTTGCAATGTAACATTTGGATGCTAACTATTAATGTAAAGAAGGCTTCATACTTCAGTCGAGTCCTAATATAGACGAAGGCTAAATCCGCACTTCAAGGGAAATGAGTTTGGAAGAACAGCAAGTTATGATTGACCGGCACAGTCTTTATATTGTACAAAAGACGAATAAAATTAGGCAGAATAACATTTTATATGTTTGGTTGACTGTTTTATTTTAATAATGAACAGGCTGCGTGTCAAGTTTGTAATGCCAGAAGTGAACTGATAATATGTTGTGTAAGCGCTATGCGCTGGCGCCATCACTTGGATTTGTTCCTCGGCTGGGGAAACAACTTAATACTCTGTCGTTTAATACTTTGTCATTCCAAACAGTAAAATGTATATTTTAATTTGTGTAGATTCAAAATGACTACAAAATGTCATGCCTTTGAAGAATAAAGAAAACAACACGATGCGCTGCTTAAGTGCGTCTCTGTCTCATTGAACATCTTTCTGGCGCACACCATAAAATAAACCAAAATACAGCGATTAGCCTTTTTGGCGCGCCTACTTTTGAAAGTCAACATTTAGATTATCTGAAGTAAAATGCATTATATAAGCCTAAATCACTTAGGAATAAATCACAGTGTGCTTATGATAAAAAAAAGTCAAGTCATCCTCATTTATATAGCGCTTTTAACAATGTAGATTGTTTCAAAGCAGCTTTACAGAGATAAACATATAATTTAAGGTAACAGAGATTGGTTTGGTTTTGTAGTGGCTCTTGAAAAATGTTTTCTCCAGCTAAAGTTAGTTTTGATTCATTCACTTCCGTCTAAATGATCATTTGTTATTAAATAGGGATGGGACGGTATGAAAATTTCATATCACGATTATAGTGACCGAAATTATCGTGATTATCAATATTATCACGGTTTTGTTAAAACAAGATGAAAGTGTTAAAAAAGAACTGATGCTCACACTGAAAACATTTCAAAAAGTTTCATAATTGAGAATCAACAAACAACAAATAAAACGAGCAGCTCTATGCACTTTCTAAAGCAAGATTCTATTCTGTGGCATTTCCTTCCTTATAATAACTCAGTGCACATCCATGTATATCACAACGGACGCGCGCTCATTTCATTCAAATACAACTTCTTCTTGCGTCTCCGTTTTTGATTGTATTGAAAATGAAATCAGAGTTGATTTATCGTTACAGAATTTGATAATATTGTTATGATCATCTTGTCCGGACGTAATTATGTGGTAAAAAAAATCTGTGTCATAAGTGTACAATGAATATACATTATTATCTCTTAAATGTCACTCTTAATAGTCTTGTTTGAACTTGTTCGTTCGTGTTTGGCTCAAAGCCACTTATTGCTGCGAACTTTTCTTCGCGGAAGCTTCAAGTTTATTGAAGCTTGATGAATTGATGATATTGTTTTAAACTTTTTCATTATTTTAAATAAAAATATTTAAAATAATGAAAAAATTTAAACCAATATCATCAATATTTGTATTGATGCATATAAGAGTGGGACTCACAAGAAACTGATATCAAGAATATATTCTAGTATACAATCTTCTAAAAATCACCTTACTTTACATTACAAAAATCATTTTACATCACTTTACATTAATTTCTCGAAATTTAACGAGTTTAATTTCGCATTATAATGACTTTAATCTCGAGATGGTTTTATTTTTTTATTATTGCTTGGCCCTAATCCTCTTCCGTATATGTGGGAGAAAGAACTGAACATAATTTTATCGGATGAAGAGTGGTTAAACGTGTAAAACACAGTATACTACCTCTAGTTCAGGTTAGTGGAGAATTCTCATGGAAGAATATCATAAGATTCTTTATCACTCCCAAAAGAAAATATTTACAGAACGGTAATCCGGAATCTGCACTCTGTTGGAGACAATGTAATAATTCTATGGCTTTCACATATTTTGGAATGGAAATGTCCAACAATTCAGCCTTTTTGTTTAGAGGTAGTCACTGAAATACAATTGATACTGGGATTAGAGATGGAGTACAGTTTCAGTACTATATATTTAGGAAACATACCAACTAATCTTAATACTCAAGACAAGTACCTTATTAAAGTATTTTTGGTTGCTAGTTTTTTTTCCCTTCCCTTCCACACATTTACATTTTATTGGTATTATCATATTGAGAATCTCTCTCTCTTTTTTTTCTTTTTTCTTTCTTCAGTATGTGAAATTTATCCAGTGAAAACATTTTGGATTTGTATGTTTTACGATGGCACCTTGAACCTTTTATAGACTTGAAAGGACCATTACAAATATTCTTCTGATATTATTATTATTATTATTAATGTTTTTTTTTTTATCTCTTTTCCTCTCATTCTTCTATTGGGAGAGTAACCCATGATATGAAGTTAACCGTATATGAACAACATAATTTTATGTGATACTCCTACACATGTGCGACCTGCTTGTTCTGTTCTTTTGAATGTGTTCTACTAAAAGCATATATAAAACAATAAAAAAGAAAAGTAAAAAAAAAGAAAAGAAAATGTTTTGTATTGAATTATTCACAGCCTAAATATATAACCATGTCAAATTTCAGCCCATAAAAATCCAAGCCATAAAAAATCCAAGCCCTTAAAATACAATGCATTAAAATGCAAGCACGGTTAATGCAATGCATATTTTTTTCAATTAGTGCAATTCTACAGGCTTTTCTGTTTCAAAAACATTTGGCATTATATTACTTCCATATTTTGACTCCAAGCACAAATGCAGTTAACATATTCACACGCATGCACAGAAATCCACCAATGCATGCAATACATATTCCACACATACGGCAATACACAAATACAATTGATAGTTCCAGTTGTACACCGCAATAAGTGGTGCTCACTGCAGAGTTAAATGACGCTCCACCTCTCTGGACGTCTAATGGGTGGAGGTGTAGAGTTGTGGGTAGGGATACGGTGTGTTTGAATATTCTAACTCCACCCATTAGGCCCAAATTACATTCAGAAAGGGGGAGCTGGGTTTAACACTCAACCCATGACTCTGCAGTGAGCAGTCTCTCCACAGCAATCCAAAAACATAAGCAATGCACTGGCAATAGTATTCTGCTTTAATGCCCATGATTGCTCTTTCTATATGGATCGTCCTCAAGGCAGGCATATGAAAACTAGGCAGTTGCTTAAGGGGCACCACCAACTGAAGGGGGTGCCAACAAGTGCCCCACTACCCCAGTTACCTTGTGAACATTTTAGCAAGAATTCACCATGTAAAGTAAATTTAAGCAGTTGAATATTAGTATAAGAAAGATGGTTAGAATTATTAAAATATTAGCAGAAAGACATTGATTGCCATGACCAAAGCGTCACGATAAATGAATGCCACAAATGCTATGCCTTCATCTATATACAATGAAATATGTGTCCATCTAGAGTTAAATTTAACTCTCTAAGAAAAATGTAAAATATGCAAATGGATTTATTTTGGATTGTTCTAAAAAAAGATTTCCGAGGTCTCTTTTCCAGAAGGTTCCCAGTTAGAACAAAATAAAACAATGGTTAATAACATTCTTTTTTTCATAAAAGTTACATTGTCTCAGTAAGCTTTGAAAATAACAAGTAATAACAGGATCATGCAACTAGCAACTATAGTATTAACATTAATAATAATTATGTCCACTCAACAGGAAAAAAAAACATGATTTTTGAAAAGTCATACACACAATGCATGAATTATCATTATACTTTAACATTTTTGTATTCAATTATAGAAACTTATTGTTTAGCACATTCAAAACATCTGAGCAGAAATCCATGAACAAAAGCTTCACTGTTTTTAATACAAAAAATCTTTATTCCTATTCCTAAAATCTCCATCCTATGTGTATATGACATTCTTCTTTCAGAGGAATACGATTGGAGTTGTTGTCCTGTTATCCTGGCTCTTCCAAGCTTGATAATGGGAGTGAATGGCTGTCTGTCTTTGGAAGTCCATGAAAGCACATTTATTTATCATTAAAGCACTCCACGGCTCTGGGGGGTGAATAAAGGCCTTCTGACATGAAGCGATGCATTCGTGTAAGAAAAATATCCATATTTAAAACTTTATCGACACTCCCATTATCAAGCTTGTAAGAGCCAGGACAATTTTTAATATAACTCCAATTGTATTCGTCTGAAAGAATTATGCTATATACACCTAGGATGGCTTCAGGGTAAGTAAATCATGGGCTAATTTTCATTTTTTGGGTGAACTCTCCCTTAAAAGCAGAATACCAATGCAAACAGCTCAACATTTGTGTGTGTTAAAATTTAAGCTATACGCACTATTTATAGGATAAATTGTGAACAAATTATTTTTATATATTTGCATTCTGATGGTGTCCATTTGTGAATGTAGTGCGTGGGATTTGCTGTCGTTATTTATGCACTGCTTTGTGTGAGTGTGGATCTCGAGTGCAGTGTGTGGATCTTTTGCATTTGCATTTGTGGCTTGCAGTGCACAAATCTGTTAGGTACTGTTTTCACTCCATATTTGTGCACAATAATCTTTGTTGTATTGAAAAATGGTTAATAAATAGTTTATTCCCAAAACCCTTGTGCAGATAATTACCGCTGGAGCAAGTTCTGTTAAGGAATTAAGCAGCAATCAAGAGGGAGATGATGAGAAGAGGAGAAAGTCATCTCAAGTATGTGTTTGTCCATTTCTTAAAAAAATAGTGTCTCTGAACCTGTAAGTCCCTCACATGTGGACTGGACTCTCAATGACACAAACTAGCATGTTAATCTCCTGCGTGGTGGGGCCCTGTGTGTTTGACATTATGCAGGTGGCTAGCAGTGAGGAGGAGGAGGAGAAGGATGATGTTGATGGTGGGGACATGGAGATTTCTGGTCAGGGACATCTGAAAGATGAAGTATGTTCTCTTATAGTTTGATTGAGGTACAGAGGCTGTCTGGTGGGATGTTTCATATGCAAAAGAGATTGCTTGCAGTCATAAAAAGGGGGCAGGATAAATCACATACTGCCTTTTCCAGGATATTACCAGTAAATTACCGTGAACGACATCAGTTTTTTTTTAAGTCAACATTTATGTGATTAACCCTCTGAGGTCTAAGGTGTTTTTGGGGTCCTTGAGATGTTTTGACATGCCTTGACATTTGTGCTTTTTTCAGTTGCTTATAAACATATTAATTACAAAGGTGTAATTACACTCTATTTAGCACAAACAGGGCTACCATAATATGTGAGCAAGATGTGTGTACATGTTTGTATTTTTGAGAGAATATTGTTTATGCATGGTTATTAAAAAAAACTAAAACTTAAAGTGTCTGAAATAAGGCCACAAAACACATACTAAATATGTGTCCACAAGACTTTTGACTAATGGGTGTTGTTGCCTAGAATTTTTGCTTCAAAATGATCTGAAAATCATCCTGCCTAATCATTTACACAAAACAATACATTGATTTAAATTTTATAAGACACCTTTTGTTTGGAAAGGCAATTTGCGTGGAGGCGTGTTACCACCTGAAGACAAAGGCCGGATAATGTGCCAGCTGCATATAATGAGCCTTTCACACAGCTGTGTCACTGGGTACCAAAGAATGCGACCTCGGACAAAAGAAATTATATATATATATATATATATATATATATATATATTTTTTTTTTTTTTTTTTTTTTTACAATTAGAAATTTTAACCAATTACAAATAGGTTACAATTACAACAACAATTACAATTTTAACAATATTTCAAGTGTATTCTTTCTTTGTAAAAAGTATACATTTTATGATACGTATTAAAAAAGGTAAGGATTCATTGGTTTGAATATTGGAACAAACACTAAATAACATCTTAGTTGATAATTCAATATACCTACTTTTATTTTTGACAAAACATCCCATACTATAGTATATTTAACATATGAGCAGAAATTGGCGAACAAAAGCCTATTTAATGTGACAGTAGTGTTTTTTTACAGTCAAAACTTTATCTATCCAAAACTAATCAAGAAATCTTGTCTGAACATTCATATTTAGTCTGTAACATATCGTGTTTATGATATTATATTAGCATGTTAATTTGCAGTTTGTTGCTTATACAGACATTTTATTTCAACATATTTCGTCTATTTTTACTCATCTTAGTAGGATAGCAATATAGTTTGGATGTGTTCATGTACAGTACATGTTTACTAATGTAGGTGGGAGAGTGAATGAACGGCACAGACACGCGCTGTATAACTGTAGTAAACAATGCGCGCGCCTGTGTCGTTCATTCATCATTTAGCCTACACACAGACACGCAAATCATATTTAAACAGTCTTTTTGCGGTTTACAGACACTATTTAATATCGTGATTAGAACAAAGCACTTAAGAATAAATTACTTACTACATCAGCTGGATCCGTTGCTCCTCGAAATGAAACGATCAGCACTTCTGGTTCATTTTCCAGGGTTATTAGATAGTATTATTCCTCACAGCATAGGGATACGCTGTGTACACAGCGGCAGTAAGATACTTACTAACTTGATCTGTTTTATAATCCAGCTGCTGGGCGTTGGCATGTTTGAATGGCTTGCCTTAGATCTTTGCGTTTGAATACCGCGCGCTCTCCGTGGGCGTGGCACATTAACGCGTAATTGGGTATAATGAGCTGGAAAGAAAAGGACTGACATCTCTCTTTTCATACAGATTACATAAACTGAGAATATTTGTTTTTTTTATATAAATGTATTCATTTAAAAGAAGAGAGTTCAAGCTTCATTATGGAAAAACACTCGTGCCTTTATGACAAGGAATGACATCTCTCTTTTCATACAGATTACATAAACTGAGAATATTTGTTTTTTTATATAAATGTATTCATTTAAAAGAAGAGAGTTCAAGCTTCATTATGGAAAAACACTCGTGCCTGTATGACTAGTATTCGCGGAATTATAGTTAATTTTGGGACGTGTTTAAGAATGGACTTCACTGACAGAGAGAAGGCAAAACTAGAATCATGCTTATTTTTCTTTATTTGACTAAAAGCACAATACTGTGTTTTAGGGCTGTAGTCAACCAAAGAAATCCTTAGTCGACCAAAGTCTTGTCCTGCGCAACGATTAGTCGACTAAAAAAAAAAAAGACGCGATGTTTTGATTGAACATTTTTTTAACAATTGTCATAGAGCATTTATAAAACAACGACGAAAAAACATCAAAAAGACATAAAACTATAATAATAAAACAATTCTTTGAAAATTCTTTTTTTTTTTACTGCAAAAAGTGAGGAGCACTGTCCTAGGTCTATAGTAACAGTCACAATCGCGCACCTGACCACACCACACGCTACAAAAAAAATATAACTGCTATCTGCCTCAATGAAAAAGCTCTCGTTTATACAGGCTGTATATTCTTCTTTACTTTCAAAGCTATTGTCCAGCCGATCTAGGAGTTTTAAAACAAACACACAAAAAAAACCCCAAAGAGCCTAAAAAACGATCCTAATAATAATAGGCTGTATTGTAGAACTGCATATAGGTTTATTTTCGTTTTGTTACATTATTTAGGCTATTTTCAAATGCGTCAACTGTACAAATAAAAACAAAAACATATCAAGAAAACACAATCTATTGAGTCAGCATGATAAAGCCGTTAAAGGGACTGCTCACGTCTTTTGCGCGCTCAAGTTCGATTTCAAATGTAGGCACGCGGTGTGCGCGCTCATGATGGAAGTAACGCGGTGCGGTGCGACGCCCTCTTTTTTTTCCAAGTGTGTCCATGCCGCATCGAGATAAAAACATATAGTGTATAAAAACATAAAAACCGAAAACAAGTAGCGTTCTAACTGAATGAATACAGCTAAACTACCTATATCCCTTACTGAGCACGAAGCAGCAGCGCAGCCAGCCACAGGTGCGAACCGAGTGTTCTATGTGTGTGCGCTAAACTGTGGCGCTGTTACAAAATAGCCTAAATTTAAGCATTTAAAGTTGGGGATAAACCATAGGCTAATTATATTTAGAATACAGCAATATATAACTGCTTATAAAGGAATAAATATCAAGGAGTAAATCATTGAAAATTTCTTTCTATTGGTAAAAAAAAAAAAAAAATGCAACTGGTCGACCAATAAGAATGTCAGTCGACCAAGACGGCATCGACCGATTAGTCGACTAAACGACTAAAGTTGACAGCCCTACTGTGTTTATATTGTGAGTATACACAAAAAAAATACACACTTAACAGGATCGAATGATGTATAACACTAACACATAAGATTAAAATCAACAGAGTATTTTAAGTCTCTTTTGCACTGATAAGAAAAAAAGCAAGACTATCGCGCCGGCGCGATAGCAGACCTCAGAGGGTTAAAGTCGAGTCGATGTCGACTAGTCGCTGATGACGTGATTAATGAACAAATAAGTCTGAACTTCGAGGTGAGACTCGAATACAGGTTGCCATGTGCACAATGCCATGTGCACAATGTAGTGCACAGCATTACAAACCGAATGTATTGTTGGACCATTTTTCCTGCAGACCAAAATTTAGTTAGCAGTCGCGCTGGTGCGACCACCACAATATTGCCCAACATCAAATGGCAAACGCAATGAAAGTGGAACAAAACTGCGCTACTCTTTTGTGCTTCTTCACTGAACGTTTATCAGTTTAGACCAATGTCATTGCAGCGCGAGCCAATCTTTATCAAGCGACACTGTTACTACACAGCGCTAAGAGAACCGGTAAAGAAAGCATTTGAATTTGCCACAGAAATAATAACATCGCTGCGAGATCTCGTGAGAAGCATTAAAATTTCTTCGTTATTAACGTAGATCTCTATTAGATCAAACAGCGCTGATGTGGAAACCAGTAGAAACATTGTGCCATGAATTAACTAGTTATAGGCTATAAGTCCACAAATCAGCAACATTCATGATGGATTTAATGTAGTAACTTTAACTGTAGTCTGTAACCATGGAAGTTTGGCAGGAATAGTAAAATGCTTTCAAGTACATCACATATCTTTTTCCAGCAATTCAAAACGCAAATATTATCATATATTTAAATGTTATTTTTAATGTGATGACCAAAACATTATTTGGTCATCCTTCAAAGATTACCCCCATTTATAAAACTAAAAGTTTAAAGATGTAGAAAAACTCACTTATTTAAAAAATAAAAAAGACATTTAATTGCCATTGTAACCAGTAGGTGGCTGCCATTTCCACTCCCAAATATTTATTTTTTAATTGTTTTGCAATTGAATTATTTTGATTGACATTATGAATAAAATGGCTGCCCTCAAATGTTAATCTGGAGCCTTGCAAAACTTAAAATAAAACTAAAATAAAATAAACCATTGTTTATAACTACTACAATATTACATTTCATTTTTTTATAAGGAGCTGTTTTTGTTTTATATGCTGCTAAGACGACACCTCAGAAGATGGGTCAAGCTCCATCATTTTTCAAAGTAAAAAAAGGTAATACTTTGACGTTAGCTTTAATCAATTAAAAAACATTTTAAATCACGGAAATTTCTCTGGCATTTCTTTCTTTTTGCTGTATCGAAAACGTACTGAATTGTTTCACCACTCTATCGTATCGTATCGAAACCGAACCATTAATTTTGTGAACCGTTACACACCTACTCTTTTGTCTTTGGGTTGTTATATTTCTCACATATTTCTGCTCGTTCTAAATCAGATACCTACGTTGACAGGTATGTAGGACATTGTATCGTTGTATTCGGAGTAAATGCAATGATTGGACGAACATCTAATGGTCCTACGCCTTCCACAGACGATATACATATAAATACATTTAAATAGGGCTGGGTGATATAACAATAACTATTGCAATATAATTTTTTCTCGATAAAACGATATCAAGAGTTCGATAAATATTCAATAATGTTTATGCGCCAAAAGCGGAACGAAACTCATTTGACCCGAGTGCCACATGTACCATTTATCCGCTCGGCTCAAAGTCCAAACGGCAGCGCAGCCCAAGCTCACTAGAGCAGATGTGTTTACTCTGATCGTCTCGGTCACGAGATCCAGTGAGAAGCACTTTAATTCAGCGAAGAACACAAATGTCTCAGTGATTTAAACCAGTTTAAAGGCAGATGAAACACCACTGACAAACAGGAGAAACACTGTGCGCAACGATACAGTCAGAAGGCTTTTCCGTCTACAAATTCGTACAAAATATTGTAACGTTAGCCTAGTAATATTAACTGCACCATGAAATTTGGGATATACATATTGAATTGTATTATATTATTAATGTAGACAATGTATTAAAGGACTAATTGAATATAATTACAGTATTTAATTAATAATGTATTTAGGATGATTTTCATAAAAATACCATAGATACCAAAGTTACATTTTGCCATGATAGTGAGGTGCTATAGGCTATGCCTGGTTTTATCTGTGGTTTAACATGATCTAAATGCATGATACTGGATGACCAGTGGTTAATTTCAATAAAATTCAAACAGTCAGAATATTACATTTTACCAAATAAAATTTAGGTCATTACATTTTTTTTAACAGATGTTACTGTTTTTGCCAATGAACATAAATTTAACATAGTGAATCTGCATGCTAACTCAAGCTAATACTGTCAACTCACTGTCAAATATGCGTTTCGAGACAAAACGTAATATTAATATTGCAGCCTGCACTGCAAACTGTGCTGAAGATACGTGCCATCAAAGTCAGGCAGCACAAACCTGTTTCAAGACTTGAAACAATATCCCCCATTAGCACAGCAGAAACTAAGAAATTAAATTTTCTATTAAGATATTTATTTTGTTAAGGAAAAATGACAAATGTTTGAATGCTCTACCTCAGATTTGAGAAATGTTCACCTGTTTGGCAAGTGTTTGTCATGATAAGTTCTGACAAAAAAAGAGTAGTTTAAAACCACAATTAACACTGGTTTCTACAACTTTCACTTTGGAGCAAAAATCTGCCTTTAAACTTGAAAGAAATAAAGAATTGACATGTTTCGTGATAATTATCGATATCGACTGATATGAACAATTAACGTGATAATTGTTTTGGCCCCCTAGTGTGAACAGGACCTTTTGGGTAATAAAAGTAAATCAGTTCTGGTAATTTGCTGGGGAGAGAAGCTGTAATATTACCAAATTACCAATTTTATTGTATTTTATTAATGAAAAAAAAAAAAGATTACTGGAGTGAACGTACAAAAAACAAGAAATGCTAGTTTACAGAGTCTGCTTTGGGCCAATCATAAGGTTCTGACAGAGATGATGTGACATGATTTACTTCTGCACTGTTTACAGCAATTCACACTTGAAAGTCAATGAAATGTTGTCAAATTGAACAGATAGTGAAACTAAAGCACTAGGTGGAAAAATCCAAAGCATTTAATGTGTTAGATCAGTGTTTCCCAAACTTTTTTCAGTCGAGGCACCCTTTTAAAAAAAATTTAAAAAAAATTGTGGCACCCTACACTAGTGTTGTCACGATACTACTTTGATACTATACCTTGAAATGTATTGATTTTCAATACCACAGGGAATAACTGCCGTATATAGGCCTACTGTCATATAGATATTTTTTAATATTATCAATTTTTTTGTCCATCCATTTAAAGTCAAGGAAATCATTAATTTCTTCTGCAGAGATGACTTTTCATGATGACATATTTAATTAAGGCTTTTATTCATAATTCAGCAAAACATTGCTCAATTACCATTGCAAATCTCACCTAAATGTTTGCTCACTCAGTGTAGGCCTATTTGTGTTTTTATATTGGGATAATTTAGTTATAATTGCACAAGATAGCTTGTTTTTAATATATTTTATAATGTAATAATTTCACAGTTAATCACCAAATTAATGTATAAACAACATAAAGACAGTATATTTTAAATGATGGTTTAATGGCATCTTTTTTATGAATGAAGCCCAGTATCACTGATACCAATACTGCTACTGATGTCAGGAAATACACAGAAATTGAATAAAGTTATCAAACACTTTACAGTCTTCACTGCATAAATAATAAATTAAATATAGATGAATCCTTATTAAAGCTACAAGCGTTCTTTAGTCAAGAGCAGTGAGTAATTTTCTCTGTTACCTGTTCTTTGATTCTGTTGTCACTGCTGCACTTGTTTATCTCACACGCGTCCCATCTTCTCACAACTCTAATTTAAGATTTTAACTAATTTAAGACTGCTCTCATGAGGATACTCAACAAAACGGACATTTTGTCATAACTGTGTGTTATTATTCGTTCAAGCACGAAAGAGAAGTCGATTCTGGCACGCGATGCGCGTCGTCCTGTGTCAGCAGGACATTCACAGACAGCGCGTTCTCTTTTGTCTTTTCGCGGTTGCATGGTTTAAAAGCATTTGCATGAATAAGAACGTGATTATATAATGTAAGGCTAGCCAAAGGATGACAGAAAAAAACGGATGCTGCGTTAATTGTGTTTAAATCTTTTTTAACGCGTAAAACTGAAAAACATTAATCGCACGCGTTACCGTTGGCAGCAGCACGGACATAACCGATGTGTTTGTGAATATGCGGCAAGACGGACGTTGTGACAATGTTTCGTATGTATTTGACCGTAAGCGCAACAAGCCATGAAAAAGAGGCAGCTTTATGTGTGGACGCTGGGAATGAAGCACGAGAATGAAATCATGAGGAACCCCCGCAATTCAACGAACGCGGAAAACTTATGAGTTGCATTTTTTATTATAAATTTGTGTGCATTATTTGTTGTTATTAGACGCTTCCGACGATGCGAGATTGATGATACATGTATTATTATTTTTTTTACACATTTTAGCAATTTAAAAATGTTTAATGGAGTTTTTACACGGCACCCCTGCTCTCGCCAGAAGGCACCCCAGGGTGCCGCGGCACCCCGTTTGGGAAACGCTGTGTTAGATTAGTACATTGTATGCTTTGGAATGTTAAAGTTTTATTTATTTTTTTAAACAATTTTTTTTAAATCGTATGCTCTCTTGTGAGATTTTGACTCTAGACATATCGGTAGTAAAGAGAGCCCAAAAATAAGTTTGACAAATATTGTTTTACCTATATTCACACTTTCAACCTAATCAGTTATTGGTTCTGCAGTATTGGCCCTACCAATAAATGGCATCCACTAAATTGTAAAGTAGCATATTTATTTGATGTGTTATTAATGTAACAGCTGTTTATTTTGAGGAGATAAATCTATAGATTTTTTAAACTTAACAGTTAGACAGTCTATAATATAGAATTTAAATTGTATTGGTAATCCTTTAGAAATAAACAGTCAATATATCAGTCAATAAACAAATACTGAGTGTACATTTAGGCAGCTGGCTCTGTCTTTATGTGGTGAAACAATTTAAAGGGGACCTATTATGCCCCTTTTACAAGATGTAACATAAGTCTCTGATGTCCCAGAGTGTGAATGTAAAGATTTAGATCAAAATACCCCATAGATAATTTTTACAGCATGTTAATATTGTAATTTTTTGGAGGTGAGCAACCCTTGTGTGTCCCTTTAAATGCAAATGAGCTTTTCCCTTTTGGCCCCCATTCAAGAAGATGGATGAGCTTCAAGAGCTCATGCTCCTGTGTCAGGACAATCTCACTCACTGAAAATGACATAAAATCTCAGTAGCGGTGTTCAGTTCGAAACTGAGTCGGACAATGATGCCTATAGAGCCTGAGAATATATGCTGTATGGAGATAGAACAGGTATAGTTTAGTTTAATTACGGTTAAAAATTGTTGTTATCTTGCTTTTATCCACAATTAGTACAAGCTTGTTGTAGCGTCCGAATGATGGCCAAAACTTTACTAGTTTTATGACGTTTATTGTACTTCACTCAAAAGATGAAGCGTCTGTTTCACTCCAGAAAATCATTGTAAGAGCTGAATAAAACACAGTACAAGTGCTCATTAAAATCATATCCATAAACTCTCTCTATCCCTTGCATTCTCATTAACATACACAGCGAATTACACAGAAACACTCGTTACAATTAACAGTAAAAAAATATATTGTTCAATATTTTTCGCATAAAACTAATCCACTGTATATTCAGCAGCTCTGATGTCGGGAGTACATGAAGACTATTATGCTCACTCTTACAGCACATCTAACAACAAAACACCTGAATTACTTAGGAGACTTTCTTGTTGCTACAGCTGCTCCGGCTTGGAGAAAATGACAGACAGTGTACAACTCGCTCGTGGCATGGTTTATTCTAAGTCCGTCAGCAGTCATGGGCGGGGCCTGTACAAAGTGACATCACTTTGTACAGAATCTGCAAACGGCTTGTTCTGAGACACTGCTTATGAATTATGGGATTAAAAAATGGAGAGTGTGGATTTTTATCATTATAGGGTGGTTGTGTACACACTGCATGCCCGGACCGAGGGAGAACATTGGGAGAGGGAGATTTGAAACTAGCGTGTAATTTGGTAAACGATACAGTGCTTGTTTGCACTCTGGATAATGTCTAATTATTCCATTTACAACGTGTTTTCGCACCGATGAGCAATTTAGCCAATCACAGACATGTTTGTTGATTTCTTGAATGCAATGGCAGGTGTTTAAGTTAGAATCCACTCACCGCCCGAGTTTCTGATCAACATAACAGAACTTTGTGAGATCGCAATGAATTAGTGACACCTTTTAATTATTATAAGGTAGAGCCCTTTGTGCCCTGACTAGGCGATATAATTATTTTAATATAGTCCGAATTTTAATAAAACTTTTGTTTTCCATGCGTGACAAGCATCCATGTACATACTTCAATACATAGGCCCATCCGCGTATAAATGTGCGATTCACTCTTGAAATTGCGATGATTAACAGTGATAACCATAAAGGAAAAGACGAGACAAAATACCCTCACTAATTTCTGAAACATCATGTGTAATTTGATTCTGGAGCCGAGCCTGGTGCAAACACAGGATTATTTGTATTGGCCGCCATGCCAAATCACATGTAGGCTTACAGTATGCTTTTCTGTTAAAATTAACAGTGGTTTGTGGACGTAGATGCTTTAATAAGTATAAAATCAGTGGATTGACAATGCAGATATTTTATAACTTTTTTTGTGGTCTCCAGAACTCACCACAGAAAGATACCACAAATGTCTCTGCCAAAGCTAAAAGAGGAAGAAAGAGAAAGGTAATCATTCAGTACTTTGCTGATGGTGCTTGTGATTAGGTCTCATAGCCATAACATAACTGCTAGAATAAAAAAAAAAAAATTTGATTTGGTTTTCACAGATTGAACCTGAACAAGACTCTGATACAGAAAACTCAAGCCCCACTTCATGCACTCCTGGTTTAGATGTATTATCAGCAGGTGTAGATTGCCCTTTCAAAATCTTTGGATGTTTTCTTTTGTTTAGTGAAACAACACATCTATAAATATGGATGTGGTTTGTCTTTGTTCTTATTTAGGTGGACCGATTCCATTACTAAAGCGCAGAGGAAGAAAACCTAAAACGGAGAAATCTCTTCAGCTGCAACAACAGGCATCAAAGGAGCCACTGAGGTCAGGTGGTGATTATTTACAAATGGCTGTGTAACTAATAATACAGATTCACTAATAGATGAGATGCACCAGTGTACTAACCTCTGATATTTATTATCTAGCTATTAATCAAATTATAACTCGGTTATTATATTTCTGAAAATAAGTTACGTCCTGCTAATTATGGGTGGCTAGCATTGAAATCGCTCCCCTCAGACGTCTTCAACTGAGGGCAGAGCTGCATGATTCAGACTTGTTGATTTGTTGGGTTTTCAAGTAGGCACCCCAACCTCACCGGTGTTTCGTCAACTAACCCACGACACCTCAATGGGGCTTGAAAGCAGAACCAGAACCTGGTCCTGCTCCCTCGGCCATTGAGGACTTCACCACTCAGCTCTGACCCCCATCTGCCAGCCTGGTTTAGCCACTGCTCGCTCCTCTTTAAGGACAGCCATTCTGGAAGCGGCCTCTGCCTGTTTTGATATGTTGTTCACTAGGTTCTTGCGGGTTGCCCCTCTATCCCCAAGCATCCCCAATGCTCTCCAAAGTGACTGACCGGGGCACCCCCTGCAACCCACCTCCACTGGTTTATTCCAGGCTCTCCAACCCCACTGCTGGCTCTCAGAGATGAGGGACTGATACTTACCTAGCTTGCGTTCATGTGCCTCCTCGATGATCCTTTCCTCTCAGGGTACCGTCAGCTCTATTAGGACCGCCTTCCCTGTTGCTTGGGACCAGAGCACGAGATCAACTCTCATCTCCCAGTCCTCTGCCGCACCAAGGATCCCTAAACATCTGTCCTCCTTGCCTGCCTTCTGCCCAGGCCTGAGGAAACCAATGAAGTGGAGGCAATGAAGCGGGGGCCTTTGTCTTGGGCCTTGGTTCTTTTCCGTTTCCTCTCCTTCTCCAGTACATCGGCCAGTTGCGCCAGCACCTGATCATGGCGCCACCTGAACCTCCCTTACGTCAGGCCTGCCTGACAGGACGACAGAATGTGCTCCAGGTTTGCTGGTCTCTTGCACTGCGCACAGGAGGGATCCTCTGTCAATCTCTATCTTTGGAGGTTTGTTGGTGTTGGCAATACATCGTACACGGAGCTAATGAGGAACTTTATCCGATGCCCCTCGATGTTCCAGATGTACTTTCAACTGAGGGATCTTCCTCAAACACTTTCCCACCGGGTCCAGCTGCCTTGTTGTTTCATGGCTACTGCTCTGGCTTGTCTGCTCTCTTCCTCCACAGCCCAAATCTCCTTCTGCACCATCCCTTTCCTGTCCTCTGCCCTTGCCTCCTTCAAGCTTGCTCGGGTGATGACTTCCAGGCCCAGCCTCTCCTGAGTCACCGTGCCCATTATGTCTGCATGTTGTAAGCGCTCCTCTGCTTCCATCATAGCTCCGCTGGCCTACCACTTCCGTACCGTCTTCACTACAATGTTCACCTGTCGCACAGCCTAATCATCACTATCTTGGCAAGATAACTGGTGTTCGGTCCCATGAATATAGCACAACATCATGGCCAACAGGACTTTGGCTGTCTTAAATTCCTTCACGACTGATGTACTTTGCAATTGCAGTTTGCTCCCGGAGCTATATAGCCCTATGGATCAAAAGTTTTTGGGGACAGACAGCCACCTTCTGAGGAAGTTGTTGATTCTCCTTTCCAAAGCCTCCACTGTTGTCAAGTGGACCTCATACACAAGCAGTGGCCACAGGATCCTTGGAAGGATACCGTGTTGGTAGCCCCATACCTTATACTTGGCCAGGCCACTCCTCTCCAGGGCTTTCAGACATTCTTCTGCTTGGTTGAGCATCTCCTTCATGCTTGCTTTGTCAGTCAGGTCGGCTCTGTACCACCTCCCTAAGCTCTTTACCGGCTTCTCCGTGACTGTTGGGATGGTGTCTTCACCAATCTTAAACCGGAAGCGGTCCTGGACACGGCCTCGCTTCAGGACCAAGCTTCTCGATTTTGAGGGTTTGAACTCAATCCAAGCTGCTGTGGTGAGCTCTACCAAATCTTCCAAAATCTGCCCTCCGAGACTGATCTCGCTGTGATTGTCAGCTGGCTGTGATTTTAAAAGCTTTTAAACCAAAATAAAAATGTCTAAGTAAAACCAGGTTGTCAAGGTGACCAATAGGCTTTCTGATTTTGCACACCAACTGTGTGTGGACCACTGATCTATATAAATTACTGGATTGCTCATGTCGTCATAAAAAGTGAAGCAACCCTGTGCCATATTGGTATTCCCCAGTATTCCCTCACATTTTGTTGAATTAATAGGAAATCAATAATAGGTTTTAATGAGTAAAAATTACCTATGTCTTTTTTTAATCTAAAGTATGCCTGTACATTCTTACAAAGCAAACGTCCAAAACATTTAAATAGTTATTTGTTTAACACTGGGAACTCCCACTGCTTAAGTTACGTTTATCTTCATTACAGTTGTGAATATCAGATCAGCTGACGGACGAGACTCCCTCAATATTTGTGTAGACTTGAATTAATTATTTGATTCATGGGACCGGACACCAGTTATCTTGCCAAGAAAAATCTTTATTCTTATATGTTAGGAGAGAAACTTGAGAAGATGTTGTATTCATGCCAGGTCTATGCGTCTCCGTGTTTCTCTGCCATAGTACAGTAAAATTGAACTTATATACCCACTCTGGGACTTACAACTTCCTTGTAAGGTAGCAAAATGTGTTGCTTATGTTTAAAAATGGAACGTATACCTCATGCTTAGACATGGTACAATCCACTTTCCATATTAAGAAACTTCCCTTCAGTGTATACATTAGTGGTACATTGCATCAATTGAAACATTCATTTCCTTGTAAAGAATATGCCAACTGTACACATTTAAAGTATCATTATCAGTATGCTACATTACACACATACCTCTAAGCAAAATATAGCTCATCCCATATCTCTGCTCAGCACACATTTACAACATACACTGACTTCACAAAATACATTATGAAATTATGATGAAAATGAATAAAGAAAAATAATACTAAAAAAATAACATTAACCCTCTGGGGTCCAAAGTGTTTTTGGGGTCCTGGAGGTGTTCTGACATGCTCTAACATTTGTGCTTTTTTCAGTCATTTATAAACATGTTAATGGCAAAGGTGTAAATTCACTCTATATAGCACAAACGGGGCTACCATAATATGTTAGCAAGATGTATGTACATGTTTGTATTTTTGAGAGAATATTGTTTATGCATGGTTATTGAAAAAACTAAAACTTAAAGTCTCTGAAATAAGGCCACAAAACACATACTAAATATGTGTCCACAAGACTTTTCACTAATGGATGTTCTCGCCTAGGATTTTTGCTTCAAAATGATCAGAAAATCATCCTTCCAAATCATTCACATAAAACAATACATTGATTTAAATTTAGTAAAACACTTTTTGTTTGGAAAGGCAATATGCGAAATGGGCGTGACTCATGTATAATGGTCTGATTCACACCTGTGAAGACAAAAGACCTGCTTAATGAGCCTACATAATGAGCTTTTCACAGGTGTGTCACTGAGCCACAAGAAAGAATACAAGGACACAAGAAAAGAAATGTGTATATATACTACAAAATTGGTTCACAGTTGGAAGCATCTATAGAAAAATAGTATTTTTCCACTTGTATTTTTGCTTGCAAATTGTGTAATATCCAAGGTGAACATTTCTAGTAATTGTGTAGTTAATTCTCATACTGTATTTTCAGAAAGTTTTGGATATGTATCCTCTCCCCAAATTTGTCACTAATAAAACACAATACAAATAATTTGAAGAGAACAAGGCTTATATTGACCTTTTAAGATTTTGTTTACATCTACCTTGTAAATATATTATTTGCTATTTTATTAGAAAGTTTACAATTACAGCAACAATTAAAATAACAATATTTCAAGTGTAATATTTCTTTGTAAAAACTAAAGTGTACATTTTATCATACATATTTCAAAGTTAAGGATTCATTAGTTTGAATAAAGCCTACATTGGAACAAACACTATAGCATCCTAGTTGATGACTTTATTTTTTAAAAAACAAACATAGCCTAATATATTTAACATTTGAGCAGAAATTGGTGAACAAAAGCTTATTCAATGTGGCAGTAGTCTATAGTTTACAGTAAACAGTTAATAATCTATCCAAAACTAGTCAACGAAATGTTGTCTTTCATATTTCTTCTGTAACATAGGCATATCGTTTGTTGTTTTTATGATAGCCTATATTAGGGCATATAAATATTAATTTGCAGTTTAATAAGTTGCTAATACAAAGACATTTTAACGTTATTTCAACATATTTAAGTCGATTTTCACTCATCTCAGTATAGCAATAGGGTTTGGTAAAAACTGTTCAGTTCATTCATTCACACACGCGATTAATATTTAAAGTCTTTATGCGGTTTAAATACACTATGATATCGCGATTAGAACAATAATAAAAAAACTTACTTCTCAGATGGATATTTAATATTTCTTTGTAAAAACTAAAGTATACATTTTATCATACATATTTCAAAGTTAAGGATTCATTAGTTTGAATAAAGCCTACATTGGAACGAACACTATAATAGCATCCTACTTGATAACTTTATTTTTGACAAAACAAACATAGCCTAATATATAACATTTGAGCAGAAATTGGTGAACAAAAGCTTATTCAATGTGGCAGTAGCATATTTTACATTAAACAGTTAATAATCTATCCAAAACTAGTCAACAAAATGTTGTCTTTCATATTTCGTCTGTAACATAGGCATATCGTTTGTTTTATAGCGAGTGTACACAAATATAAGTAAACAGTTTGCAGTCTGAATGATGTCCTGTATGAAAAAAATGACGGAGTATGTTTCCACTGTTCACACACACACACAGTTCGATCGCGCCCGTGCCTCTCTCTCTCACACGCGCGCACACACACACACACACAGTTCGATCGCGCCCGCGCTTCTCTCTCTCTCTCTCTCTCTCTCTCTCTCTCTCTCTCTCTCTCTCTCTCTCTCTCTCTCTCTCTCTCTCACACACACAGTTTGATAGCGCGCGCCTGTCTCTTAAGCTGGAGTGTGTGTGTGCGCGCGAGAGAGGCGCGCTGGCGCGATAGAACTTTGTGTGTGTGTGTGAGAGAGAGAGAGAGAGAGAGAGAGAGAGAGAGAGAGAGAGAGAGAGAGAGAGGCAGAGAGAGAGGCGCTGAAATCATTTTATACGGAAATCAATTATTTATAATTCAGATGTGAATAAAGTTAGTGTTAATTAAAATTATAAGGAACATTTAGTTTTTCTGTTCTGAATATCATTAAAACAGAAAAGGCAGATACAACATAATGATGAATAATCTTAAGATATTATATCGAATGCTACGTGTTGTGAATACACCCACACCCAGCGGTGGCTTACAATTTGTGATTTTCTCCTTCACTGATTCTGCTTGTTAACATCAGGTGTCTTCAATAGTGGTCAATCATCACTCAATCAATCACTTAATTATCTCATTAACTTTAATACTATTGAGTGTTAATTTAACACTCATTTTAACACTTTAACACTCTTGAGTCTGGAGCCAAATGAACTCTTAGGAAAGTTGATTTAACACTGAAGTTTTTGCTGTGTGAGTTCATGGGTGGAATAAAAATATGGCAGGACTTTTACTTCCTGACCCCGGACTTTCCACCTCTGCTTGATGGTAGGGACTTGAGACTTGACTTACTCCCATCTCTGGCTCACGCATACTTTGTGGTTGATATGTGCCCTCGATGCGCACTTTTGCAGAGCCCACACTGATGCAAGCTCTACAGCACACTTCTTTTCAACAGTCAAAGCGGGGTTACGTTTTTGCACGTCATGCACAATAACCCTAAAGGCACCGGGGTGGCGGTGTCAGCGGCTTCTTATATATATATAAGTAAAATAATAATAAATATAGCTGCGAGCAGCGATTACGGGCCCAAGCCGGTGGCACCGCAACCCCGGTGCCTTTAGTTACCTAAAGGCACCGGGGTGGCGGTACCGCCGGCTTTGGCCCTTCATCGCTGCTCGCAGCTATATTTATATATATATATATATATATATATATATATATATATAAAAAGCCGGTGGCACCGCCACCCTGGTGCCTTCAGGGTTATTGTGCACGACGTGACACAAAATATCTGCTGGCTATCTGCCGAACGGCTCTGGTAGTTCCGCTTCAGCACTGATGATATTGTAGAAATAGTGCGCTCTGGTTGGTCTGGATTATTAGGGATTTTTTATTTTATACAGAAATAAGTTATTTATAATTCAGATGAGAATAAAGTTAGTGTTGATTAAAATGAAGGAAAACAAATATATTGATCTGAAATATAGCACATTAATTTTACATTTATTTAGGTTCAATTACCAAACATACAATCTTAATTTA
Source organism: Siphateles boraxobius (assembly GCF_051911475.1). Classification (NCBI taxonomy): domain Eukaryota; kingdom Metazoa; phylum Chordata; class Actinopteri; order Cypriniformes; family Leuciscidae; genus Siphateles; species Siphateles boraxobius. The sequence continues at coordinate 4,601,199 of NW_027508777.1, read as the reverse complement.
ATTTAAAGCAAACAATACATTTAAAAGATATGGGTTGTATGCACTTTTTTTTTTAATAAAAAAAGATATATATCCAAAAAACAAGGCCTTAAAGGGTTAAACTCTTGTCACTGTAACAGACACAATCTCTCTCTCTCTCACACACACACACACACACACACACACACACACACACACACACACACACACACACACACACACACACACACGTCAAGTCACTTCCATTTTAGATGCAATATTGAATAAGCAGAAAATTCGGATTTTCTGCTCTGAAAATATAAATAAGCATAAAAATTGAATAAGCACTTTTAATATTCTAAACAGAATAAGCACTAGTCGCTAATGAATAAGTACTAGTACTTAATGGAATAGATACTAGTATCTAAAAAATAAGTACTAGTAGCATGAAAATAGAGACTAGTAGGTTAAAATGATAAAATGTTAAAACGGCTTGCCATATTGGCTCAGAGAGAGAGAGAGAGAAAATGACCTTTTAGATACTTCACCTATTAATAGATACTAGTATTTATTCAATAAATACTAGTACTAAGTCATTAGATACTAGTACCTATTAAATAGATACCAGTACTTATTCATTAGCTACTAATACGTATTCAAAAGAATATCTAAAGAATAAGCACTAGTATCTAAAGAATAGGCACTAGTACTAAAGAATAAGCACTAGTCCCTAATGAATAAGTACTAGTACTTAATGGAATAGATACTAGTATCTAAAAAGTAAGTACTAGAAGCATGAAAATAGAGACTAGTAGGTTAAAATGATTAAATGTTAAAACGGCTTGCCATATTGGCTCAGAGAGAGAGAGAGAGAGAGAAAATGACCATATTCAAACCAAAATATCTGACTTCCTCTTGGTCTGAGCTAATGACAGTTAATTAGAAAGTTGTCCGGCTTGATCTGAACAATATGCGTACCGAGTTTTATGATTGTAGGTAAAACTATAAAACTAACCCCCCCACTTTTGTCAAAAGGTGGCGCTACTGAGTCCCTGCACCACGCCCGTTTCTGAAACTTTGCACATGTCTACTGGCTAATAAATGTGATCTGTCTGTCGAGTTTCATGCAATTTTAAGCAATTTCAGGCATGCTAAGAGTCTCAAAAGCATCCAAAAAGAATATTAAAGTTTGATGCGTTGCCATGGCACCAGTATCTAAGATATCAATAATCCTTTCACAG
>NW_027508777.1:4417500-4597500 GCF_051911475.1 Siphateles boraxobius | reverse complement strand
CTCGACAGACACATCACATTTATTAGCCAGTAGACATGTGCAAAGTTTCAGAAACGGGCGTGGTGAGGGGCTCAGTAGCGCCACCTTTAGTCAAAAGTGGGGGGATTAATTTTATCTACAGTAATAAAAATCGGTATGTGTATTGTTCTCCTCCAGCCAGACAACTTTCTAATTTACACTCAATAGCTCCAACCAACAGGAAGTCAGATATTTTGGTTTGAAAATTGTCATTTTATGTCTCTCTCTCTCTGAGCCTACGTCTCTGTGTGTGTGTGTGTCTGTGAGTGTGGGGACGGGGAGGGGGGCTAGATTAACCATTTCACTGCTGTTTGGTCTGGCCTGCATTAAAAAAGAAAATAAATGTCTTACGCCTTGTATTTTTTAAATAAGTTGTATTAATAAGTAAAGGCACATAACCAGTTGAATTGTAGTGCATTGAAAATAGTTTTATATAATTAGTTTATTAATTAAATTAACTTGGTCCATAATCTTGGTCAGAAAATTTTGTCCATAAATTAAACACACTTGCATGTAATATTATGAAACTCGGTACACATATAGATCTCATCGGGCCAAACAACTTTAAGCCAGCCCAACAGGAAGTGGGCTATTTTGGTCTTAATGTGGATTTTTGGCAAAATCAGCCTCTGATTTTTTACCCACTCCTCCTAAGTGGTTTATTCAATTCCCACCAAACTTTTTCAACATGATGAAAATACATTAAAGAAGCTAAATTGTGAATGGCTATTGTATATCTCAAATTGTTTTGCTATGGCGAGGGATTAAAGTCATGTCAAAAAAGTAAACACTAAAAGCCTCATATCTTCTAAAAAATTAATTATACACCATTTATTTCTAGATAAAATTACACAAATATCAGAACTAAACCCATTTTATTCTTGTTTTCAATTTAAGAATAATGTACAAGTTTAAAAACAGCCAGAATGTGCTATTCAGTTAAAAAATAAATACATCAAGTAATACAAAGGGCTATACTGCCCTCTTGTGTCCAAAATGATATCAACTCAGTACATAAAACTTTTTTATCAGGTATGGCTATTGTAATTAAATATAAATATATTAGGTATGTGGCTGTGAGGATCTTTTCCCACCGGTTAATCGACGTTAGACACCAGCGAGGCCTTTTAAATCGCTAATATAAAAGTGAAAGTAAAGTATAAGGACGTCCGCACGGACATTTATAGTGGTGGCGCTCGCAGTGCGCTCGAATGAATTTCTATGGAAGTAGAAATGAAAAAACGTTCGCTCTGTTCTGCTCGCTCGTCGCCATGGACGCGCACCGTTATGAATGCCAGTGCAGCCGCATACTTTTTAGTGTCACTTTAAAATTAGCACCATATCGGGGGCCGATTGTTTCCGGTTTTCAGGTAAAACACAACAACAAATGAGTAAATGACAGATTCGCTTAAATAGGCGCTTTTACACAAAATATTCCGTCATAATTTTTTTCAGTCAGCTCTTCACTCTCGTGATTAATGAATTTTGACTTCTGTTGCTGATCTTTGCTGCAACTTTCGTTCAGCTCACAATTTAGTAAGCAAACACGCTTCAAATGTGTTTTTATTTTATTTTTGTGTATACATGTGTGTATATATATATATATATATATATATATATATATATATATAGCTTATGTTTCAAATATGAGTTAATTAACAATCGTTGGAAAGAATGATACTTTTAAACATATCACTAAACCGTCATTAGGTGTCGCCAGGCGACCGTCTTAATGAGCGAGTCATTGATTCATTCGTTCAAACGATTCGTTCGAACGGCTGAGTCATTCATGAATGAGACAGATTATGGATTGGTCGTTGAATCTTTGAGTCAACCGATTCGTTCAAAATGCTGAATCATTCAGTAATGAGAACGCGTTGCTGTGAGATCCTCGATGGTTCTGCTGTGATCTTTGTTTAACTATTTTCGCTGCTGAAACAGAAAAAAAAGTCAATATTGCATCTAAAATTTAAGTGATTTGACGTGTGTGTGTGTGTGTGTGTGTGTGTGTGTGTGTGTGTGTGTGTGTGTGTGTGTGATTGTGTCTGTTACAGTGATTGTTTAACCCTTGTCTTTTTGGATATATATCTTTTTATATAAAAAAAAAGCATACAACCCATATATTTTAAATGTATTGTTTGCTTTAAATTACATTGAGATTTGTATGTTTGGTAATTGAACCTGAATGAATTTTAAATGAATGTGCTATATTTCAGATCATATATTTGTTTTCCTTAAAATTTGAACTAACACTAACTTTATTCTCATCTGAATGATAGATTATTTATTTATGTATAAAATAAAAACACATTTGATTTTTCTTTTTTAATCAATGTAGAATGTGTAACTGAAAAAATAAACAGATTAGGGCTCTGTTCGAGGACAAGAAATGAAAACCAATGCAATATGATGAATGTCCAAAAGATTTTTTTGCTTTTAAACTGTGTGTGTGTGTGTGTGTGTGTGTGTGTGTGTGTGTGTGTGTGTGTGTGTGTGTGTGTGTGTGTGTGTGTGTGTGTGTGTGTGTGTGTGTGTGTGTGTGTGTAAGAGATTTTGGTTGGGTGACAGTTGTAGTTTAGCAGTACAGTTTGACAAAAGCACAATGTTGTGTTTTATTGCGATTGTACACAAATATAAGTAAACACTTTGCAGTTTGAATAATGTCCTGTATGAACAAAAGGACGGAGTATGTTTTTATGTCTACATTGTTCAATCACGCCTCACACACACACACACACAAACTATTTTTCTAATCAGATCAGGCAAATATTCTGTCTTGGCACACTTCATATAACTTTCAAACTTGTGTACTTATTTCATGTGTCCATTAAGTCCATGAGACCGTATGGTGTCTCATTTTTCATTTTAGGTTTCAGAAGGTTGCTCACGCATACTTTGTGGTTGATATGTGCCCTCAATGCACACTTTTGCAGAGCCCACACCAATGCAAGCTCTACAGCACACATCTTCTCAAAGGTCAAAGCGGGGTTACGTTATTGCCCGTCATGCACAGTAACCCCAAAAACCCACCGGCTTGTTATATATATATATATATATATATATATATATATATATATATATATATATATATATATATATATATATATATATAATATAGCTGCGAGCAGCGATGAAGGGCCAAAGCCGGCGGCACCGCCACTCAAAGGCACCGGGGTTGCGGTGCCACCGGCTTGGGCCCGTAATCGCTGCTCGCAGCTATAATTATTATTATTATTCTAACGACTATTTGGGCACTTTTGGGGCCCTTAACGTGCTCGAAAACTCTTGAAACTTTGCACACGGGTCAGAACCCGCGGCCATCAGGGCCGGGCTGAAGATGGTACCCGGGCGTGGCAGGGGGGCTCGACAGCGCCCCCTGGAACGGGGTCCGAAAACTTGGTCCATAAATCAAACACGCTTGCATGTAATATGAAACTCGGTACACATATAGATCTCATCGGTTCATATATACTTCATGCTCTTACTTTTTAACCCAGCCCAACAGGAAGTCGGCTATTTAGGTTTGTTTATAAAACGCATGCAATGGAATTTAAAGTACTTCTCCTAGAGAATTCAAAGAAATGCCACGAAACTCGGTCAGCATGAAGTCAAGACATTGAGGATGAAAAATTGCCAGGGGATTTTTGATATCTCGAACGGTTTGGCCGTGGCGAGGAAACGGATTTATGGCGAGAAACGTGAAACAGGAAGTGTGTTATAACTTCAGCATACATTAGCTGATCTTAATGAAACTTCAGCAGTGTGTTCGTTGTAAGAGCACGATCACATGGATGTGACTATTGTGAGTCAAAGTTATAGCGCCACCAACTGGCAGCAGGAAGTGTGTCACTTTCAAAATGCTTTGAAATCACCCTCTTATTTTAACCCGATTTGCTTCAAACTTCATCTGTATAATGTAAATACACGGCAGATGTAGACCTGTGAAAGGATTATTGATATCTTTGATACTGTTGCCGTGGCAACGCATCAAACTTTAAAATTCTTTTTGGATGCTTTTGAGACTCTTAGCATGCCTGAAATTGCATGAAACTCGACAGACAGATCACATTTATTAGCCAGTAGACATGTGCAAAGTTTCAGAAACGGGCGTGGTGCAGGGACTCAGTAGCGCCACCTTTTGACAAAAGTGGGGGGGTTAGTTTTATAGTTTTACCTACAATCATAAAACTCGGTACGCATATTGTTCAGATCAAGCCGGACAACTTTCTAATTAACTGTCATTAGCTCAGACCAAGAGGAAGTCAGATATTTTGGTTTGAATATGGTCATTTTCTCCAATATATGAGCCAATATGGCAAGCCGTTTTAACATTTAATCATTTTAACCTACTAGTCTCTATTTTCATGCTTCTAGTACTTATTTTTTAGATACTAGTATCTATTCCATTAAGTACTAGTACTTATTCATTAGCGACTAGTGCTTATTCTTTAGATACTAGTGCTTATTCTTTAGATATTCTTTTGAATACGTATTAGTAGCTAATGAATAAGTACTGGTATCTATTTAATAGGTACTAGTATCTAATGACATAGTACTAGTATTTATTGAATAAATACTAGTATCTATTAATAGGTACTAGTATCTAAAAGGTCATTTTCTCTCTCTCTCTCTCTGAGCCAATATGGCAAGCCGTTTTAACATTTTATCATTTTAACCTACTGGTCTCTATTTTCATGCTACTAGTACTTATTTTTTAGATACTAGTATCTATTCCATTAAGTACTAGTACTTATTCATTAGCAACTAGTGCTTATTCTGTTTAGAATTTTAAAAGTGCTTATTCAATTTTTATGCTTATTTATATTTTCAGAGCAGAAAATCCGAATTTTCTGCTTATTCAATATTGCATCTAAAATGGAAGTGACTTGACGTGTGTGTGTGTGTGTGTGTGTGTGTGTGTGTGTGTGTGTGTGTGTGTGTGTGTGTGTGTGTGTGTGTGTGAGAGAGAGAGATTGTGTCTGTTACAGTGACAAGAGTTTAACCCTTTAAGGCCTTGTTTTTTGGATATATATCTTTCTTTATTAAAAAAAAAGTGCATACAACCCATATCTTTTAAATGTATTGTTTGCTTTAAATTAAATTAAGATTGTATGTTTGGTAGTTGAACCTAGATAATTTTAAAATTAATGTGCTATATTTCAGATCAATATATTTGTTTTCCTTCATTTTAATCAACACTAACTTTATTCTCATCTGAATTATAAATAACTTATTTCTGTATAAAATAAAAAATCCCGAATAATCCAGACCAACCAGAGCGCACTATTTCTACAACATCATCAGTGCTGAAGCGCAACTACCAGAGCCGTTCGGCAGATAGCTAGCAGATATTTTGTGTCACGTCGTGCACAATAACCCTAAAGGCACCAGGGTGGCGGTGCCACCGGCTTTTTTTTTATATATATATATATATATATATATATATATATATTAGGGCTGTAACGATACGCGATATAAAATCGAAATCGCGATACTCAGGTCCACGATCCTGTATCGCGATGTGAGAAGGCAGAATCGCGATCACACCCCTTCCAACTCCCAGAGTTATCCTTCCTGTCCAGAACCAGGGCTCGAATTTCGGCGCGGGTATAGCGCATAATTCTAATCATTCCCGCAGGTCTCCCATTTATAATGTGGGAAATTCCCGCAATCGTAATCCACACAGATAATAAAATAAAATCATTCTTTTAACAACTATCTTCCAGACGCAATTTCACAAACAGCGTGAGTGTTCAGCGGTGCCGCGCGTCTTCTATCTCTTCTCATAATGTTTTGTGCAAGGCAGGCATCAAGCGCTGCGGCGATAATACACACTCGCGTTTTGGAGTCGGGACCATAGACTGTAAGGTCGGGACATGACGGAATATTCACTTGCACAATCGGGCCAGCAGTGCATCGTGACTGAAGTCTTTTTAAGTCTTACCAGTTTAAACATTCAAGCGATTTTAAACTAATCAGTGCTCGCGCGCTGTCTGAGATTATTTTCTATGCGCACATTCATAGAAAATCCGCCTCAAAAACAGCTGGCTAGTAACTATTTTTCGCGGATTATATTGCTTTAACACGCAAAATTGTCAATTTCGGTCTTTGTGAGTAGGCTATACTCTAAATAGGCTATAGTCGGTTTTGTCTTTAATAAACATAAAACGCATGCCAGTATAATGAACACAGGATCCGTGCACTAGCTCTTAAAGTGACGGCAGCCATATGTGTCTGTCATTAATTTTGTTGTCAAAACAACAAAGATGGCTTTAAGTTAAAGGAATCAGGATTAATAGCCTATGTATTTAATTTATTCAGGACTAAAATACTACCCAGTGTTATTTTCCATTTGATTAGTATTTATATACAGATACTGAATAAAGTAGTGTTAGACCTATTCAAAAACTTTTCTCTTTAATTGTCTTTATTTGTATCTTTATTCTATTGTATTTATTTGTGCTACTTTTTTCAATTTAATTAAACAATTTAAATCAAGCTTCCTTGTGATGTGTAAATTCTTAACAACAATAGGCTATTACCCCATTGTAAAAATGCAATGAGCGCAAACATTTAGGCAAGATAAATGTAATAATTTTGTTTGGAAAAAATGCCCCCCCTTTCTCCCCTCAAACAAAAAAAATCCCCCCCATGAGAATCATCTAAAGGGGGGATCCCCCCCCCCCTCCTCCCCCCCTCCCCTCCCCTCAGGCCCATGAGAACTACCACATCTTTAAATTACTATTAGTATTATTTGAAGTTAACATTATAAAATAGCCTACGTAGACCTACACCACAAAACTAGTTGAGGATAAATTATTTAAAATTTGGCAATTTCAGCATTATGGACGTGAAATTTGCAGCCAAAACTTGAAATATAAATTCTCAGAAAGTGCATTAAATTAATCCTCAATTGACCGGCAACACGTCCAACATGCAGATGCATATTACGGCACCATCCCGAAATCAATTTAGTTGGAGTACAGAACACAGCCCAAAAGCAGCAGCCTACACTGCCGTATAGTATAATAATTTGCATAGTTATTATTGTTCTTTGGTGTTTAGATTATACAGGTTTTTCCTAATGTTATTTAATAAAAATACCGGTATTTTTTTTCTTCTCTCAAAATCTCTTTTTTTCACCACAAGCCCCGCCCCCGTGATAGAATCGCGATACGAATCGAATCGTGGGTCAAAAATCGTGATACGAATCGAATCGTGGGTTTGGTGTATCGTTACAGCCCTAATATATATATATAAATATAGCTGCGAGCAGCGATGAAGGGCCAAAGCCGGCGGTACCGCCACCCCGGTGCCTTTAGGTAACTAAAGGCACCGGGGTTGCGGTGCCACCGGCTTGGGCCCGTAATCGCTGCTCGCAGCTATATTTATTATTATTTTACTACCTTTTGGGCACTTTTGGGGCCCTAAACGTGCACGAAAACTCTTGAAACTTTGCGCACGGGTCAGAACCCACGGCCATCAGGGCCGGGCTGAAGCTTGTACCCGGGCGTGGCAGGGAGGCTCGACAGCGCCCCCTGGAATGGGGTTTGAACACTTGTCCATATATCAAACACGCTTGCATGTAATAATCTGAAACTTGGTACACATATAGATCTCATCGGGCCAAACAACTTTCGTGCCCTAAGTTTTACGTCAGCCCAACAGGAAGTCGGCTATTTAGGGTTGTTTGGAAAACGCATGCTTTGGAATTTGATATACTTCTCCTAGATATTGCATCCGATCATCACGAAACTCGGTGTGCATGAAATCAAGACATTGAGGATGCGAAATTGCGGACGGATATTTGATATCTCGAGCGGTTTGGTCGTGGCGAGGAAACGAATTTATGGCGAATAATGGAAACAGGAATTGTGTTATAATTTCTTAATACATTAATTGATCTTGATGAAACTTCAGCAGTGTGTTCGTTCTAAGAGGCCGATCACATGGATGTGACTATTGTGAGTCAAAGTTATAGCACCACCAACTGGCAGCAGGAAGTGTGTCACTTTCAAAATGCTTTTAAATCACCCTCTTTTTTTTACTCGATTTGCTTCAAACTTTGTGTATAATGTAAACACAGGCCACAGAGAGAGAATACTTTTAATTCTTGTTTTTCAAGGTTTCATGGGCTTTTGGGGCAATTAAAATACTCTTGAAACTTTGCACACGGGTCAGAACCCGCAGCCATTAGGGCCGGGCTGAAGCTGGTACCCGGGCGTGGCAGAGGGGCTCAACAGCGCCCCCTGGAATGGAATTTGAACACTTGTCCATAAATCAAACACACTCGCATGTAATAATATGAAACTCGGTACACATATAGATCTCGTCGGGCCGAACAACTTTCCCTCGGGCAAGTTTTACACCAGCCCAACAGGAAGTCAGCTATTATGGGTTGTTTGGAGAACGCTTGCTCTGGAATTTTAACTTCTCTTCGGGTGATAGTTTAAACACAAAATCATAAATAGGGCTATACTGCCCTCTTGTGTCCAAAATTATATTTATATACAGGTCCTCCGCAAAAAATTAGCATATTGTGATAAAGTTAATTATTTTCCATAATGTAATGATAAAAATTAAACTTTCATATATTTTAGATTCATTGCACACCAACTGAAATATTTCAGGTCTTTTATTGTTTTAATACTGATGATTTTGGCATACAGCTCATGAAAACCCAAAATTCCTATCTCAAAAAATTAGCATATTTCATCCGACAAATAAAATAAGTGTTTTTAATACAAAAAAAGTCAACCTTCAAATAATTATGTTCAGTTATGCACTCAATACTTGGTCGGGAATCCTTTTGCAGAAATGACTGCTTCAATGCGGCGTGCCATGGAGGCAGTCAGCCTGTGGCACTGCTGAGGTGTTATGGAGGCCCAGGATGCTTCGATAGCGGCCTTAAGCTCATCCAGAGTGTTGGGTCTTGCGTCTCTCAACTTTCTCTTCACAATATCCCACAGATTCTCTATGGGGTTCAGGTCAGGAGAGTTGGCAGGCCAATTGAGCACAGTAATACCATGGTCAGTAAACCATTTACCAGTGGTTTTGGCACTGTGAACAGGTGCCAGGTCGTGCTGAAAAATGAAATCTTCATCTCCATAAAGCTTTTCAGCAGATGGAAGCATGGAGTGCTCCAAAATCTCCTGCATTGACCCTGCCCTTGATAAAACACAGTGGACCAACACCAGCAGCTGACATGGCACCCCAGACAATCACTGACTGTGGGTATTGACACTGGACTTATGGCATTTTGGCATTTCCTTCTCCCAAGTCTTCCTCCAGACTCTGGCACCTTGATTTCCGAATGACATGCAAAATTTGCTTTCATCCGAAAAAAGTACTTTGGACCACTGAGCAACAGTCCAGTGCTGCTTCTCTGTAGCCCAGGTCAGGCGCTTCTGCCGCTGTTTCTGGTTCAAAAGTGGCTTGACCTGGGGAATGCGGCACCTGTAGCCCATTTCCTGCACACGCCTGTGCACGGTGGCTCTGGATGTTTCTACTCCAGACTCAGTCCACTGCTTCCGCAGGTCCCCCAAGGTCTGGAATCGGTCCTTCACCACAATCTTCCTCAGGGTCCGGTCACCTCTTCTCGTTGTGCAGCGTTTTTTGCCACACTTTTTCCTTCCCACAGACTTCCCACTGAGGTGCCTTGATACAGCACTCTGGGAACAGCCTATTTGTTCAGAAATTTCTTTCTGTGTCTTACCCTCTTGCCTGAGGGTGTCAATGATGGCCTTCTGGACAGCAGTCAGGTCGGCAGTCTTACCCATGATTGCGGTTTTGAGTAATGAAACAGGCTGGGAGTTTTTAAAAGCCTCAGGAATCTTTTGTAGGTGTTTAGAGTTAATTAGTTGATTCTGATGATTAGGTTAATAGCTCGTTTAGAGACCCTTTTCATGATATGCTAATTTTTTGAGATAGGAATTTTGGGTTTTCATGAGCTGTATGCCAAAATCATAAGTATTAAAACAATAAAAGACCTGAAATATTTCAGTTGGTGTGCAATGAATCTAAAATAAATGAAAGTTTAATTTTTATCATTACATTATGGAAAATGAACTTTATCACAATACGCAAATTTTTTCAGAAGGACCTGTATAAATGTATTGCATATGTGACTGAGGATGTTGTGTTTTATAGGGAGTGTACACATATATAAGTAAACAGTTTGCAGTCTGAATGATGTCCTGTATGAAAAAAAATGTTTCCACAGTTCACACACACACACACACACACACACACAGACAGTTCGATCGCGCCCGCGCCTGCGTCTCTCTCTTTCACACAAGCACACACACACACGCACACACACAAAGTTCGATCGCGGGCGCGACCAAACTTTGTGTGTGTGAGTGAGTGAGAGAGGGGCGGGCGCGATCGAACTGTGTGTGTGTTTGAGAGAGAGAGAGAGAGAGAGAGAGAGAGAGAGAGAGAGAGAGAGAGAGAGAGGTGCGGAAATCATTTTATACGGAAATCAATTATTTACAATTCAGATGAGAATAAAGTTAGTGTTAATTAAAATTAAGGAACATTTAGTTTTTCTGTTCTGAATATCATTAAAACAGAAAAGGCAGAGACAACATAATGATGAATAATCTTAAGATATTATATCGTATGCTGTGTGTTGTGAATACACCCATGTTAAACATTAAAATGTACTTCCATTGCATATCATAGGACACATAAGCGTAAAATATAATTACATTAATAAACCTGTACAAAGACCTCCAGATAAATACTGGGCTTCTATATTTACACATTTAAGTGCTGAAAAACATATTGAGCTATGACATCCTATGACATTAAAAATTATTCTATATTTAAATTATCTCATATATGTGGCTATTGCGGTTCAAGATCATAGGCCCTGTCCCAAATGGCGCACTTCATATGAATACTCAGTCTTGTGTACTTATTTCATGTGTCCGTTAAATCCATGAGACCCATGGATGAGGTGTCTCATTTTTCATTTTAGGTTTCAGAAGGTTGCCCACGCATACTTTGTGGTTGATATGTGCCCTCGATGCGCACTTGATGCACCCAAACTGATGCAAGGTCTACAGCACCCTTCTTTTTGACAATCAAAGCAGGGTTACGTTTTTGCACGTCGTGCACAATAACCCTAAAGGCACCAGGGTAGCGGTGCCACCGGCTTCTTTTATTTATTTATATATATATATATATATAAAAAATATATATATATATACATATATATAGCTCCGAGCAGCGATGAAGGGCCAAACCCGGAGGCACCGCCACCCCGGTGCCTTTAGGTAACTAAAGGAACCGGGGTTGCGGTGACACCGGCTTGGGCCCGCAATCGCTGCTCGCAGCTATATTTATTCTTATTTTTTTGTCAAACTTTCGGGCACTTTTGGGGCTCTTAACGTGCTCAAAAACTCTTAAAACTTTGCACACTGGTCAGAACCCGTGGCCATCAGGGCCGGGCTGAAGCTGGTACCCGGGCGTGGCAAGGGGGCTCAACAGCGCCCCCCCTTGAACAGGGTCCGAAAACTTGCTTTGTAAATCAAACACGCTTGCATGTAATAATATGAAACTCGGTACACGTATAGACCTCATCGGCGCGAACAACTTTCGTACTCTTACTTTTTACGCCAGCCCAACAGGAAGTGGGCTATTTAGGGTTGTTTGGAAACGCATGCTATGGAATTTGAAAGATTCCTCCAAGGGAATTTATCCGATCGCCACCAAACTTTTGAGGGGGGCTTGTAGGGTGATAGTTTAGATTAACCCTTTAATGACCTAACCCTAACCCGGGCCGAGCAACTTTTGTGCTCTAAGTTTTAAGGTAGCCCAACAGGAAATCAGGTAGTTTGGTCTGAATGTGAATTTTTTTATATTTCAGACTCGTGAATTTTTAGCTTCTCCTCCTAACTGGTTTATTTTATTCACACCAAACTTTTTCAACATGATGAAAATACCTCAAAGATGCTAAATTGTGAACGGATATTGAATATCTTAAACGGTTTTGCTATGGCAAGGGTTTAACCCTTTAATTGACTTCACAACCAAATAGTTGAGCACATTTTGAGTCACTATATTTTATTGAGAGGAGTACCTAACTTAACTCAAACTGATTGAGCCATCTCTACCATCTGGTTGAGGTATGTTATGCCAAAAAAAAATCCACTAGATGCCACAGTGTCGATCAACAGCACATGTCACAACACTTCTTCTAACATGGATGTCAGAAACAAATAAATCACCCCAGCCATGTGAACTGTTTTTGGTGAAATTTTGCAAGCTAAGCATTTTTTTTTTTTTTACATATTACTTTATAAGAGCCCTGGAAGGAAGACTGGGGAGAAGGAAATGGCAAAATGCCTGAAGTCCAGTGTCAAGTACCCACAGTCAGTGATGGTCTGGGGTGCCATGTAAGCTGCTGGTGTTGGTCCACTGTGTTTTATCAAGGGCAGGGTCAATGCAGCTAGCTATCATGAGATTTTGGAGCACTTCATGCTTCCATCTGCTTAAAAGCTTTATGGAGATGAAGATTTCATTTTTCAGCACGACCTGGAACCTGCTCACAGTGCCAAAACCACTGGTAAATGGTTTACTGACCATGGTATTAATGTGCTCAATTGGCCTGCCAACTCTCCTGACCTGAACCGCATAGAGAATCTGTGGGATATTGTGAAGAGAAAGTTGAGAGACGCAAGACCCAACACTCTGGATGAGCTTAAGGCCGCTATCGAAGCATCCTGGGCCTCCATAACACCTCAGCAGTGCCACAGGCTGATTGCCTCCATGCCACGCCGCATTGAAGCTGTCATTTCTGCAAAAGGATTCCCGACCAAGTATTGAGTGCATAACTGAACATAATTATGTGAAGGTTGACCTTTTTTTGTATTAAAAACACTTCTTTTATTGGTCGGATGAAATATGCTAATTTTTTGAGATTTTCATGAGCTGTATGCCAAAATCATCAGTATTAAAACAATAAAAGACCTGAAATATTTGGTGTGCTGATGGTGTGCAAAGAATCTAAAATATATGAAAGTTTAATTTTTATCATTCCATTATAGAAAATAATGAACTTTATCACATTATGCTAATTTTTTTAGAAGGACCTGTGTGTGTGTGTGTATGTATATATATATATATATATATATATATATATATATAGCTGCAAGCAGCAATGAAAGGGCCCGGCTTGGGCCCGTCATCGCTGATCGCAGCTATATTTTGTTATTTTGACCAGTTGCCGTTTTCTGCTAATAAATGCTCTAAATGACAGTATTTTTATTTGGAATTTGGGAGACATATTGTCAGTAGTTTCATTTAATTTATTATACAGGAAAATTTAAGGGCAACAATTTCGTTACAGTAAACGGGCCTAACTCAGTTTAAAAACTGGTTTACAGCAGGTTCCTGTTCTGCAGCGACATAGAACAATGAACACAATTTCAACACATTTATACTGGACATTATTATTGACTAGACAGATACAAACAAGTAAAACATTAAATACGGAAAAACAAGACTAAAAACTGTACATGAACAATCAGTGTGTACAAGTATGATTATTAAAGGCACACTATGCAGGAATTCCGTTTTTGTCAAACAGCGACCCCTAGAGTTGCTGTAGAGTACTTGTATTTAATGTTACTGTCATAAATACCACTCACGCAGAGCGTCTCTGCACTCACGGCCTCTGCACTTTATAATAATAAAGCAGCCTACCGCGTTTGATGGCTTATAACGTTTTTACATGATTGTAGCTACATTACAAGTAGACGGACACCATTCAACCTGAAAAAAAGTCATATAACCATTCCAACAACTCCGAAGCTGTTCAGTTAAGCTAAAAAAACTGCATAGTTCCCCTTTAAGAAGAAACAGTTTATATGACTTTTTGAAATATGTGAAGGACGATAATGTTCGAATGTGATGGGGAATGTTGAGATGAAGACAGTTCAAATGAGTGAAGTTTATTTAGCAAGATCTGGTGGTTCATTGTTTTGTTTGGTTAAATTAAAAGTTAAGTTCTGATCTAGTATTCTCTCTTACTGTTATGTGATTCAATGACATTACAAAGTGAAACTATTGCAGGTGTTTTTCATTGCACGGTTTTCAATTTAAAAAATCGTTCTGTTTTTATTTTTATTTATTTAATCGATTTTTTTTAAAGGTTTAAAGGGGGGCGTGACCAAAAAAGTTTGAGAACCACTGATATAGAGGATGCATATTTATGTGCTCGATATTAGCAGGTTCCCCAAGCTGCTTTAGAGTTGAAGGATATTGGGTCCTTCTGTCAGTCTAGCTTTGTTACCTCACTGGCACAAATTGTATGCATCTGCATACTGAATTATATCATTGACTAGCTGATGTTAGCTCAGTCTGATCGTTCGCCACCGTTCGCTCTCATATAGGGCTGGGTGATATGGCAAATTCATTATAATAATGCTACCAGCTTGAAGAGTATCCCGACAATGACTGAAGCCTGGAGAAACCAGAGGGTTTATTAATTACATTTTAGAACATACTTAATCAACATAAATAGAACAACATAACACATTTTTAACTATGCAAACAGCCAAATCATTTTAACATATGACTTCCAAGCAATCTCTCTCTCTCTCTCTCTCTCTCTCTCTCTCTCTCTCTCTCTCTCTCTCTCTCTCTCTCTCTCTCTCTCTCTCTCTCTCTCTCTCTCTCTCTCTCTCTCTCTCTCTCTCTCTCTCTCTCTCTCTCTCTCTCAGGACCTTTTTTCAATCAGTTCTGGTAAATTTCTGGTATGACAAGTTGTAATATTAATAGTAAATTACCATTATGGTGCTATGTGTGAACAAAACAAGATTTCATTTGAGCACATATGAGGTGAGGATGCACTGACAAGATTATTCAGTGCTGTTTTACAGTAACCTAGAGTACACTGGTTTTAATTGTTTTTCTTTCACTATGCTGTAGCTTTGACTGTTCTGCCGCATTCATATTTTGCAGTGTCTTATGTGCAAAATGTATTCTGTGTGATCATCCCCTTATGCCTGTGAGAAAGTAAAACTAGACAGATAGTAAAACTAAAGAAAGTAAAACTAGACAGAAAGTAAAACTAGACAGATAGTAAAACTAAAGAGCTTCTCATCCCGGCAGATATAGAAAAAGCGCATCATTTATAGATAATTTCGATGATTGACATCACAGAGTTTTTACTGATATGTGAATGGTAAAAAGACAGAACCTGTTTGCTTTTGTGAACAGCATAGCCTATATGATGCATTTACCTGAAAAGTCAATCTGGTAATTTTACGGTGATTTACCGGGTTTAATGTGTGAAAGGGGCTAGTGATTAGCTTGGGAGAATATTCAGTTCAGTCCTATCAATTCATGCTTAGAAAATGGGAATGGCAACATTAGAAAATGGTAAATGTTTTTTCTGATAAACAACTCTACAGGTTACATACTGTAATTAGGGCCCAAGCACTGATGGTGTAAGGACCCTATTAGAATTGCTCTGTTTATTCACATTTTAAATTTCCGCATAGTGTTAGAAGTCGGATATCATTCACTCAATGCACACTATTGAGTAGTTTTAGGATAGCTTGGGTCCTAATACTACATTTATAATACACTGACATTGTTTCTTTATATTGTTTCTTCTCACAGAAGTTATGCGATTTCGTTTAATATAATTTAAGTTGAAATGACTTGTACAACCATGTTGATTATACGTGAAAAATGTTTTAGGGTGCACCCTTGAGTAATTTAGTATTGTAGCTTTTTTTTCAGTACTCTTTACACTCCTATAATATCACATTGTAACAATTTATTTTTCATGAATTTTAAATAGCGAAGCAAAGTGTCTGATTTTTTTTTTCTGCAGGTTAGGAAAAGATGGAAAGAAAGATGATAGAAAAGGAGACAAGAGAAAGGGTAAGACAATAAATGGTGAAATGCTATGCATAATAATATTAATTATACTATACATTGTATTTTAATTTTTCAATTCTTCAAATAAAGAAGTTTCTGCAGAGTCCAGACTGCATAAGTTGCATGGGGAGATTAAAACATCTTTAAAGATCGATAACCTTGTAAGTAAGGCTACAGTTCAGAAGCTTTTCATTCTTGCATATAGCTTAAACCTTATTTGTTTAATGACATCAGTTGATATTTGAAGTTCTTAGAACAATTTGCTCGTAATCTATTTGAACTTAATGTATTAACTTTGTTGTTGATTTTTAATTCTGGGGATGTAAGTAAATGCACCCTCTCTCTTTTCTTAGGATGTGAGGAAATGTTTAGTTGCATTGGATGAGTTGAGTTCACTGCATATTACTACTCAACTTCTTCAGAGACACTGTGAACTCATAATTACTCTTAAAAAGGTATGAATACATTTTTTTTGGGTCAGCATTGGACAGTTATCATGTGTATTAATTACTTTGCACACCACTTGCATCAGAAACAACAAACTTACAAAACATTTTTTAACTGAAACAAATCATAGCTTTGTACTTTTTTTAAAGCTCCGCAGGTTCAAAGCCAACCAAGATGTGATGGACAAAGCCACAATGCTGTATAATAAGTGTAAAAGCATGTTTTTAATGGGAGAAGGAGAGTCAGTGCTCAGTCAAGTGCTCAATAAAAGTCTGACTGAACAGAGACAGTTTGAAGAGGCCAAGAGAGGAGTGCTAAAGCACACAGAACAGATCAAAGAGCAGAAAGGTAAAGAACTGACTGCTACATGCTTGATTTACAGCTTTCGTTTACGTTCCATTCCATTCTAATTGATATAATTGTAATGTAATTGATTTATATTAATTACATTCCATGCCGAACTATCACATCGACAATAAAACCAATAAAAAGCGGAAGTACTAGACTGCAAATAATAAGGAAAATTCTAATGTAAAGCAGCATGCTGTGGAGATTTGTGCTTGGGAAACGAGGCAAAATACATTTATATAAAACCATTTGTATGTGTTTGGAATATGTATGTATATATATATATATATATATATATATATATATATATATATAAATATTAGGGGTGACCCCGAACAGTCGAAGATTCGATGCATCGATAGGAGGAGCCTGATTCGACTACCAATCTCACAGTCGAATCTTCGCAGAGGTTATAAGTGTGCTCAATGTCTGATTTCACATAGAACTACTGGTTTTCTGTCAATACGTTAATATAGGAGCCTATTATGATAATGCTGTAAATACAAATGTGCAAAGGAAGAAGCTTTAAATAAATATTTTTAACGTCCATGAATAAATCCAAACACCCCGTGACAGATTTAAGTTTCACTTTCGATACGTGACCGATAGAGGAGCGTTTTGGCGGCAGGGATTTAAATCTTTAAAAAATGGCTGGGATAAGAAAATCTAAAGAGTGGATGCACACCATCAGAAAGGATATTTTCCCAAACTGGATTTAGCATCAGGAAAACCATGATCGCACTTCTGCAGGCCAGTTGGTTTTCCTCTGGACATTCTAAAACGCTTAACGTGAAAAAAGCTTTTAAAACGCTAGGGCACTTTTACATGGCTTAATTAATGTATAGTAGGCTACCTCATTAAGAAACCATACAATGTGCAGATAAGCAAATGAACCCAGAATATGAACGCAACGTGTTCCTCCTATAGAAAGTCACGTAAAGCATTTTCTTTATAATAACCGTTTTCAATGGGAGGAAAATTAGCGTTTAATTAAACTCGTTGCGTTCATATTATGGGCTCATCTGCTTTTCTGTAGGCTATACAGTATGCTTGATTAATAAGGTGTGTATACAATTTGATCTTTTGATATAACTGTCTTAGGACATTAAGCCGTTAAACGTTTAACGTTAAACGTTCATGTTAAGTGTTTTAGAATGTATTTTATCCGCGCACACAATTTGAAAAGACTCAAACGGACACAGAGACACAGACAGAGTGAAAGACTAGATTTTTACAAGTGATTTCAAAAAATTTCAGCCGGTTCTAATTTGATTTTTGGATGCTGTGAACATGTTTAGATAAACTGTCACTCGAGTTCAGCGTTTATTGTTGTTTCTGCAGTTAAAAAGACAAGGTTGACCATTCTGGCTATACTTTCGATATTTTAATAATATCTTTATTTTTTATTTTTATTTATTGATCACTCAGGGTAATCTAATTTAACTATTTGTGGCTTGTGTTTTGAATATATGTTCCCCTGCACTTTAGGCACTTTGAACACATTTGTTCTGCATCTTGTGACTTGTTTCAGAGTTATTTCATTTTTTTTTTTTTTAGAAAGGTATATTCTGTTCTAATTTAATTCTGTAAATTAATTGTTGATTATTTTTCGGTGCATAGATGTTGCGCTCTGTAGGTACTTAGAGCCTGCTCGCACAGGCAATTTAGCCGATTTAATTTGATTTGAATGTGAAATGCAAATCCTGTCTGCAGTGTGGCCTTTCTGCAGTTATTTATGTTATTTCTTAGTTGTATTGATCCGAAATGTTTTTCTACATTTTTTTCTATATCTTTTTGTGATGCTCTGTACATCGCGGCTTTAAAATGTTAAAGCCCCGCCCCCTCCCCAACCCCACACACGATTCGACTATTAGTCGACTATAGGGAAGACTTTACGATTCTGATTCGACTATGAAAATCCTTAGTCAGGGACACCCCTAATAAATGTATATATACATACACACTCACCAGCTATTTTATTAGGTACACCTTGCTAGTACTGGGTACCTACTTTTGCCTTGACATGCAGTTGCTGCAGATTTGTCGGCTACTCATCCGAGATGCGAAATGATTGAGATCTGGGAACTGTTGAGGCCAGTTGAGTATAGTCAACCCATTGTCATGTTCAATACACCAGTTTGAGATGATTTGAGTTTTTGTGACCTTACTGGAAGTAGCCATCAGACAATGGTCTGTGGTCATAAAAGGATGGACATGGTCAGCAACAATGCTCAGGTGGCGTTTAAACAATAAACAATTGGTACTAAGGGGCCCGAAGTGTGCCAAGAAAATATCCCCCACACCATTACAGCACTACCAGCAGCCTGAACCATTGATACAAGGCAGGATGGATCCATGCTTTCTTGTTGTTTACACCAAATTCTGACTCCACCATCTGAATGTTGCAGCAGAAATCAAGACTCATCAGACCTGGCAACGTTTTTCTAATCTTTTATTTAGGGATGCATTTAAAAAATACCAGCCAATATCTAAATCTATTTATATCTATATTGGGGGTTTAGATCAAATACACTAATTACAAGCATAGATAAATACAGTATAAAAAAGTTACAAATAAAGTAAGGTCTAACTGTAGTGTATTCACAAAAATTGTCAACATGCCCATCTTAGTGAGTATCCTAGCAGGCAAATTAGTCTTATGTGAATGAAACGGTCGAGGACAGCATGTATACAGTATTAAATTTAACATTTAATTTAATATTCAACAATAATATTGATCTGCCTGCATTTCAAGGCAGATCATACTTACTTAAGCTGGACTGTGACGCTATTCTTTTGGAAACAAACTTTGTTGCATTATTTTCCTGTTATCTCTGTAAAGCTGCTTTAATAATAATAATAATAAATATAGCTGCAAGCAGCCATTACCGGGGCCAAGCGCAAGAAGTGGCAACAGATGCCATCATGGGTGGGAGTGTCAGACCTTTTCAGATGATTTAATGGTTTATCACTTTCGACAAATAGGTGGCGCAGTTACGAAATCGATGTGATGTGGTCAGAGTGAGGTGACAATGACACATACAAAGTTTGGTGTCAAAATGTGAAGGCATTGCAGAGATAAAGACTTAATAGTCATTTTGGCAGCATGCCTCAAATTTGTTGCTGCGGTATACGAAAACGGTTTCGTCTATCATCACGAAATCCATAACTTTTATTTGGCATGGTCTGGAGATGATATGATTCGATTTTGGTGAAAATCGGACTAATGGTGGAGGAGAAGTTAGAAAAAGAATGTTTTGAAAGTAAATAAAGATGGCGGACAGGAAGTTCGTCCAAATACGTCAAACTTGGTATCTATGTTCTCGGCATGACCCAAGGAATCTATTAAGACCAGTGTCATTACAATAGGCATATTTTTTCAAAAGTTATTAGCATTTTTGGAAATATAAATTTAACTTTTGACCAACAGGTGGTGTTTCTCGAAATCTTCATAATGTTACAGCAATGCATTTGTTAGGTATAGCATTTTACATCTCAAAACTGTATTGAAGTCAATGGGAATTTCATGTTTTGTTCTATTATAGCGTCACCAAGAGGCAAAATCCCACATTTTTTTTCATGTGTCCTCAGAATGAGGTCATACATGTGTGTGCCAAATTTGGTGAAAATATCTCAATTCGCTTTGGAGTTATAGACATTTATATGAAAAAACACGTCAAAATTACTGACACTTGATTTTGATTGAATTTTACTACCCCTTACTATCAATATTTGGGCATTTGGGCATTTGCATAGTTTTAAAAAGCTATGGTTGCAAACTTCTGACGGTGGTTTCGTCTCGATCGGACTAACGGTTTCGAAGATATCGGTAAATGTTCTTGAAGCGCTAAATCACCACCTAACGAGATGACTCCCGTGAAAATAAGTCAACCACATCCAGAGTTATAAGCATTTGAAAAATAAAATTTACCATTTGTAGGCGCTGTTTTGAAACTTCTCAGGCTCCTTCAGGGCATCGTACTGATGACCCATACCGAGTTTCGTTACAATTCGTTCATGCGTTCAGAAAGTACAGCATTTTAGCACATAATTCAAAATGGCCGATCTGGGAAAATTTAATATTGCTCAACTCGACATGATGCCCTGAATCTAACGAGACCACTTTTATGATTTTTGGACTAACCGTTCAGAAGTTATAAGCAAAAATAGCCATTTTCTGTATCTCCGGACCAGTAGGGGGCTCTGCGCCGAAACAGAGCATGTAGCCTCAGGTCATGCTTGTGATGACATGTACCAAGTTTGGTCTTAATATGATAAAGTGTTGCGGAGATACAGCCTTACGTCTGTTTTTGTAAGCGCTACATAAAATTAGTTTACGCGTTTATCGAAATCGGTTAAGCGAATCAACTTAAATTCCATAACTTTTTGTCTCCACTGCCTGAAGATGATCTGGTGCAGCAGTTGGTGTTGCCAGTTCAAATTAAAATGTTGCTGTTCAACTTTGCATTTTAAAAAGACAACAACCGTTAATTTTTCGTTTTTCAGTTACGGGTTAAAAAAGATAGATAATAATAGCACAAAACATTTGCGAAAATCTGCAATAATGGAAACGCGACTGACAGGCAATGATAGATATGAAGGATGATGACTTGTTTGGTAAGCTTCTATTTTAAAAGTTTCTGTTAAAAAAAACTCGCCAGGTTTTGCCTCAGTTATGAATTAAAATGTGTTTATTGCAATAAATGTAAACTGTAGAGATGCAATCTGGTCATTAAAATTATTTCAAATGGGATTTTCTTTTCAGTTTTTTTTCTTTTTCTCCCCGTGCCCCTTTGGCGGCCCTCAGTTCAATGTTGGGTTACTAAATTGGCCCTCACCTATGAAAACTTTGAGGACCCCTGGTCTAGGACGAGTTCGAAAAAGTCGTTTTTTTGAACATTTCAAAATGCCGGCCATATTTTTATGACGGAAAATGACGTCAATCGAATCGCCATGAGCTCTGGAATCAGAGGAAAAAAGGCCTTATGGTTCAAAAGTTATTAGCATAATAAAAGTGAAATTTTGGACAGGTGGTGGCGCTAGAGGCAATGAGTTAGAGACACCAAAATTGGTGCATTTAATGTTGGGACTGTCCTCTATCAGAATGTCAAACCAAAACAACTTTCCCGCAAACGGTTCTATGGGCTGCCATAGACGCCCAGTCGGAAGAAGAAGAAGAAGAACCGGAGCAGATACAATAGGTGCCTCCGCACCTTCGGTGCTTGGCCCCCTAATAATAATAATAAGATACAATAGGTGCCTCAGCACCTTCGGTGCTTGGCCCCTAATAAACTGTATGTTTCTACTCCAGACTCAGTCCACTGCTTCCGCAGGTCCTCCAAGGTCTGGAATCGGTCCTTCTCCACAATCTTCCTCAGGGTCCGGTCACATCTTCTCGTTGTGCAGCGTTTTTTTTTCCTTCCCACAGACTTCCCACTGAGGTGCCTTGATACAGCACTCTGGGAACAGCCTATTTGTTCAGAAATTTCTTTCTGTGTCTTACACTCTTGCTTGAGGGTGTCAATGATGGCCTTCTCGACAGCAGTCAGGT
This sequence comes from Siphateles boraxobius, assembly GCF_051911475.1. NCBI lineage: Eukaryota > Metazoa > Chordata > Actinopteri > Cypriniformes > Leuciscidae > Siphateles > Siphateles boraxobius. The sequence continues at coordinate 4,575,236 of NW_027508777.1, read as the reverse complement.
CGGCAGTCTTACCCATGATTGCGGTTTTGAGTAATGAAACAGGCTGGGAGTTTTTAAAAGCCTCAGGAATCTTTTGCAGGTGTTTAGAGTTAATTAGTTGATTCAGATGATTAGGTTAATAGCTCGTTTAGAGACCCTTTTCATGATATGCTAATTTTTTGAGATAGGAATTTTGGGTTTTCATGAGCTGTATGCCAAAATCATCAGTATTAAAACAATAAAAGACCTGAAATATTTCAGTTGGTGTGCAATGAATCTAAAATATATGAAAGTTTAATTTTTATCATTACATTATGGAAAATAATGAACTTTATCACAATATGCTAATTTTTTGAGAAGGACCTGTAGATCGGGCCCAAAAAATCAAGCCCGACCCGACCCGAGCCCGTGCACGTTGTGTCTGAGCCCGGCCCGGCCCGACACATTAACTGTAATTATGAGCCCGAGCCCGATTTAAACCCGACCATTTTTAATACGTGGGCCGTTATAACCAGGGGCGACGCCAGATCATTTTTTAACGCAGGGGCTGAATGGGTGCAAGACCATTGACAGGGGGGAGCTGCACAATTTTATATATATATATATATATACATATTTTAACCCGACCATTTTTATTACGTGGGCCGTTATAACCAGGGGCGATGCCAGATCATTTTTTAACGCAGGTGCTGAATGGGTGCTAGACCATTGACAGGGGGAGCCGCACAATTTTATATATATTATATAAATACTATTAATAAATGTGCAAAAATTGGTCACTTAATATTTAATATTCAATTATTTTAATTATCACAACGATTATCACGTGCAACAGGCAAGATGTGAATTTGTAAATTCGGTGACAAGCGTGCCGAGAATTGATTTAACTTATGATGAGATTGCTCCAGTTCACGTGCTATGGTGAACGCGGCTCGCCGGCGCCTCCATGTCTTGATTATATTGTCTGCTATATTTGCTTCTTATTTATTAAATCCAGGCAATTGGTTGATGAACAATTTATTAAAATTAAGATACAATTTATACAAAAAGAAATTCACTTTAAAGAAAGGCTTTCTACAAAACAAAACATAATGAAGTGGTCAAAATCATGCCTGAACCACTCCACGTCTCCCGATATTGCGCATCCTCCTATCTACTCTGTTCAATTTCATAATCAACATAGATGGAAAAAATTAACATTATAATATTTTAATAAATATGAAACTAAATGTGCTTATTTAATGGCTACAACACGTACAGACTCTCTAGCAGTTGCACTCAACAAAGCCAACACATATGTTGTCACTGCCCACGACTAGTTTAAAATATTTCCATTCCTCCGGCTTTCCTTCATACTTGCTCAAAGTTAATTCTCCTGTTTTAGTTTTTTTCTTTACTTCTTCAAGCTCCATGTTGCACTTAAGCTACACAGTACAGCACTACTTTGCGAGTGGAGGAGACGCTGCGCATGACACGTGACGTGCTTGATCAAGGGCACGACCCGACCCGAGCATAGTGGCGGGAAATATCGGCCCAGCCCACGGGTCGGGTCGGGCTCGGGCAGAGAATCTAAGCTCTAGTGTATATGACATTCTTCTATCAGACGAATACAATCGGAGTTACATAAAAAATGTCATGGCTCTTCCAAGCTTTATAATGGCAGTGAATGGCTTTACATTTTTTGAAGTCATCAAAGTGCATCCATCCATGATAAAAGTGCTCCAAAAGGCTCTGTGGAGTTAATAAAGGCCTTCTGAAGCGATGCATTAGTCTAAGAAAAATATCCATATTTAAAACTTTATCGTCTAAAATAACTCGCACTTTTATCATGGATGGATGCACTTTGATGGACTTCAAAAATATAAAGCCATTCACCACCATTATAAAGCTTGGAAGAGCCAGGATATTTCGGATATAACTCCGATTGTATTCGTCTGAAAGAAGAATGTCATATACACCTAGGATGACTTGAGGGTGAGTAAATCATAATTTTCATTTTTGGGTGAACTTTCCCTTTAAGATTTGCAGCCTTAGGGTGCTCGAGAGTGCCTGTGACAGACTTCTGATAGTCAGTGCAGAATTACATCTTAAAAATATGGACTCAGAAGACATCTTGGGTTTAGGGTGCCTTTTGCGACAGGGCCAATGTTGTACCCGCTTCTTCATCTTGTTTCTCTGCTATCTGTAATGGCAGCAGCTGAAAGGTGTGTTTGTGATTCACCTTGTACGGGCATGACAGCTTTAAAAGTAACTTTCCCCAAGACTGTGTGTGTGTGTGTGTGTGTGTGTGTGTGTATATACAGTATAATATATTCAAAACAAATTAATTATACTCAAAACATGCAAATGGATGGATTGCATTATTCCTCCATTTAGAGGGATAATGTGAAATAATGACAATTAGTGTTTTGACATAATTTGAAAACATAATGTAGTATTTGACCGTTATAATGATACAAGGCCTGGAGACCCAACTAACACTATAAGAACAGTACAAAGAAAATATACAGCAGCTAATTTTTAGACTAAACGACCCACCACCAATCAATCACAACATATTTCTTTGAAGGTTTCTTTGGCTAAAAATGTAAACATTTATACTGCAAAATGTCATTCCAAACAAAATTCCAAAGTGTATATATGTAAATTATTTGTTTAGTAAAAAACAAACTTTGTTTGGATGTGTACAGATACCAAGATTTTGAATGGAGACTTCAACCCCGAAGAGGATGCTGAGACAAAGAGGGAGACATTTGGAGAGAATATCTTGTCTGTTGTGAAAAACAAGTAATAAAATCATTTCAGATTTTCATTGAGTCCTAAATCACTTAGCTCTTCAAAATGACCCATTTTTTCACAAATGTTTGTAAATGCCTGAAAAATGCCCGAAAAATGCCCTCTGACTAGGGATGTCTCTCTTTTGCAGAGACATATACTTGAAAATACCAAGAGTGCAAAATACCAAATAAAATCGTGACACTCGGCTGTGAATTTGGGAAGATGGTGATAAAAGCTTCTTAATATATTTGGAAAGGGAATCACCCTGAGATGCTATAGCAGTACAGCTTGCTCTTTGATTGAACAAGACCTTAATTCTGATTGAAAATAAAGATTAAGAGAGAAATGTCAAAAGAGTTGAATAAAATCAATTGATCAGTAATTGTTATCCTGAGACTTAATAAATGCAGAAATTGTTAAAATTAGAAATTGTAGGATTAGAAATATGTACCTGTGGAACACTGTGAGAATTATGAAATTCTGAGTCATGAATCAAAGTCTAACCCATAAAAGGGTTGGGGACCTTACATAAAATTGAGCAATAGGTGCTCTAAGCGGTTAATAAATAGTACGATATTAACGGCATGTGTGTAAATATTATACTCTGTATCTGAAGACATCTAGAATTGGTATTTGTTATCCCTGGGAGACAGTAAAAAATGTATCCATGGATTGAAAATTTTTGATTTGTTAACTAAGATAACTTTTTTGCATTGTGTTGAATGAGAACGAGATTCAACAGTTGAGAATGAGATTGGGTGACAAAGTTAAATAGAAATTTTGATTTGAATCTTACAGTAATTTTAGTTTCTAGTAAAAGAGAAAAGACATAATTATTTGCTGTTATCTTATACAGTAGTTAATAGTTGTTTCCTGCATTTTGCAGAGGAATCTGCTCTTTTTTCTGCAACAAAGAAATAGCTTATTAATATAATGGGGAACTGCTGTGGTTAATCAGACAAGACTTCTGAAATGAATGGACATTGAAATAGATGGTTAAGAGATGGCAATTCTCTGAGTGTTCACATTTTAGAACTGACCTGGTAGCTTCTGGAACAGCCACCTCGACAAATAGGAGTGAATAGACTGAAGCCTGTTCAACAAGACACGACTGCAGAGAGTAGAGAAAGTGGCTGATGGGCCTCCAGCTCCCCTCCTGAATGAGGAAGTTGACGCTTCCACAGAAATGCAGGAGTGGAGGGCTCAGTGGACGGCAATGATTGAAAGACTGAGGTTGCACCCTATACGGCCCAACTGGGGAGCCATAACCAATGCAAAGCAAGTGAAAGGTGAGATTGTCACTTCTTGTCTTGCACGAATAAAGACTGTTGTTGATGAATGTGTAGGCCTTTCAGAAGGCGCCAACAACATGATACACCATTTTATGAATTGGTTGCTTCCCACATACAAAAAGCAGTGAGGCTGACCTGTGTTGGATGGGGGCGCAAAACCTGGAAGTTGTGCTGCAACATGCAAAGCACGCAGAGCAGAATGTTGAAAATAGGAACACATACTGGGCATTCTCCAGCTTCTGTTGTCTTTCTCAGGGATTAAAGTGAAAAAAATTCTTCTGACTGAAATTTCTTTTCAGGCCAAGTCATATTCCTTTAACTTTATTTAAATAGTCGAGACCAATAGCGTTTTAGGGGAGATGTTTTAAACCGCTTTAATATTGCCAGTTTGCATATTTTAAAATCTATTTTAATCTATGAAAAAAAAATTCTTAGCTTGACAAATAATCAACCATCTACATAACTTTTCAGTGCATGTTTTTATTTATCTTATAAGACCAAACAATGCTAAATGATATTAATATATAGTTTGTTTCATGGCAAATCGTTTTGGCTGAGGGCAAAGTGAAGTTTCATAACTATATATTTAGGCTATTTAACTTGAACTTTTTAGCCTATTAGAGAGGTGACTTATGTTTGACTGAATTGTTTGCTGTATAGCTTCTTATATTAGGCTACTTATACTTTTATACTGGATATTATTGATCATTAAAACTGACATTTAACAAAAAGAGACAGGGTTGTGTAATGTTATATATTCTAAAATATATAAAATATTCTTTATATATTTTACTATGCATTCTCTTGTATGTGTACATGCATAAAATAAAACGATACAACCCATGATCAATAATGTTTCATATTTTTAAAATGAAAACAAAAAGAATCAGGGTTGTGTTTTATATGTCGTGTTGTTATAAATATATGGAGTGAAGATAATCAATGTGCGTTGTCTGAACCACATTTGTGTGGCCATTAATATGTTTATGATAATATGTTCATTTAGAAATGAAAAGAGGTGTTTTGTATACATTTCGTTTTATTGTTGATGAAAAGAGGCAAAGTTGTATTTTATACCATATTTCGTTTTATTATTGCTTAAAATATAGCCTACATAAAGAGATAACCGTAGCCAGAGGGAGCTGAGTGACGCGATCAAGAACGCCGCGGTTCCGTTTGCAGAATAACCGACCTCGCGTCCTCTCGTCCTCGGGAGTTCCTTCTCCTGAGTCGAACTTGGCAAGTCCGAACTATCAAGGACACAAGTCCGAAGTTTGCGTATTGGTATTGAGAAACGGCCAATATTGACCCGCGTTCTGTTTTCTATCATGCGCCGTACACGTTTGCGATGACGTAATATGCACGCAAACGCACCAGGGTTCGATAGAATTAAGTTGAATGTGAAACCAGACCAACGCTGCGGGGGGCGCAGGGAACAAACGCGCTCGGATTCGGACCGCAGAAAACCAGCTGTAGCCTTACATGCACTTCTCCAAATCTAAGGGGGCTTTTCCACTGGGCTCGTTTGCTGCGGTCCGAGCCCGAGCGCGTTTGTTCCCGGCGCCCCCCGCAGCGTTGGTCTGGTTTCACACTCAACTTGATTCTATCGAACTCTGGTGCGTTTGCGTGCATCTTACGTCATTGCAAACGTGCACGGCGCATGATAGAAAACACGACGCGGGTCAATATATTGTGTTTTTTATTAATTTGGTGCCATTATTCATAGCTGAGTAAACAACCCAGGTTAACTGTGTGTGTGTGTGTGTGTTTCGCATAAGCTGTTTTTCCGCTGCTTGCAAATGGACTCTTTTGAGGAGACAGTGGATTTCCATTAATTTGTTGCCCTGATTGCACGCACTATGCGCGAATACACTGCAGACTCACTCTTGCTCGTATCCAGGGTAAATCTTCATCCCTTACGTGTGTTTTATTTAACTAAATACATCATAATCGACTAAAACGCATGCGCAGGATACTTTACTTCCTGAACAAGTGCGCACCCGAGTCCGTGTAGTTTTCACATACACGCGAATCGCAGCACGGTTCGGGAGCAACCGAACTCAGACCACCTCCTCCAGGTAGTCTCGGGTTCGGTACCCCAGTGCGCACCCGGGTCCCATGACAGGGTTCACATTAGCGATTTTTCATGCGAACCGTGCCCCGTTCCGAACTAAACTGCCAGTGTGAAAGCCCCCTAAGTGAACACGGAGCAGTTTTTCCGTGAGCGGGAATTGAAAACCCGGAGCGGACCATAAGCGATTACAGAATGTTAAGAGTGGAGAGAGGAACGTGCTTTCGCTCCAATCCAGGCTTTATCACATCCCCCTCAGCAAGGTGAATACACCTCGTCTTTCCTTAATTTAAGACCTATTCAAACTAAAATTAAGACATTTATCACACTATTTGATAAATGAAAGCCTATTTACGGCCTTAACATTATGAAAAGTGAATTTAAGACATTAAGGACAGACGGGAACCAATAGACTCGCTGCAATTAACGGAAATCCGTCGTAGCGACGGAGAACTTTAATCCTTGCTTTCTATGTTTTATCAATCCAACAACAACCAAATGTCAAAAGATGGAAGGTGGAGTCGATGGCCGGAAAGAGGTAGAGGCCGGGGATGAGACAAGGGGTCGCAGAATGGTAAGATTGGAGACATGTAGAAACTTTGGGTAAAGAGGACCCTGGGCTAAGGACTGCCCAAAAAACTTCCCACAGCAACAATACCCAAACATCTCCTCACATAGGCAACACTACCTACTCGGAAAAAGAGCTACATGGAGCAGCATGCTTCTTTGTCGCCACCACCTTCGGGAACGGCTGCATAGGATGAGAAGGGAAACACTCAAACAGTTCAACTGACCAAGACCCAAACTCAAAACTGATAATGACAATAACTGTAGAAGGACTTCCATCCCCTCCTTTGTGGGTACAAGTGCTTCATTTAATGATCACTACAAAGTTTCAAATTTTGTTAATTAGCATATTAACTTGATTCTGTTTGATTATTCACTGGTCTCACAGCAGTTCTGATTATTCTCTATAAAAATAACATTCGGAATCTGCTTTTAATAGGCACCAGTTCAGCCATACTGTACATCTTTTTATGGTGTATACTTTTTATGATTTTCTTAATTGCAAAAATTATATAAAAAATCATGTACTACTTGACATATAAACAAACCACAAAATCAAAAACATACTGTACATGAAACAAAACAGTTAATCGTAAATGGTAACAATTTAAATAAGTAAATCAATAAATAGAATAGTATGAAATCAATCTAAATTGTTGCTAGTAATTCGCTAGCCTGCTAGCATGCCATCCGTGCGCTCTTTATTTATTTATTTTGCTCGCGCCTTTTACAATTCCATCAACAACTGATGAGTAGGATCAGTCAACAAATACGGTGAGTCAAGTCACCTTTATTTATATAGCGCTTTTTACAACACAGATTGTTTCAAAGCAGCTTTACAGAGACAACAGGAACATAGTGTTGTAATAATATTGTTAAAAATAAAATGTCCCCAACTAAGCAAGCTAAAAGCCAATGGCGACAAAGGAGACAGAATGGAGAAAAAAAAACCTTGGGAGAACCCAGGCTCAGTTCTCCTCTGGCCAACGAACAAACAGTGTATTATTATGGTTCAGGCAGCATTATAGGTCAGAAGTCAGATTGGATCAGAACTTTCACAATATTTATCCAGTTCCAACTGGTTGGGGGTCAGAGTCATCACGCCGGTATGGAGAAGAGTTTGTTGAGGTGTCCATGTGGCCTTCAGAGGGCTGAAGAGGCTGGCACTTCAGGGATGCGTTGTCGTAGTGTCCATGCCATACATCAGGATTAATGGGAAGTGTCCCCGGTTCTGGCTGATCTAAACTATGCAGCCTAATATTAAATTATAGAAGTCTATAATGTGTTATGTGTATGCTAAGCCAAAGAGATGTTTTTAGTCTAGATTTGAACTGACAGACTGTGTCTGCTTCCTGGACAATGTTAGGAAGATTGTTCCAAAGTTTTGGTGCTAAATAGGAAAAGAATCTACCACCAGCAATAGATTTTGATATTCTAGGAACTATCAACTGGCCGGAATTTTGAGATCGCAATAGATGTGAAGGACTATAATGCGTTAAGAGCTCACTCAAGTACTGGGGAGCTAAACCATTTGGTGCTTTGTAAGTAATCAGCAATATTTAAAAATGTATACGATGTTTAATAGGTAGCCAATGCAGTGTTGACAGAACCGGGCTAATATGGTCATTCTTCCTGGTTCTGGTAAGAACTCTAGCTGCTGCGTTTTGGACCAGCTGTAGTTTGTTTATTAAGTGTGCAGGGCAACCACCCATAATAGCATTACAATAATCTAGCCTTGATGTCATGAATGCATTAACTAATTGTTCTGCATTTTTAATTGAGAGCATATGACGTAATTTAGATATATTTTTTAGATGGAAAAATGCGGTTTTACAGATACTAGACACGTGACTTTCAAATGAAAGATTGGTATCAAAGAGCACACCCAGGTTCCTAACCGACGACGAGGACTTGACAGAGCAGCCATCAAGTGTTAGACAGTATTCTAGGTTATTATGCGAGGAAGTTTTTTGTCCAATAATTAGAATTTCTGCTTCATTTACTGCTACAAACTGATAACGATCAGATAAGTATGATTTAAACCATGATAGTGCAATTCCACTAATGCCAACATAATTTTCGAGTCTATTTAAAAGAATGCTGTGGTCGATAATGTCAAATGCAGCACTAAGATCGAGTAACACTAATAGAGAGATACAACCACGATCGGATGATAAGAGCAAATCATTTGTGACTCTAATGAGAGCTGTCTCAGTACTATGATACGGTCTGAATCCTGATTGAAAATCCTTGCAGATACCATTTCTATTTAAAAACGAACATATTTGTGAAGATACTGCCTTTTCTAGTATCTTTGACAGGAAAGGTTGATTCGAGATCGGCCTGTAATTGTCTAATTCTATAAGTTGTGTTTTTTTAACAAGCGGTTTAATCATAGCCAGCTTAAATTTCTTTGGTACATATCATAATAACAAAGATGAATTAACGATATTAAGAAGAGGATCTATGACCTCTGGAAGCATCTCTTTCAGAAGTTTAGTCGGTATAGGGTCTAACATACATGTTGTCGATTTCGATGATTTGACGAGTTTATAAAATTCACCCTCTCCTATAGCAATGAATGAATATAAATTTTCGTCAGGGAGACTACAATGCACTGTCTGATGCGATACTGTAGTTGACGGTTGCATAGTTATTATTTTCTCCCTGATATCAATCTTGTAAGTAAAAAAGTTCATAGAGTCATTACTGCTGTGCTCCTTGGAAATGTCTGGGCTTGAAGCTTTATTTTTTGTTAGTTTAGCCACTTTTTCAAATAAATACCTAGGGTTTTGTTTATTTTCTTCTAATAGGGTTGAAAAATAAACAGATCTAGCAGTTTTTAAGGCCTCTCTGTATGCAATCGTGCTCTCTTTCCATGAAATGCGAAGTACCTCTAGTTTTGTTTTCTTCCAGTTTCGCTCCATTTTTCTGGCTGCTCTTTTTAGGGCCTGAGTGTACTCGTTGTACCATGGACTATTTTCTTTAATCTTCTTTAAGCGTAGAGGAGCAACTGTGTCTAAAGTGCTGGAAAAGAAAGAGTTAAAAGTTTCCGTCGCAATATCGAGTTCTTCTAAGCTATCTGGGATGCTGAGATGATGAAACTGATCAGGAAGATTATTTATAAAGCAATCTTTAGTGGCAGAAGTGATAGGTCTAACATATTTGTAACACGGAGTCGGCTTTGCAGTCTTGGCTAAATGAAGTTTACACGAAACTAGATAATGATCTGAGATGTCATCGCTCTGCTGCAGAATTTCAAGTGCATCAACATTGATTCCATGTGATAATATTAGATCTAGAGTATGATTACGACAATGAGTAGGTCCTGACACATGTTGTCTAACTCCAATAGAGTAAAGAATGTCTTTAAATGCAAATCCCAATGCATCTTTTTCGTTATCTACATCTATATTAAAATCACCAACAATTAGGACTTTATCTGCAGCCAGTACTAACTCTGATAGAAAGTCAGCAATTTCTTTGATAAAGTCTGTATGGTGCCCTGGTGGCCTGTATACAGTAGCCAGCACAAATCTCAAATGTGATTGATCATTTACACTAGATATTGTTACATTAAGCACCAACACTTCAAAATAATTATATTTGAAACTAGACTTCAAATTGTAAGAGTGAACACTAGCTTAGTGAACACTGAACATTGTTTGGTTCCGGCTGTAGAGCCCATGCAGCAGGGCAATTGGGTGACGGTGAGACGCTGTAGTCGCGGATCAGAAAAACCACTCTTCCGTTCCGATTACTCAACAAATCGATTTGCCCCACGTGTGAAACACAGACTGAGAATTCTGTTTATTGTGCCCTGGTAATTGGCGATTCTATTACACGGAACGTGAAAATAGGGACACCAGCCAACATAGTCACATGTTTGCCGGGAGCCAGAGCGCCTGACATCAAAGCAAATTTAAAAGTGCTGGCTAATGCTAATCGTAAATTCTCTAAGATTGTTATTCACGTCGGCACTAATGATGTTCGACTCCGCCAGTCGGAGATCACCAAAATTAATATTAAAGAGGTGTTTGAACTCGCAAGTACGATGTCAGGCACTGTAATTTGCTCTGGCCCCCTTCCTGTTCGAAGGAGTGATGAGATAGTTAGCAGATTGTCATCACTCAATGGCTGGCTGTCTAAGTGGTGATCGCAAAATAATATAGAATTCATAGACAATTGGAAAAGTTTTTGGGGCAAACCTGACCTGTTGAAAAGAGATGGCATTCAACCCCTTTTGGGATGGTGCTGCTCTTCTCTCTAGTAATTTGGCTAATAGTCTTAGAGACAAAACATGACAATCTGGGGCTCAGGTCAGGAAGCAGACAAACTGGCTAAACCGACCGTCTGCTAGCGGCCTCGCGTCACCAAGGTCAGATAAATCCCATCACATAGAGCCTCTTTCACCTAGATATCATCATATAGAGACTGTGTCTGTTCCCCGAATTTGGAAATACAAAAAACGTCCAAACCGATCTAAGGTTAAAAATGTAATTGATATTCAACAAATAAAAAATAGATATAATACAGATGAGCAAACGATAAAGCTTGGGTTGCTGAATATTCGATCCCTTACTTCAAAAGCGCTCATAGTTAATGATATGATTTCAGATTATAACCTAGATGTGCTGTGTATGACAGAAACCTGGCTAAAACCAGACGATTACATTACTTTAAATGAGTCCACCCCACTTGATTACTGTTATAAACATGAACCTCGCCTGAAAGGCAAAGGGGGAGGTGTTGCTGTAATTTATAGTAATATTTTCAAAACCACTAAAAAATCTAGTTTTAAATATACTTCTTTTGAAGTGTTGGTGCTTTATGTAAAAATATATAATGTAAATGATTAATCAAGTTTGAGAATTCTGCTGGCAACTGTATACAGGCCACCAGGGCACCATAAAGATTTTATCAAAGAATTTGCTGACTTTCTATCAGAATTAGTATTGACTGCAGATAAAGTCCTAATTGTTGGTGATTTTAATATACATGTAGATAATGGAAAAGCAATGGGATTGGCATTTAAAGACATTCTTAACTCTATTGGAGTTAGACAACACGTGTCAGGACCTACTCATTGTCGTAATCATACTCTAGATCTAATATTATCACATAGAATCAATGTTGATGCTGTTGAAATTCTGCAGCAGAGCGACGACATCTCAGATCATTATCTAGTCTCATGTAAATTACATTTAGCCAAGGCTGCAAAGCCAACTCTGTGTTACAAGTATGTTAGACCTATCACTTCTGCCACTAAAGATTGCTTTATCAATAATCTTCCTAATCAGTTTCATCGTCTCAGCATCCCAGATAGCTTAGAAGAACTTGATATTGCAACAGAAACTTTTAACTCTCTCCTTTCCAGCACTTGAGACACAGTTGCTCCGTTGCGCTTAAAGAAGATTAAAGAAAATAGTCCAACGCCGTGGTACAACGAGCACACCCGGGCCCTTAAGAGAGCAGCCAGAAAAATGGAGCGCAACTGGAAGAAAACAAAACTAGAGGTATTTCGGATTTCATGGAAGGAGAGCTCGATTGCTTACAGAGAGGCTTTAAAAGCTGCTAGATCTGCTTATTTTTCAACCCTATTAAAAGAAAATAAACATTATCCAAGGTATTTATTTGAAAAAGTGGATACACTAACGAAAAAGAAAGCTTCAAGCCCAGACATTTCCAAGAAACACAGCAGTACTGACTTTATGAACTTCTTCACTTATAAGATTGATAATATTAGGGACAAAATTATAACTATGCAACCGTCTACTACAGCATCGCATCAGGGAGTGCATTATAGTCTCCCTGAGGTAAAATTTGATTCATTTGTTGCCATAGGAGAGGAAGACTTTTGCAAACTCGTTAATTCATCTAAATCGACAACATGTATGTTAGACCCTATACCGACAAAACTACTGAAAGAGATGCTTCCAGAAGTCATAGATCCTCTTCTTAACATCATTAATTTGTCTTTGCCTCTAGGATACGTACCAAAAACCTTTAAGCTGGCTATGATTAAACCGCTTGTTAAAAAAACGCAACTTGATCCTACAGAATTAGTCAATTACAGGCCGATCTCAAATCTACCTTTTCTGTAAAAGATACTAGAAAAGGCAGTATCCTCACAACTGTGTTCCTTTCTTGAAAGAAATGGTATCTGCGAGGATTTCCAGTCAGGATTTAGACCGCACCATAGCACTGAGACAGCTCTCATTAGAGTCACAAATGATTTGCTCTTATCATCCGATCGTGGTTGTATCTCTCAATTAGTGTTACTTGATCTTAGTGCTGCATTTGACACCATTGACCACAACATTCTCTTAAATAGACTAGAAAACTATGTTGGCATTAGTGGAATTGCATTAGCATGGTTTAAATCATATTTATCTGACCGCTATCAGTTTGTGGCAGTAAATGAAGAGATGTCTTATCGATCACAAGTTCAGTATGGCGTACCACAAGGCTCAGTACTAGGGCCTTTCACTCTGTACATGCTACCTTCAGGAGATATCATTAGGAAACATTAGCTTTCACTGTTATGCTGATGATACTCAGCTCTATATTTCTTCCAAACCTAAAGAAACTCACCAATTCACAAAATTATCGGAATGCATAGTTGATATAAAAAATTGGATGACTAGTAATTTCCTACTACTAAATTCTGAAAAAACAGAGATTCTAATTATTGGACAAAAAACTTCCACACGTAATAACCTAGAATACCGTCTAACACTTGATGGCTGCTCTGTTAAGTCTTAGGAACCTGGGTGTGCTCTTTGATACCAATCTTTCATTTGAAAGTCACGTGTCTAGTGTCTGTAAAACCGCATTTTTCCATCTTAAAAATATATCTGAATTACGTCATATGCTCTCATTGATAAATGCGGAACAACTAGTTCATGCGTTCATGACATCAAGGCTAGATTATTGTAATGCTCTACTGGGTGGTTGCCCTGCACGCTTAATAAACTAACGGCTGCGTTTTGAACTAGCTGTATTTTGAGTTCTTACCAGAACCAGGAAGTACGACCATATTAGCCCGGTTCTGTCAACACTGCATTGGCTCCCTATTAAACATTGTATACATTTTTAAATATTGCTGATTACTTACAAAGCACTAAATGGTTTAGCTCCCCAGTACTTGAGCGAGCTCTTAACGCATCATAGTCCTTCACGTCTATTGCGATCTCAAAGTTCTGGCCTGTTGATAATACCTAGAATATCTAAATCGACTGCTGGCGGTAGATCCTTTTCCTATTTAGCACCAAAACTTTGGAACAATCTTCCTAACATTGTCCGGGAAGCAGACACAGTCTGTCAGTTCAAAGCTAGACTAAAAACACATCTCTTTGACCTAGCATTCACATAACACTCTATAGACTTCTATAATTCAATATTAGGCTGGGAACACTTCCCTTAAATCCTGATGTACTCGTTACATCATAAGAAGAATGGCATCTACGCTAATTTTAGTGTCTTTGTTTATCCCGAGGTTTTCCCGCAGCCTGCCGGATTCAGGCCGTTTCCAGATCTGACGAAGGTCTTTCGCCTGGACCTGATGACAATGCAGTGCTGAAGTGCCAACTAGCCTCTCCCTATGGAGGATCCCTATACCATTCTACAGATAAAGCGTTGTGAATTTCTCGGTTCGCGTACCTACCCAAAGTGATAAGATAAAATAAAATTCTGCATCAAAATTTATAGACAAGACAAGTAGTTTGTGTAGGCATGGTTTGTAAGGAATTACAAACCTGCGCACATATATTCAAACGCACATAACTATAGAATCAATTCTTAATGCGCATGTGAACGCCATCAGCGTCTATCACAGGTTCACGTTTAAAGTCTGTTTAGAGAGAACAGTGTCGTCTTAGCGGCCCCTAATTTAATAACAAATGATCATTTAGACGGAAGTGAATCAATCAAAACTAACTTTAGCTGGAAAAAACATTTTTCAAGAACCACTATAAAACCAAACCAATCTCTGTTACCTTAAATTATATGTTTATCTCTGTAAAGCTGCTTTGAAACAATTGTTAAAAGCGCTATATAAATGAGGATGACTTGACTAGAACGGTGTCGTGTTAGCGGCCCCTAAGTTAATAACTAATGATCTTTGCATGTTTACCATGACCATTATTTTTTATTTTTATCTCACCACATGCTTGCTATTACTGTGGGTTACAGGAATGCAAATTTTTCCCCATTTATCGAAATAGGTCTTCCAAAGGATTTCCAGCTTTTTACAATTACACGTCTGCCCTGTATGATGCAGCTCTGTATCCACTGTGATTCAGTTTTTTAAACATGATTTAAAGGCAGAAGGTTACCAAGAATGTATAAACTAAGACAGAACTCATAGTGGGTCTATATCTCTAAAATATAATCATGCAGCTCTTTACAGAAAATACTGGACTGTTGCACATTGCCATAAGTCATCCTCATTTATATAGCGCTGTTAACAATGTAGATTGTTTCAAAGCAGCTTTACAGAGATAAACATATAATTTAAGGTAACAGATTGGTTTGGTTTTATAGTGGTTCTTGAATAATGTTTTTTTCAGCTAAAGTTAGTTTTGATTGATTCACTTCCGTCTAAATGATCATTTGTTATTAAATTAGGGGCCGCTAAGACGTCACCGTTCTCTCTAAACAGACTTTAAATGCAAACCTGTGATGGCGTTCACATGCCCATTTAAGAATTGATTCTATAGTTATGTGCGTTTGAATATATGTGTGCAGGTTTGTAATTCCTTACAAACCATGCCTAAACAAACTACTTGTCTTGTCTATAAATTTTGATGCAGAATTGTATTTTATTTTATCACTTCGGGTAGGTACGCAAACCGAAAAATTCCACAACGCTTTATCTGTAAAGCATAAAATGCTCCTGGTGCAGATATGTTGGATGGATTTATTATAGTGAGAGACTCGCATTCACTCTAGGCTAGTGTTTTCCAACAGTGTACCCCGTGACAGGTTGTCATGTGCGCCACGGAAACTGATCAAATGCCCAAAAAAATTTATTAAAATAAAATAAATATTATGTCAGACGGAAACCTAGTATCACAATATTCTGTCATTTTTATTTAATTTTTTTAAATCAATGCTATTCATCATTCATCGAACAATGCTGGTCATCCTTTACGCCTGTATGTGAATAAAATGTAAATATTATAATGACACGTGCATGTCTGACCATATATAAAGCCACAATACCAACTTTGATGACACACGTTTAATTATTTTAAAAATAAAAGCTTTCCACAGGACAGCGACCTATTTTTTGTTTTTATCATCATCACCAATGTAAGGCCCGCCAAATCTGTCCAACGACAGTTTCCGATAAGCAGGTGAAGGTTCACTGGTGTTACTGTCTTTTCAGCGTGGCAAAGTAGTTTAATTCCAATTAAACTTTTATCTAAATATATCTGATTTATATGATAATTTATCTAGACATTTTGACTATTTAACTCTTTACTATTGCGTTGCTTTACTAAAGTCGCACAGGATCCCTGTGCCAGCCGTTTATTTTTATGCAGGCCCACGATCACAAACTCACCAGTTAGATCAATAACCAGAGGTTATGGCTAAAGGAATTTTACAATGCTTGCTATTGTTAAAAGGTACCCATTTAGCCCCCTACAATCGCCTATATAACAACTTAGTTAAAGCTCAAACTATAATCAGAGCTTATGGCCAGTACGGTGAGTGATCAAATGTTAATTTCCTTTGTTTTCTCAGAGGGAGTAGCTTTGTCATCTAGTTCTTCCAGTTTCTCCCATCTCTCCAGTCTTACACTAACATCATATAGCTACCTATATGACCTTATTGTGTTCACAGCTGACTTAAGCTCAAGTTTTACATTCAATGTGAGTACTACTTTAAATGTTTTACTTTTCAAATATTACATTACTGTCAACCAGTCAATCCAGGCGCACCCACAGATCCTCCTTTGCTCTAGACATCAATTTTAAATCACCAGTGATCCTCCCCCATTCTTCATCTTCAAAATGTGCAACCCAATTTTATACCCAAATTACCTTAACCTTATTTTTAAATAAAGACAAAAATAGCATTACATGTAATATTCAAAAAGTTTGATCCTTTATTGTGTACATATATTGCACATACATGTTCCCATTTAAATATGAATGTATGTTCACACATGCATTAATGGAAAGAGTTACAACTGGGTGGTGTCTCTGACATTAAAAATGAACAAAGTAATTATTAAAATACAAAAATACATACTGTAATAAGTGATAGCTCTTTAACTACTGCTCTTTATCTTTAATCTAAAAACTGTGCGCGCTCTTTGACCGTGATGAGCAACAAATAGCAGCGTTGCTGATCAATGTTTCTACTATCGATACATATCCCCTTTTAAACCAACGCATGAACGTGCAGTTATCTCAGATAACTCAATCCAGCGATACTAATCATAAACAGCAGGTGTGTTCGAAGAACCTAATTAGCCAGATCATGATTAGACCTATGATTTCATCTTGGATGTGTCATTTGATTTCGGGTGTATTAAGCGACGTACGAAGGACGGACCCCAGTCCCGATGTGTGAGTGAGTGGGGGCATGGCTAATTAGCTTTAAATACTAATGTTTAAATATGTAATTTTTGTGATCAAATATGAGTTTTAAGGTATAGAATTATTGACTACAGTGGGACTTTAAAAAATATTTTTGAAAGTAAGAAAATGACAGTAAAGTCTACATAGTTACAAACAAAATCTTACAATTCTATTAAAAAAATTAGGTAGCACTTTATTTTACAGTCCTGTTTCAAGTCAAGTCACCTTTATTTATACAGCGCTTTTTACAATACAAATTGTTTCAAAGCAGCTTTACAGAGATAAACAGGAAAGTAAAGTTGTAATAGTATTGTTAAATTCGAAATTAAATGTTAAATCTCCCCAACTAAGCAAGCCAAAAGCCAATGGCGAATAAAGGCGAAAAAAGGCGACAGTGGCAAGGAACCAAAACTCCATCAGGTGACAGAATGGAGAAAAAAACCTTGAGAGAACCCAGGCTCAGTCAGGGGGCCAGTCCTCCTTTGGCCAACAAACGAACAGTGTATGATTATGATTTAGGCGGCACAATAGGTCAGAAGTCAGATTGGATCGGAACTTTCACAATATTTATCCAGTTCATCTGGTTAGGGGTCGGAGTCATCACGCCGGTATGGAGATGAGTTTGTTGAGGTGTCCATGAGGCCTTCACAGTGTTGATGAGGCTGGCACTTCAGGGATGCGTTGTCGTCGTGTCCATGTGATGGTCCTTCATCAGATCTGGATATGGCCTGGATCCAGCGGTTTGCGGTAAACCTCGGGATAAACAGAGAGACTAATATTAGCGTAGACGCCATCCTTCTTATGATGTACAAAGTACATCAGGATTTCTGGGAAGTGTTCCTGGTTCCGGCTGATCTAAACTATGCAGCCTAACATTGAATTATAGCAATCTATAATGTGTTATGTGTATGCTAAGCCAAAGAGATGTGTTTTTAGTCTAGATTTGAACTGACAGACTGTGTCTGCTTCCCGGACAATGTTAGGAAGATTGTTCCAAAGTTTTGGTGCCAAGTAGGAAAAGGATCTACCGCCAGCAGTTGATTTTGATATTCTAGGTATTATCAACTGGCCAGAATTTTGAGATCGCAATAGACGTGAAGGACTATTATGGGTTAAGAGCTCGCTCAAGTACTGCGGAGCTAAACCATTTAGTGCTTTGTAAGTAATCAGCAATATTTTAAAATGTATACGATGTTTAAAAGGGAGCCAATGCAGTGTTGACAGAACCGGGCTAATATGGTCATACTTCCTTGTTCTGGTAAGAACTCTAGCGGCTCCGTTTTGGACACGCTGTAGTTTGTTTATTAAGCGTGCAGGGCAACCACCCAGTAGAGCGTTACAATAATCCAGCCTTGAGGTCTTGAACGCATTGACTAATTGTTCTGCATTTGTCAATGAGTGCATATGACGTAATTTAGATATATTTTTAAGATGGAAAAATGCGGTTTTACAGATACTAGACACATGACTTTCAAATGAGAGATTGGTATCAAAGAGCACACCCAGGTTCCTAACTGACGACGAAGACTTGACAGAGCAACCATCAAGTGTTAAACAGTATTCTATGTTATTGCGTGTGGAACTTTTTTGTCCAATAATTAGAATCTGTTTTTACAGAATTTAGTAGTAGGAAATTACTAGTCATCCAATTTTTTATATCAGCTATGCATTCCGTTAATTTTGTGAATTGGTAAGTTTCGTTAGGTTTTGAGGAAATATAGAGCTGAGTATCATCAGCATAACAGTGAAAACTAATTCCATGTTTCCTAATGATATCTCCTACGGTAGCATGTACAGAGTGAACAGCAGCGGTCCTAGTACTGAGCCTTGTGGTACGCATTACTGAACTTTTGACCGATAAGACATCTCTTCATTTACTTCTACAAACTGATTTACATTTACTCGCGTTACATAATTGAGTAGTTTTTTTGTGTACTTCTACTTTTTTAAGTAGTTTTTAAAATCTGTAATTTTACTTTTACTTAAGTACGTTTTGTTTGAAGTATTGTACTTCGCTACATTTGAAATCATATCCGTTACTGAGTAAAAAATAATAATACAAGGGAGAAAAAAAAAATCACACTCTGGAAACTACTGCATTGATTGAAGGGAGGGAGAACAAACACACAAAAAAGGTGACGCAGACCCAGCTGAAGCTGAAAGCGAAGCGCCCTTGAATTCTTATGAAGCGAATTATGGCCAGTATGGAAATACTTTGGATGTAAAAAAGTGTGGTTGTCCTCGAGGATAGATATCCAATTTGCAAAAAATGTGGACACAAAGTGGCTGCAAAAGGAGGATACATAGGACACCATCCCTCCTGCAGACAAAGGTATGTCCCGATTATAACGTAAAGTCGAATGATTTACGTGATGCAGAGGGAATCCCGGAATCCAGTCAAGAAAATGGAATTTACATAACGCAGAAGATGACACGTAAAACACGCAAAATGATGGATGGATGAATACATAGAAAGTAGAACTGTGCATTAAATCCAATCGCGTCATGGTCTCTGAATATTTAAGCGCAAAAATACTGCTATGTAAATATATAACCTGCTTGTTCTGCGTTTCTGTGAATCGGTGTGAATGAGCTGCTCCGCTTTGTCTACTACATACTCAAGTACGCCTGGTGTTTTCAGCGTCTCACAAACCATTTGAGTACATGATGAATACATGAACATTTCCAGAGCTCCTCTGAGAGAACGCCTGATGAGCATTTTCATCAATTTATTTGAGAACAACCATTGTCAAATAGGCTTACACTTTGAAACAGGTCTTCACTACAACCCGTCAAACTAGGAGAAATAATGACAGAAATCTATTACTATTGTAGGCATACAATATAATGTACTTCTCAAAATAATAATAATAACAACAACAATAATAATACAATTTATTTAAACATTAATTAAGGCATATATTTTTTGTCCATGGTTTAATTTAGTAAATCTGTTTTTTGCAGCTCGATCTTCCCCAAACAAATAAAGGACACAAGTTTAAATTTTCATTTGATTGCCACCGTTTTTGATAATATATTTGGATTAAATCATAAAAAAACATGAATTTTCTGAATAAAATACATTTCATAGGACTATATTATTCTTAAAAAAATTAAAAAATTATTAATGTTAAAAATGAGCTGTTAATCTAATTCATTATCAATTATTTAATTTAATTGATTAGACATGTTCTATTGAAATTTTAATAAACAAAACAAACAAATGGTTTCAAGTTTGTTATAATAAAAGCCCAAAAACCAAAGTTCAACCCCAAAAAAACCTGTTTTCTTTAATTTAACTGTCATTTTAACTGATGATAATAATAACCATAATTTAAAAATACAGGTTATTTAATAATTGATCAATACTGTAATATGTGTAATAACGTGATATTTTCTGAGACGTTATCATACTGTAAAAATCTCATACCATTTCAACCCTACACGGGAGAGTCGCCCCACCCCACCCACTGTTCACACCCCCCCCCCACTGTTAAAAAAGTAACTCAGTAACTTTTACTTGAGTAAATTTTAAATTTTAAATTTAGACTGGTTATTTTACTTGTACTTAAGTAAAATTTCATTGAAGTAGTAGTACTTTTACTTGAGTAGAATATTTTATTACTCTTTCCACCTCTGCTGATAACGGTCAGATAAGTATGATTTAAACCATGCTAGTGCAATTCCACTAATGCCAACATAGTTTTCTAGTCTATTTAATAGAATGTTGTGGTCAAGGGTGTCAAATGCAGCACTAAGATCAAGTAATAATAATAGAGAGATACAACCACGGTCGGATGATAAGAGCAAATCATTTGTGACTTTAATGAGAGCAGTCTCAGTACTATGGTACGGTCTAAATCCGGACTGAAAATCCTCGCAGATAACATTTCCTTCAAGAAAGGAACAGTTGTGAGGATACTGCCTTTTCTAATAGCTTTGAAAGAAAAGGCAAATTCGAGATCGGCCTGTAATTGACTAATTCTGTAGGATCAAGTTGGGTTTTTTTAACAAGCGGTTTAATCATAGCCAGCTTGAAGGGTTTTTGTACGTATCCTAGAGACAAAGATGAATTAATGATATTGAGAAAAGGATCTATGACCTCTGGAAGCATCTCTTTCAATACTTTAGTCGGTATAGGGTCTAACATACAAGTAGTCGATTTAGAAGAGTTAACGATTTTGCAAAATTCTTCTTCTCCTATAGCAACAAATGAATCAAATTTTTCCTCAGGGAGACTACAATGCACTAAGATAAGCAAAATAAGCAGATCTAGCAGCTTTTAAAGCCTCTCTGTAAGCAATCAAGCTCTCCTTCCATGCAATCCGAAATACCTCTAGTTTTGTTTTCTTCCAGTTGCTCTCCATTTATCTGGCTGCTCTCTTAAGGGCCTGAGTGTGTACCACGGCTTTGGGCTATTTTCTTTAATCTTCTTTAAGCGCAGCGCAGCAACTGTGTCTAAAGTGCTGGAAAAGAGAGAGTTAAAAGTTTCTGTTGCAATATCGTGTTCTTCTAAGCTATCTGGGATGCTGAGATAATGAAACTGATCAGGGAAGATTATTGATAAAGCAATCTTTTGTGGCAGAAGTGATAGGTCTAACATATTTATAACACGGAGTCGGCTTTGCAGCCTTGGCTAAATGTAATTTACATGAGACTAATAGCTAATAATATTAGATGTATGATTACGATAATGAGTAGGTCCTGACACGTGTTGTCTAACTCCAATTGAGTTTACAATGTCTTTAAATGCCAATCCAAATGCATCTTTTTCATTATCTACATGTATATTAAAATCACCAACAATTAGTACTTGGAGCCAATACTAATTCTGATAGAAAGTCAGCAAATTCTTTGATAAAGTCTTTATGGTGCCCTGGTGGCCTGTATACAGTAGCCAGCAGAATTCTCAAACGTGATTTATCGTTTACACTATATATTTTTACATTAAGCACCAACACTTCAAAAGAAGTATATTTAAAACTAGATTTCTTAGTGGTTTTGAAAATATTACTATAAATTACAGCGACACCTCCCCCTTTGCCTTTCGGACGAGGTTCATGTTTATAACAGTAATCTTGCGGGGTGGACTTATTTAAAGTAATGTAATCGTTTGGTTTTAGCCAGGTTTCTGTCAAACACAGCACATCTAGGTTATAATCTGAGATCATATCATTAACAATAAGTGCTTTTGAAGTAAGGGATCGAATATTCAGCAACCCAAGCTTTATCGTTTGCTCATCTGTATTATATCTGTTTTTTATTTGTTGAACATCAATTAATTTTTTAACCTTAGATAGGTTTGAAAGTTTTTTGTATTTCCAAATTCGGGGAACAGACACAGTCTCTATATGACGATATCTAGGTGAAAGAGCCTCTATGTGATGGGATTTATCTGACCTTGGTGATGCGAGGCCACTAGCAGACGGTCGGTTTAGCCAGTTTGTCTGCTTCCTGACCTGAGCCCCAGATTGTCATGTTTTATCTCTAAGACTATGAGCCAAATTACTAGAGAGAAGATCAGCACCGTCCCAGGAGGGATGAATAACATCTCTTTTCAACAGGCCAGGTTTGCCCCAAACACTTTTCCAATTGTCTACGAATTCTATATTATTTTGCGGACACCACTTAGACAGCCAGCCATTGAGTGAACACAATCTACTAACTATCTCATAAATCCTTCGAACAGGAAGGGGGTCAGAGCAATTTACAGTGCCTGACATCGTACTAGCGAGTTCAAACACCTCTTTAATGTTAATCTTGGTGATGTTCGACTGGCGAAGTCGAACATCATTAGTGCCGACGTGAATAATAATCTTAGAGAATTTACTTTTAGCATTAGCCAGCACTTTTAAATTTGCTTTGATGTAAGGCGCTCTGGCTCCCGGCTATGCTGGCTGGTGTCTCTATTTTCACATTCCGTGTAATAGAATTGCCAATTACCAGGGCACGATCAACAGAATTCTCAGTCTGTGTTTCACTGAGTGGGGCAAATCGATTTGTTGTAGTAATCGGAACGGAAGAGTGGTTTTTTGATCCGCGACTAGAGCGATCCCTCACTGTCACCCATTTGCCTTGCTGCACAGGCAATAATTCAGCCGGAACCGAATCATGTAAAGGGTTCACTATGCTAGCCGCATCCAAAATAGTATCTAAAGCTCTTGCACACTTACTATCCTCAATTAAAGTTTGGATGCGTGTCTCTAGTTCTGAAATCTTCTCCGTCAGCCTGACTGTTTCCTTGCATTTATCACATATATATCCTATATTGCCGACGGGGAAGGCTATACTAAACATTTGGCATGAAGTGCAGGTGACAATAACAGGACAAGACATTACTCACCGTGTTTGTTGACTGATTCTTACTCACCTGGGCTTTTATTAACTCAAAGGCGCGGGCGCGCGAGAGAAAAATAAATAAACTGAGCGCACGGGTGGCGCGTTAACAGACTAGCGAGTTACTAGTGTGTCGTGCTAAGAATAACGGAAGCTAGCGAATGATAAGTAAGCTGTAATTAGTAGCATAAACAATTAGAAATGATCAATGATCAATTTCCCATGTACATACTATGTACTAATATTAGAAGGCCATGATTGGTGAGGGCCAATGGGTAGAATGTGGCCAGGGCACCGGGGTTACACCCCTACCCCTATTTTAATGCCCCGTCCACACTACTGCGTTTTCGTTTAAAAACGGAGACCTTTTGCTACGTTTGCACCTCCCGTCCACACTAAAACGGGAAAAACGAAGACCCAAAACGGAGAAGTTTAGAAACGCTGCAGCTCCGTTTTTCGTTTTGAATCTCCGGAGGGCGTTTTAGTGTAGACGGGACAAAACGGAGGAGTTAAGAAACGATGACGTAGAAGGTCACGCTCGGCTCTATGATTGGGTGTCATCACCCATGACGTATCCTTCCCTGATTCGTCAGCCACCCATCACATGTCCCGTCACCGGAAGAAAACAAACAAAAACATCCTGGACTACGTAGCTGATGTTAGTGAGTGCAACATGGATAACGAATTACAAGCGTTACTGACTTTGATGTCTTTGTTAGCAGCTGTTGTGCAAGCAAATTCTGCATTTTACAATGCTATAACTGCCTACATGCGCCGGAGGCAAACTATTATTCGAGCGATCTATGACAATTCCCGTGTGCAGCGGCGGTCCATGAAAAGAAATCTCTGGTCTTCGACATGTTCTAATCTTTGCAGAGGTAGCTAACGTTACTTGCTTCCTCATCAAATCTGAGGAATAGTCCATCCGTTTCCTGTTTACACCGGCACGCGCATGCACAGTGTTGGTGAATGGTGACGTGATCCGAGTTTTCAGTCGTTTTAATGTGGACGGAGATCAATTCTAATACGCAGCTAAAACGCTGGTGTGGACGGAGATCGTTTTCGTTTTAATTCTCCGTTTTTAAACGAAAACGCAGTAGTGTGGACGGGGCCTAAATGACCACAGAGAGTCAAGACCTCGGTTTAACATCTCATCCGAAGGGCGGTGCTCTTTGACAGTATAGTGTCCCCGTCACTATACGGAGGCGTTACTATACTCACACAGACCACAGGGTGAGCGCCCCCTGCTGACCTCACTAACACCTCTTCCAGCAGCAGCCTGGCTTTCCCAGGAGGTTTCCCATCCAGGTACTAACCAGGCTCAGCCATGCTTAGCTGCAGTGGGCAACCAGTCTTGGGCTACAGGGTGATGTTGAAAACAGTGATCCCATGCATGACAACCCATATCTCTGCCCTACAAAAACATTTCGGTATTGCCCAGTGCAAGATGATCCTATAAAAATCTCGAAAAGGGATCTGAGACCCCTTCAGTGCAACGGCCACCTGCTGACCAGCACAACAGAACAAGAACGGTTCATTGATGTCACCTCTGATTCAACAATGAGACTTCAGTTTAAGTCCAAGACATTGGCTGCATTTTGGATTGGTGTAAGGAACTTAGCTTTATGAAATATTAATAATCAATAATAACTTGTTATGATTAATTATGAATATTTGGGTCAGTTAATTGGATTAACTTGACATGTCTAACTTAATATTACAAGTTCGTCCAACAAACTCTTTTGATTCTTAATTTATTCTAAGAAAAGGGTATCTTCCCTGGCCACAGAAGAATAATTATTTCTTAGCATGTACAGCGTTTTGAGCATGTAGCAAGATCAAAAAAACGTAAAGAGACTTCATATTGCAAGCAAATCAGAACCAAATACATAAAGTGCATACGTTTTATTAACTAAATCATAAACATAAATAAACTAAACAAACATATATACATAAATAGGTTAGTGATAGGATGAAATTGGAAAACCGGAAGAGGGACTATGAGAAGAACCATCAGAATTTCATTTTCACATTTCATTGAATTGAATACTTGCATTTGTAGTGGGAACAATCCTTGAAGTTGTTGAAAATTTAAGTCGTTGATGGTTCCGGCAGTGTCAAGTGGAAGTTGGTTGAGAGTTCTCTTTCTCCAGGAACAAATGGCTGGTTTGGTTAAGGCCTGGGGCCCTGTTGAGGCCACGCCGAGGGCCCAGGAGAAGTGAGGAAGTCGGAAGAGTGGGTGATTGGAGTTGTGGTTGGTTGGATCCTTGTTCCAAAACTCCTGAGATTGTCCTTGGTTCTTTGTGAGAGAATCTCCTCTCTCCTGCATGAGCCCATATCTGGTTGGATCGAGGCCTGCTGGGCCCTGGGGCCCCCGTGGAGGGGGTTCCCCAGTATCACCAGAAACAGTGTTGTGGCTGGATGAAAGAACTAAGAGAGGGAGGTCACATGTGGACTGTCTCTAATAAAGCCTGGAAAAGATCCACCCCTAAGGGTTGAACTCGACCAATAAGAAAGGTGACATGTCTGAGAGGGAAAGTGGCTCTTAGTTGATTTACGAGTCTTTGTCCCAAGCGTGGTTATACCTTCATTAATGCTCAGATAGCTATAACACATCCACACTGCATTCTAGAAGGTGATGTACATCAAAGTGTGAGTCATTAAATGAGGATTAATTAGGTAGGAGGCATGATACAGGTGAGGTTACATTGATTGTTAGTTGGTTGTATACCAAGGTACATACCATAATATATACATAATAGTACACAAGACAGTAAACCATTTACACTGCTTCTTTTACAGTTTTATGCATGTTCATTTATAGATCAGTTAGTCTATGATTAATGCAGCAAAGTCTGTTTTAAAGAGGGTTTCTGTCTTCCCCATTGTCTCTCCCTTGTGCACGTGGCCACATTCCTGTGGAGGTCGTAAAATCTCCTTATCATGCCCTGTAAAATGACACTGTTTCTGCCCTTGTGTTCTTTCATTTGGGCTGCTAGTTTTGGAGTTTCATAAACCTTTGTATATAATAAATAATTATTGTGTGTCTGATTGGTCCATACCCTACATTGGAGTGGAAACGGACTACCCACCGCTAGGCAGGAGAGCCCTGGCAATACTCCTTCCTTTTGCCACATCGTAACTGAGATAGGGTTTTCTGCAGTTGCCTCAATCAAGACAAAATACAGATCAAAGCTGGACATTGAAAATGCGCTAAGAGTGGCAGTCTCACAACTACATCCCCAATTTAAGAGGATCTGCAGAACGAAGCAAGCCCACCCATCACTGAAAAGACTGTGGGACTAATAAGCATAAGTCTAATTCCTGCAGTTCAAAAACGTTCATTTTGTGCAGAGGCAAGTTTGAGAAAATCTGTTGAACACAATGAATGCTATTACACAGTAAAAAAAATAATTTTAATTAAAAGCAGCATGCTTCACTTTTAATGCTTCCTAAAATTGCCTAGCTCCTTATTTGTTTGTTCTTTTCAGTAAGTTGTCACACAACTGAGCATTCAGTACTAAACATTTAAGTTAATTACTGTTAATTAGAACATTTAATTACTGTTAATTAATTACAATGTTTAAAATAAATCCTCCTGAGAGTGTCTTTATGTGAAAAAAAAGTTTGGGAACCACTGCACTAAGACTGGTGTGGGGTATGTCAGAAGGTCCAACACCATTGATAGTTTCTGGGATACTGATAACTACACTGAACAAAATTATAAACGCAACACTTTTGTTTTTGCCCCCATTTTTCATGAGCTGAACTCAAAGATCTAAGACTTTTTCTATGTACACAAAAGGCCTATTTCTCTCAAATATTGTTCACAAATCTGTCTAAATCTGTGTTAGTGAGCAGTTCCCCTTTGCGAGATAATCCATCCACCTCACAGGTGTGGCATACGTTCAGTGTAGGATTAACAGCCAAAACCTGTGTTTTCAATTGAAGCAAGTGTTATACTACCAGTCACGTTTGTGACAGTTAACAAATTTACGTTTTTACGTCAAATTTACAAATTTACGTAATACACGTCTTACGAGTAAAATATATATGCAGGAGTATATTTCTCAAAATATATCAGTAGTAGACCCTTTAAAGAATATATGTACAAAATATGATAGTTATATCTGTTAATTAAGATGTTTTACATACTACTTTTTGTAGTAGTCTGAGGAAGACATCTTCTTCTAGATGTGCAAGCAGGAAGTAAACTGATCTGGTCATGTGACCTTTCACACTAGTCACATGACATTAAGAGATTTTAATCAAGACAATCTATTTTTTTCATTTAAAAGTTGAATTTCTTGCCCAAAGCCAATAACAACATTTTTAGAGCTTCCAGAAATGAGAAAAAAAGATGCGGTCACAATTGTGACTGGTGGGATTAAACGGGTTAATAATACATTATTTGTTGTTATGTGGCTTATTTTAGGTCACAACCACTAAGCATAAAGCATTTGCCTTTTATATTTCTTTTTATAAATATATTTATAGTACAAAGTACTTTGCAAAAAGGCTGTTTGTATGTGGATCTTTTTAAGTTTCAGTAAATGTAAATTACATTAGAAACTTTCAGGGTTTTCTGTGCAAATTATTTCTGTTACATTTTTGGAGTGAGGAAAATACTGCCATTGTATAAACTGAATTTGAGTCTTGTGATAATTAAATGATTGCTTTTTCTGGAAAGAATAGTACTTTCAAGCAAAACTAAATTTAGGTTTTTAAAAAATGATTTTGTGGAAAAATAAAGTTTGAATTCAGACAAATTAAGTCAGACTAATGCAAATAATAGGATTGAACAAACTCAAATAATATAAGTGCCATTGATCTAGTGAAATGAAGTTGCTAAAAAGTAATAAATTAGGTTGACAATTTTTTTTTTTAAGTTGATCCAACTTTTTACATTGCTAGCAAAAGTAATACAGTTGTGGTCAGAATTAATAGCATCAATATGATTAAAAAAATGTCAAAAAATAAATCTGCATTGTTTATCCATTTGATCTTTCATTAAAAAAGAGGGGGTTTGTTACACTATGAAATTAATGTTTTTCTCCAAAACACGTTTGCCACGATTATTGGCACCCTTAGAATTTTTAACGAGTAAAATATCTCTGAAGTAAATTCCCATTAATATTTACCTTTTTTTATTAGCACACCAGGGTGACTAGGAACATGACATTGTCTAGCTATGTTTATTACAAGCTATATCTTTGTTTCACAGGAGTTTAAATATGAGGAAACACAAAGGCCAAATTCCCTTATCATCCATCACAATGAGTAAAACCAAAGAATATAGTTCTGACGTGCATAAAAAGATTGTTGAGCATCAAAAAAAGTGGCTGTAAGAAAATAGCTAATGTATTGAAAATCCCCATTTTGACCATCAGGGCAATAATTAAGAAGTTCCAATCAACTAAAGATGTTACGAATCTGCCAAGAAGAGAACAGGTGTCTATATTGTCGTAATGCACGTGAGGAGGAAAGTTTGAGTGGCCAAAGACTCTCCAAGGATCACAGATGGAGAATTGCAGAGATTAGATTTTTGTGATTTTTTTGAAAGATCAAAAGGATAAACAATGCAGATTTATTTCTAGAGCCATTTTTGATCCTATTTACCAGGGGTGCCATTAAAGCAGAACTAAGTAACTTTTTTACCTTAACCGAACAGCTTTGGAGTCATTGTAATGTTTATATTACTGATTTCGCGTTGAATGGTGGACGTCTCGCACCCCCCTGGTGCCTGTGAGCCGCAAAACCACCCTTGCAACTTTGGGCCGGCGGGCCGCCGGCCTCAGTGTTAGGAAGTATCGTGTGATATCAGGTCTCGCGAGGTAACGAATTGCTTTACGGCACTGCACACGTACACGCCCCCATTCAGGATACGGCTAGCTATAAGAACAACTATCGTCCCATGGCAAAGCTGGCATATAAGAAGCAGAAAGCTAGAAAAGCATTGTCGGAGGAACAGAGAAAGAAGAAATGGCAGACTGACCGAGGGAGGAGTCAGACACGAGTAAACATCGGACCTGCGTTTTCAGAATGGCGAAAAAAAACAAAGAAAGCGTGGTCGGAAGAGTCTAGAAAAAGGTAACGAGAATCTGACAGCACGAGGAACCGGACAAGAGTCCCACTCGCTCAGTCTTTCACTGTTAAAGTTGATTCCTGCGATTATAATGAGAACAGTTGTCAATATCGCACATAATTATCAGGACATAAATATGCCTACATCTTGTAAATAGTGTAAATGAGTGCAATTTGCAAACTATTATGATAAATTGCAATAATCATGTCTAACAACATCATAACGGACATTGTTATGAAATCAGGGCTCTCAAGTGTCACGCATTGAGCGTGACAGTCACTCATTTCGGTCTTTTGTCACGCTCTCCCGCCACACATTGTATTTTTCACGCTGAAAAACTATTTGTAATATATTTAATATGACGCAGCGCCCAAAACTCCGCTCTCACTGTGGAACCGGCAGGAATCAAGCGTGTCTCCGCTGGTGTTGTTCGTCGAGCTACACAATAGCCAATCAGAAAATAGCACTATTGTATCTGGGTAAGATTTAACGCAACAACCAATGACAAAAATGTATCTGTCGGCTGGATGTCACTCTTGCCTGTCTTCAAAACTTAAGAGCCCTGCGAAATAATGCGACGTACATGATACACTTTATTGGTGTCATCTGGCATGTAGGCTCAGGTAAGCCTAACGCGGTAGGCTACTTTATTATTATGAAGTGCAGAGGCTGTGAGTGCAGATCATAGACAGTAAAAGAAAGGTGCAGATACGCTCTGCGTGAGTGGTGTTTACGACAGTAACGTTAAATACAAGTACTCTACACCGACTCTAGGGATCGCTGTTTGACAAAAACAGAAATCCTGCATAGTGCCACTTTAATTCTGACCACAGCTGTAACTGCGATCATACAAACCATAGAATTTTAAAGTACTAAAAAAAATCTACATTTTAGCTAACATGCTTTGTGCTAGTCTTACCTGCAAATACTTCTTTAGGTTGGATGTTGAGTCCTTTGATAAAGAAAGTGTTTTCATAGCTGGTATAGTTTGCACTGTATAACCATGTAGTTTCCATTGTCCTCTTTGCAAACAAAACAATGATCTTTAAAAATGCTTGAATACTACATATCTGTTTCGACTTTTTTTATACTGCTTTTAAAGTTGCGTGTAGAACCTTTCTTTAACTTCTTTCTTTACACAATACCTTTAACTTTCTTTAACTTTACACAATACCGTTTCTCACATTTTTGAGATTAAAGCACTTTTTTTTTCAGATAACATTTTACAATGCCTCAATACTATAGTGTACATGCTGTATACTATATGTCTTAATATTCAACAATATTATTGAACTGCCTGCATTGACACCATTACATGAGAACTGAACTGAGCTGGACGATGATATCCCCATTTTATCTGGAGTATATATATATATAACTAAATGAATAACTTTTTTTCAAACAAAAATGAACCATCACTGAACTTACTTAAACTTACTTATGCTATTTTCTTCAAGATCTGTTGTACAGTAGTGTAGGTATTCTAGCGCAAAAAAAGGGAATATAATTTTAATAACTGATCATGAATATGATCATGAATCGCCTACAAATTATAATATTACCCATAAAGGGAATATTTTGCCAATGTATCTATATGGACAACTAAATACAGCGGTTTATAATCAATTATCCATATAGGTAGGCAAAAATAGATCAATTTTTATATCAATAATCAATCACAACGTGTTATAATTAAATATTAATATATCAATTGTCTAGAATAGATCGATTTCTCAGGATAACTCTTAATGGGATTAATTTGTTATCGAATAATCTGTTTGTCCAGCAAACTGACCGTACAATCTTTTATCAAATCTCAAGTGGAGTTATCCTTCTTATAGACTTTCAAGAAAGACTGTTTCTCTGGCCATGAAAAACAGCTTTCTCGTTCTATAAAAGAAAATACTATTTAAAGTACCAACAATTGAAACCACAAGGAATCACAAAATCACCCTAAATGGGGGCAAACAACCGTAGCAGCTTTTAGATCTCGAGCTATCTTGTGTTGCGGAGTCAAGGAGGCGTGTGTGTGGCTGTCTTTGGGAGCTGCGTGCGTTCTCTCGGTTCTTCAGAGAGAGCGCCGTCACAGGAAGTTCAAATGTCCATTGAAAGTAAAGTTTGCCAGATAATTGAGGCTAAGGTCACTTCACTCGTCGGTGGAAATGAACAAAGGAGAATACGAAAAGGGAAAACAAAAACTAAAAGAAACTGAAGAGAAAACACAAAGACACACATACCCCTTTTCCACCAAGGCAGAGCTGGTGCTGGTTCGGATTAGCTGATTTGCTCCGAACCAGTAAAAGTGGTTCTTAAGTAGCACCAAATCATTGCTGGTCTAGAAGTAAGAACTGCTTATGTCAGCGGCTGGGGGCGGGGTTACCGTGACCAACAAGACAAACAGAAACTTGTGACCGCCATTTTTTAAATAGCAGCTAATCGTGCTAATAGCAGCTCGATTGTAATCTCCGTTAATGCAAGTTACGGCAAGCTGCACGAACATGCTGGATTCGCCGTGTTTGGATACCTATGTAGGTTTGCAAAGCCATGAACATAAATAGTAACACAACGAGAAGCATTGTTGATGGAAGGCTTGTTCGAGATGCATCGGAGCGGCATGGACTGATCGGAGCTGCGGGAGTGTTTGGAGAGCATACGACTCCTGCTTTTGGATTGCTCTCGCAGTTCGAGATTCGCAGTGCCGAACCATCTCGAACAAGCCTGGTGTGTTTGTGTGTGCCGCGCTGGTCAAGACTTTAAAGAGGGTCCGAGTTCCCACCTTCAGGGGTGAACTGACCAATCGACTTGGAGTTCTGTGAGCGGGAAAACTGTTCCTTTGTCTTGTCACAGGTTCATTTGCATAAGTTATGATGGTGTTAAGAATTCGTCATTTCTACTCCAGAAAGCTGTGCACAGAAAATCATACATTTTACTGTAATCTCCTGTACTGTAACTCAGTTAGACCGAGAGGATTACAAAGTAGTGGTGGGGGAAAAAATCGATTCTGTTCAGTATCGCGATATTTTGCGCACGCAATTATATCGATACAGTAGCGCAAAGTATTGCGATATTTAATTATAAAATTATCTGTTTTACTTTCCGGTTTTCTCCGAGTTTACTCGATCATTTACATTTGCGTATTACATCCACAAGGTGGCGCTTGTTGCGGTGCTTTGTTGTCGTACATTCGACAGCAAATTCAAATGAAAATGGCTTCAGTATTACGGTTGTACACGACGCTCCGCATCTTTCAAATCGAAAGTGTGGGTAAATTTCGGTTTTATGATTATTCTCAGGTTTATGTTACTCTATTATGTCTGCTTTATGTTACTCTATTGTATTTAAATAATTGTAAGTTATGTGCTGGGAGCTCAGTGAGTTTTGTTTGTTTCATATTAAATATTACCTGCTCGGTCTTGTCTGTCAGCGCATTGTCTTGTCCTCTATTTTTCACTGTTTGAGAACATGGGTTGAAATCGCCCTCTAAACCCTCATTCACTAAGTTAGGCCTATTCCCTAAGTTAACGTTAGTCCACTAATACTGTTCACTTGAAGGAGTGAATGAAAACGAGTAAGCGACAGGTGTTGAGCGCACATAAGCTGTACATTCGTTAATGCAGTGCAATGTGGGACAGAGACGCGATCTGACATGCGTCCCATTTTCTCACAAATCTCTACGTTTATTTAAATAATTCAAGATTGCTCTTATGAGAACACTCGACAAAACTGACATTTTGGCATAATTTGTGTGTGTTATGGTTTGTTCAAGCCCGAAAGAGAACTTGATACTGACGCGCGTCTTTTCTGTGGGTCGTGTGTGTGTGTGTGTGTGTGTGTGTGTGTGTGTGTAATACAGGCAGGATTTAACGGATACTGCGTAATTGCGTTAAACATTTTTAACGCTTCAAACTTTTTTTTTTTTTTTTTTGCGTTGCCGCGGTGGGCAAGTGATGAAACCAGTGTTGCAATGTGTCCCGAATGTTCAGGAACAAGTTTTTCAGTTTTTGCACTTCAGTTAATGTGTAGAAGATAATGTTTACAGAATTTTTTGTAATGCCTTTGAATAATAGGGGGGACGTGAATCGCAATATCGCAGAATCGAATCGCAATACTTGCTGTATCGCAATATATTGAGAATCGCAATAATATTGAATCGTGGCCCAAATATTACAATACTATCGAATCGTCACATTTTTGCCAATTCCCACCCCTATTACAAAGGTACCGAGAAAGACATGTAACGAGACTAGGAATACAAAGTTACATTCATATGCATGATTACAAGCACTTATAGTTCATTTAATACTACGATAAAATCATAGATACCCCAATAGGACATGGGCCAGCAGACAAACAAAAACATATCGAAAATATCTTAGCAATGTCTTTATATGAGGAAGTTATTGAAAAGATCCATGTGTGTGTGTGAGATGGCTTTCGTAGTGTCTCTGAGTTGTGAGAGACTATGGGGGGAGGGGGGCTTGGAATTCCTTTGATGCGGCCAAAGTGAGTAGAAAGGAGGGTACAATTGTCTCTGGAGAGTATCGCAGGGTCGTAAATGATGTCAGAAAGCAATCTCACCCGAGACATGTTGGCACAATGCTGGTAATCTAGATTGCCAAGAGTCCTGATTTACATTCAGAGTTCAGAGTGTAAAAGCTTTGGATTTCAGAAGGAGTATGCATTATTTGTGTTCATATTAACAACGCATGATTGACATGAGGCGCTACAGTAGAAACAAATATTTTGCATTATTTTCCTATTATCACTATAAAGCTGCTTTGAAACCATTTTTATTGTAAAAAGCGCTTTATAAATAAAGGTGACTTGACATGTATGCATAAATGTATACATCTTAGTTTTAACGGTCTTCACATAACACTTTAATATCTTTTAAAAATGATGCAAAGTATGTGAAAAAAATAACATCAAATGTATGTGATTTTTTTTTCAAATAAAAACAATCATCCTGATTGCAATGTTTGTCACCCAATATATTGTTTCACATTTTAAAGTTTAAAGCACAACAGGGTCCTAAATTCCTCCATTGGGATGGTAGTGAAGGTAACCCAGTAGTGAGGGGGATGGAGGGAGGATAAATAGGTGTCCAAAAGATGTTCAGTCAGATGAGAGGGATGGGGCTGTGGAATTTGTATGTTTTATTAGGGGGTGGGGTCATAAATTGTGACACATGGTACCATTTAACTCTCTCTGATGGGATCCATTTGCAGTTATCTGCACTGTTCACACAAGTATGAGGCATTTATGCTCACTTTGGCTAAATGGAATTGTGTCCCTTTTAAAAATCAAACACTGTCATACAGTGCCTTGCTCTCTTATTTGTCATTGACACTGAAAACTCCTAGTTCCTAGAGGG
Organism: Siphateles boraxobius; assembly: GCF_051911475.1. Lineage (NCBI taxonomy): Eukaryota > Metazoa > Chordata > Actinopteri > Cypriniformes > Leuciscidae > Siphateles > Siphateles boraxobius. The sequence goes on along the minus strand of NW_027508777.1, from coordinate 4,540,162 downwards.
CCACAGCCCTGAAGAGTTTGGGTGCTTCTCATTTCTTATTTGTGCATCCTCGTTTCCTTTCCTCGCTTCCTTTCCTCGCGTCTCAGCTCCACCCCCTGTAGGATACGAGGGAAGGGTGCGAGGAAAGAAAACGAAGACGGAGGAATCGAATTAAAGCTTTTTTTTATACATTGGAATACTTGATCACTCGAGCGTCACTTCATAGCGTCATCAGCAGCGCTCAAATGATCTGCCCTCATGTTGTTGAATTTTGTTTATTTAAGAAATTCATAAGAAATAAAGCAAGATACCCTGTTGAAATATGTTAGATATGTGGTTTATATAAACTGCAAAGGTAAAGAATAAATTAAAATGATTGTGACCGATATGAAGGGGGAGGATAATTGATACGTGCGTCACGTTTAGTCAATAAAACACTTCCGCATGACTCCTCTGGAAGCCTCCTCACTCCTCGATCCTCGCCTCCTCGCGGAGCAATTAGAGAATTGAGATGTCCTTCAAGATGGCTGAGCTCGATCGGTTTCCGGGTCATAGGATGGAGGACGGAGGAACGAGGAGACGAGGAGGGATATTGAGAAGCACCCTTTAGCTTCGACTGTAATTAAACACACCTGATCCAGCTCATCAAGTCCTTCAGGCTTATTTGAAAACACAGCCATCTTGAAGGACATCTCAATTCTCTAATTACACCGCGCGGAGTCGAGGATCGAGGAGTGAGGAGCTTCCTGAGGCGTCATGAGCGAGGATACACAGGTGTATCCTATGCGGAATGTTTTTATCGACTACACGTGACGCACGTATACATTCTCCTCCCCCTTCACATCGGTCACAATCTTTTTAATTTATAGTTTACCTTTGCCGTTTATATAAACCACACATCTCACATATTTCAACAGGGTATCTTGCTTTATTATTATTCATTATGAATTTCTTAAATAAACAAACTTCAACAACATAAGGGCAGATCCTTTGAGCGCTGCTGATGACACTATGGAGTGACGCTCGAGTGATCAAGTATTCCAATGTATAAAAAAGCTTTCATTCGATTCCCCTGTCCTCATTTTCTTTTCTCGCAGCCTTCCCTCATATCCTACAGGGGGAGGAGCTGAAACGCGAGGAAAGGAAACGAGGATGCACAAATAAGAAATGAGAAGCACCCCTGGTATGGGTGTTGGAGCAGGGTTGGAACTAAACTCTACAGGGCTGTGGCACCCCTGCTGTATGATTTTTTTTATTTATTTTTTTTAAACATTTGTTTATTGATTTTTTCAGTGACATAACAAAATCAAGAGGTAACAATTCGGGAATCAAAACAGTGTCCAATACAACTAACAAAAAATTAAAATAAAATAAAGAAATAAAATAAAAAAATACAAAACAACCCCCAAAAACAAATAAACAGAACAGAACAAAACAAAAAACACAAAAACACAAAAAGCAGTCACCCACTGCTAAATAAAAGCCCAATATGTTCACTTACAGAGAGATAAATAAAAAACATCCCAGCATGCTACAAATTTCACAAGAAAAAGCTCACAATTAGAAGACAATCAGGGTGGCTACTCTGGAATAGCTGTAAAAGTCAATCCCTCAACATGTGCAAAAAATGGACCCCAGGTTCTATTAAACTTTGCAAGAGAACCATGTATCGAGCACCTAACTTTCTCCAACTTCACAAACTGAAGGATGTCCCTGATCCAAGACGAGTGAGAAGGCGGTGCAGGAGACTTCCACCTCAATAAAATCAAACGTCTAGCCAATAAGGAGATAAAGGCTACAAAGTCAGCTTTATATTTAGGAAGCTGCAACATAGGAGGCAAAACCCCAAACAAAGCGGTACATGCTGTTGGGTCAAATTGAACCCCTGTACAAACAGAAATAGAATTAAATATCTGCGTCCAAAAATTATGTAGTGAAGGGCAAGACCAGAACATATGGGCATGGGTAGCTGGGTAGCCTGACGACATCTAATGCACAAGGGATCGACATCATTATAGATTTTAGAAAGCCTAACTCGAGTGAGATGGGTACGATGTAGAATTTTGCACTGGGTCAAACCATGTCTAGCACAAATTGAAGAGGAGTGAACCCGACGCAAAATGGCCTCCCACAGATCCTCTGAGATCCCTTCCCCTAGATCCTCCTCCCATTGGGTTTTAATTTTATGCTGCGGGGTAAGCTGCAAAGAATAGATAAGATTGTATAAACATGAAATAGCACCCTTAATGGTAGGCAATGGGGTTAAAAAGGAGTCAATTAGAGAGGCAACTGGGAGATTTGGGAAGTTGGGGCTAAGATTGCGAGTGAAACTTCGAACTTGAAGATATCTAAAAAAATGCTGCCTTGGCAAATGGAATTTCTCGGAGAGTTGCTGGAAGGATGCAAATGTACCAGCAATATACAAGTCCCTAAATGCCTTGATGCCGTAGTCAGACCACAAAGAAAAGGCCCCATCGATTAAGGAAGGGTGAAAAACAGGGTTAGCTGATAAAGGTGCTAGAAAAGAGAAACTCTGTAGACCAAAATAGCGTCGAAATTGCTTCCAAATTTTAAAAGTGGATTTAACTAAGATATTATTGCAAAATGGGGAGGGAGAAAAGCTAAGAGGAGCGTGGACGAGAGCAGTCAATGAAGCAGGTTTAACAGAAAACAACTCCATACTCAGCCATGTAGGAGAAACTGGTGCCCCCTCCAGCGAAATCCAAAGCTGAATTACTCTAAGGATGGAAGCCCAGTAATAAAACCTCAAGTTAGGAAGGGCCAAGCCCCCAAGGGTCTTAGGTCTCTGCAACAGCCCCTTTCGCAAACGAGGGACCTTCCTGTTCCAGATAAACTCAGTGATTGATTTGTCTAATTTGTGAAAAAAAGACTGAGGGAGAAAGATAGGTATGCATTGGAAGAGATAAGACAATTTGGGAAGGATATTCATCTTAACCGAATTGACCCTGGCCACTAGGGAAAGAGGCAACAGTGACCACCGTTGAAAGTCCATCCGTATCTGATCTAACAAAGGGGCAAAATTATAATCAAACAAATCTTTAAATCGGTCACAAATCCGGATACCAAGGTATTTAAAGCCAAATGGAACAATTTTGAATGGGAAACCCTGAGCAGCATTCTGGGCACCTTGATTTAAAGGAAACAGCTCACTCTTGTCCAAATTTAGTTTATAGCCTGAAATCTGACCAAATGAACTAAGGATGTCAAGAGCAGCTGGAACTGAGATAGAGAGATTGGACACATATAGTAATAAGTCATCGGCATAGAGGGAGACCTTCTGTTCAAAACCATATCTTGTAATTCCAGTGATGCGTGGCTCTAAACGAAGCGCAATAGCCAGAGGTTCAATAGCAACCGCAAATAAAAGAGGACTCAGAGGACAGCCTTGACGAGTGGAGCGATGCAAAGGGAAATACTCTGAATGGGTGTCATTAGTTCTGACTGAAGCCATAGGGGATTAATATAGCAACTTAATCCAAGAAATGAACTCTTGGCCAAAACCAAATTTCTCCAAAGCGAAGAAAAGGTAGTTCCACTCCACTCTGTCAAAAGCCTTCTCCGCGTCTAATGAGATTATGGCTTCCGACCCTATTGACGTAGAGGGATTATAAACAACATTGAGAAGTCGTCTGAGATTAAAGAACCCATGTCTGTTCTGGACAAAACCTGTCTGATCAGGATAAATTATTAAAGGCAAAACTGATTCCAGTCGCATAGCTAATAATTTTGACAGAAGTTTTACATCTACAGATAAAAGACTAATTGGGCGATAACTTGAGCAGGACAGAGGGTCCTTATTCTTTTTTAAGAGTAATGATATAGATGCCTGATTTAGAGTCTGAGGTAATTTAGAAAGAGTAAGAGATTCATTGAACATTTCTATTAAAACTGGTGCTAATTTGTCAAAAAAGGTCTTGTAAAACTCCGTTGGAAAACCATCCGGGCCTGGACATTTTCCAGACTGCATAGAAAATGTTGCCCGTTTTAAGTCATCTATGGTGATTGGGCCCTCTAACTGCTCAGCAATATCAGCATCTACCTTAACCAACTCCAGTGAGTCAAAAAAACTATCCAGGGCAGACAGATCAGACCCAACCTCAGAAGTATATAAAGAAGAGTAAAACTGTTTAAACTGATCATTAATTTTTTTAGGATCGGTAGTGACGCCAGAAGGAGTATTAATTTGTGAAATCTGCTGAGAGGAGGAAGCCTGTCGAAGCTGATGGGCCAAAAGTTTGGTCGCCTTATCCCCAGATTCATAATAACAATATTTAGCCTTAAATAAGAGCTCCTCAACCTCTTTAGTAGAGAGAACATCAAACTCAGCCTGAAGAGAGAGACGATCCTTATACAGGTCCTTCTCAAAAAATTAGCATATTGTGATAAAGTTAATTATTTTCCATAATGTAATGATAAAAATTAAACTTTCATATATTTTAGATTCATTGCACACCAACTGAAAGATTTCAGGTCTTTTATTGTTTTAATACTGATGATTTTGGCATACAGCTCATGAAAACCCAAAATTCCTATCTCAAAAAATTAGCATATCATGAAAAGGGTCTCTAAACGAGCTATTAACCTTATCATCTGAATCAACTAATTAACTCTAAACACCTGCAAAAGATTCCTGAGGCTTTTAAAAACTCCCAGCCTGTTTCATTACTCAAAACCGCAATCATGGGTAAGACTGCCGACCTGACTGCTGTCCAGAAGGCCATCATTGACACCCTCAAGCAAGAGGGTAAGACAGAAAGAAATTTCTGAACAAATAGGCTGTTCCCAGAGTGCTGTATCAAGGCACCTCAGTGGGAAGTCTGTGGGAAGGAAAAAGTGTGGCAAAAAACGCTGCACAACGAGAAGAGGTGACCGGACCCTGAGGAAGATTGTGGAGAAGGACCGATTCCAGACCTCGGGGGACCTGCGGAAGCAGTGGACTGAGTCTGGAGTAAAAACATCCAGAGCCGACGTGCACAGGCGTGTGCAGGAAATGGGCTACAGGTGCCGCATTCCCCAGGTCAAGCCACTTTTGAACTAGAAACAGCGGCAGAAGCGCCTGACCTGGGCTACAGAGAAGCAGCACTGGACTGTTGCTCAGTTTTGCATGTCATTCGGAAATCAAGGTGCCAGAGTCTGGAGGAAGACTGGGGAGAAGGAAATGCCAAAATGCCTGAAGTCCAGTGTCAAGTACCCACAGTCAATGATGGTCTGGGGTGCCATGTCAGCCGCTGGTGTTAGTGCACTGTGTTTTATCAAGGGCAGGGCCAATGCAGCTAGCTATCAGGAGATTTTGGAGCACTTCATGCTTCCATCTGCTGAAAAGCTTTATGGAGATGAAGATTTAATTTTTCAGCACGACCTGGCACCTGCTCACAGTGCCAAAACCACTGGTAAATGGTTTACTGACCATGGTATTACTGTGCTCAATTGGCCTGCCAACTCTCCTGACCTGAACCCCATAGAGAATCTGTGGGATATTGTGAAGAGAAAGTTGAGAGACGCAAGACCCAACACTCTGGATGAGCTTAAGGCCGCTATCGAAGCATCCTGGGCCTCCATAACACCTCAGCAGTGCCACAGGCTGATTGCCTCCATGCCACGCCGCATTGAAGCAGTCATTTCTGCAAAAGGATTCCCGACCAAGTATTGACTATTGTGTGCATAACTGAACATAATTATTTGAAGGTTGACTTTTTTTTTTTTTGTATTAAAAACACTTCTTTTATTGGTCGGATGAAATATGCTATTTTTTTGAGACAGGAATTTTGGGTTTTCATGAGCTGTATGCCAAAATCATCAGTATTAAAACAATAAAATACCTGAAATATTTCAGTTGGTTTGCAATGAATCTAAAATATATGAAAGTTTAATTTTTATCATTACATTATGGAAAATAATGAACGTTATCACAATATGCTAATTTTTTGAGAAGGACCTGTATATGTTAGGGGATGGGGAGGACGCATAGAAATTATCAAGCTGGGAGATTCGTAACCTCAATTCCTTTAATTTCTTTTTCCTTTGTTTGTTTTCATAGCTGCTGTATGAAATAATTTCACCTCTAATGTATGCTTTCAAAGTCTCCCAAAGAAGGGAGGCTGAGACCCCTGGAGTACTGTTGGTAGTAAGAAAAAAGTCAATTTGATTAGAAACAAACTTAACAAAATCCTCATTAGATAGCAGGCGCGTATTGAAACGCCAGGGGGGGCAGGTACGTTCGCGCTCCTGTATAAATAACTCCAGTGTAGTCGGGGCATGATCTGATATTAGAATAGTATCATAAGAGCAAGATTGAACAGAATGGAGAAAGCGGTTGTCCAGGAGAAAATAATCAATACGAGAAAAGGAGTGATGTACATGAGAGAAAAAAGAATATATTTTACCAGACGGATTAAGAAAGCGCCATGGATCAGAGACCGAGAACTCATCCATAAAGGACAAAATGGTCTTAGAAGACTTTGAGGGCACACCTGGTCTAGTAGAAGAACGATTTAATAACGGATTAAGCCAACAGTTGAAGTCACCCCCCATAATAAGTAGATGTGTGGACATGTCAGGTAATTTGCCGATCAATTGAGTGAAAAAATTTTCATCATCCCAGTTTGGACCATACACATTAGCCAGAATCACAGAATTACTATATAGCTTACCCGTTACAAACACAAACCTTCCATTGGGGTCAGCTATTACATTAGAGCACACAAAAGGAACTGATTTGTGAATCAAAATTGCAACACCCCTAGATTTACAATTAAAACTAGAATGAAAAACTTGACTGACCCACCTCCCCTTTAATCTGATATGGCTGGAAGATTTTAAGTGAGTTTCTTGAAGGAAAACAATATGGGCTCCTAATTGTTGAAGATGGTGAAGAACTTTGCTACGTTTAATAGGCTGATTTAGACCATTACAATTCCAGCTAACAAATTTGAGTCCTGTCCCTGATTGTCGAGGCATCCTAGACTGCTGCATGCCAGTCAAGTATTAGTGTACACTACAGCATAGAATGTATAACAGTCACAGAAATAAATTAAAACATGGGCGACCTGACTAAACAAAACACAAAACACACAATGAGAGAAAAATGAGAACTCCTCACACACCCACCCACCACCCCACGAGCTTCCCAAATAAGACGCGCGCAAATCCCACAAACTACCAAAAACATCCTAACACGCTCCGTTAACAGCACAAACCAGTAGTGCTCATGCGAGTTTGTAATAAAGCATAAAAAAATATAAACAAACACAGTAGCAAAATATGAAAAGTGACTCAAGTCCAAGTGACACGAACTTTTACAGGACAGCTTCAGAAACCGGGTTAAATTAACCCCCAGTTTACCAAACGAACTGCCAGCCGCTTTCAAACTGTAGCCCCAGAAGAGACACCAGACTTTAAGTTCACCTTGACAAAGTCCATCGCAGTGGCTGGGTCCTCAAAGGTGTGTGTAACTCCACCGGGAAGAGTGATCTTTAAAGTCGCGGGAAACCTCAATCCAAATTTCACTCCAGAACACGAATGTAACAGACGTTTAACGTCCGTGAATGCAGCGCGTTTCTTCGCAACTGACGAAGTGTAGTCAGGAAAAAGAAAATGTTTCTTGCCTTGATGGAGAAGAGGAGCCTCGCTAGCCCGGCGTAAAATGTCATTCCTCACGTGAAAAAAGTGCACACGAATCACAAAGGGTCGGGGTGGTTTACCATCACTGGGCTTGGATCGGAGAGTGCGATGTGCACGATCGAGTAGGGGTAACTCCCCCAGACCGAGGGAGTCCATCAGCAGCTGGGCAATAAATTCGGTTGGGCGCCCACCTTCGGCCCCCTCCGGCACACCTACCAGCCGAATGTTGTTCCTTCTCGCTCTACCCTCCAAGTCCTCACATTTGTCGGCCAGCAGTTTTACCTCGGCTTTCAGCGTGGAAACTGTTGAATCCAGTGAAGTTAGCAGGTCACTATGGTCAGTGCACGCGCGCTGCAACTCCGTGATAGCTTGATCATGAGAGCTAAGTTTTTGTTGCATCGGTTCAATTGCGTCTAAGCGCCTCTCTTACCGAAGAAATGTCCGCTCGAAGCTCGCAAGACAGCGAGTCTATTTTTCCGCAAATGTCCCCTTTCAACTGGTCTAACATAGCCCGGAGGTGATCCAAATTGGGCGCACACTCCGGGTCCATGATCACCTTCGGCGGAGATGCGCGCTCAGTCGAGGGAGAAGCCTTAGCACGGCCTGTGCGAGCCGCGTTTCCACGTGAAGTTGACATTGTCGATTGAAATTCCCCCAAAACACACCAAAACTGACCAAGTACTTGTCAAAAAATGTACACCAGCCAAATAAATGAAAAGAAACTGTGTTAAAGTGTTAAAATAAAGACAAACTCGCGGAGCAAAAGGGAGACACGTCCTACATACTCGGTGTCCAACAGCGCCCCCCTGTATGATTTTTAGAGCTGATGTAGGACAATTTATTCAGCAGAGTGATGTAAGCTTCAATATGATTGCTTCATCCATTGACTTCTAGAAATAACATGATGCAGTTCATATCATGCATGACACAATACCAGCTTCAGATAGCATCATTTATTGTTTTGCCTAAAAAGCAAGTACTGTCCAAACCCAGTCATAGATTTATTCATAGATCCAGTCAAAGATGTATTTTAGTAATTTCTGGTTTAAATTGAGATCCCTTCCCTTTTATTAACCACTTACAGTATCCTTCACCATTCTCAAGTCAATGGTCAGATATACTGACCAATTACATATCTTAAACTAGAGCCAATAAACAATTTTAAGCATCGTTTTTGTTCTCAGTGAATGACCCAGAATTAGTCATGTTTGACTAATTTATTTATTTCAGAATTTTGGCTGTAGGTACCAATATTTTCGTCAGTAGCTTGCATTCACATGCGTAGGGTACTTTGTGTGTGGAAGACCATTTTTGTCCGCCACCACCAAAGACCATTTTTGACCCAGTAAAAACTCAACAAATGTTACCAAATTTGGCATGGAAAGGCTGGCACATTTCAGTTAAAATATGTATTGTGGTAGCTACTGATTTGCAGCATACAAAACACTTGTAAAACCAGATTTTGTTTTTATTTAGAAAAAAGTGGTGAATATATGGAAAAATGTCAATACATTTACAAACAATATGATTTGGTGTAATACCACTTAAAGAAAACTTTATTACTGTATAGTCTAAATAATTAGTAGAACATAGTTTTGGTTTGGTATCAATTAAACGTGCCTGGATCAACATAAGCATAGGCCAGGAAATCTCCTAGTTTGTTCCCTTTATCGTCATAGTGAAACATTCGAAAGCACTGTTCACAAAACAGGCAGGGGTCCGTAGGGGCAAGAGCATCACTGGTTGTTATCCACCTGCCATGCAAAGATAAAACAACTTCCTTTCACTATACACAAAATAAATATTAAGATTAATACATTATAGAACTGTTCAGTTTTAAATACTAAAACTCAGAAACATAACCATCCCCCGTTTCCCAACGTAGACATCCTACACTGAAAGCTTACTGTAACTGTGCGTTCACAACGCCGGCGGCGAGCTCCAACAAGGGCGGCACAGCGAGTCTTGGACGGCGAATACAAAAATCTGAATTGAACTGAACTGAATTGAAATTTAACTGGTCAAAAGAAAAATCATCTAATGAGCGATCTAAAAATCGAAACAATTCGGATTAAAGGGTATTTAGAATTACGTTTTTTAAAGTGCTCATGATAATACCGTGCATGGTCTTTACTGCAATATAGATGACACTGACACTGTTGTTATATTGACACAGACTACACAGAGTATTCAAAGCGCTTGCAAAATGCCAAATTAAACCGATAAGACAATGCAGCAACCGCCATTTCAAAAGTATTTTTTCAAAATTCATCCCTTACCCTTATCTTCTCACTTTCCTCTCTTTCCCCTACCCGACCTCTTTTCCCTTCTCTGCACCAAACCTTTATGTCCTCTTCATTTTCAAACACTGACAAGCAAACTTTATCCAAGTTATTATTGCCAAGCTTTTCTGTCTGAAGCCCTTGCCTGGGGCTTCGTTGTAGCCCTATGTAACTGCTTATGTTGCTTATGTAGGGCAGGCCCTGGCAGTTTTCGATTTCCAAGAGTAAAATAAGGTCCGTTACTAAGTGTCCCCAACAATATTAAGTGTTGGGGGCACTTAGTGCATTCAAAACAACAATACTGTTGAATATTGACACTACTGGTTGAGAACTGAACTGAGCTGGACAATGAAAATCACTGTTTTATGCAGAACTGCTTCATAGATTAAATTAATTTAATGATTGATGATCTTTACAACGGAACTGAATCAACTGAACAATGACACTGTTTTCTTTTAGAGCAGTTATCACTATAAAGCTGCTTTGAAAACATCAGTATTGTATAAAGCGCTATATAGATAAAGGTGACTTTACCAGGGTTGCTGCACACTTTTTAAAGTCAAATTTAAGGTTTTTTAAGACCTTTTTAAGACCTGAAGACATTAAAATTAATACCGTTCATTAGGGGTGTGCAATATCGACAAAAATATATCTCGATGTTTTCAGAGTTTTGTTAATAATAATTAGATGATATTTTACAGATTTTGTTTTTGTGTTGGAACCATGGCTGGAACCATGGCGCGGCCACCCCCTAAATTTACATAAGTACTAAAAAAACAATACATTTAGAGTTTGTAAAATACACACTGATGTTTATGGAAGAGGTAATAATAATCCTTTCCATTATAATTCGACACGTTTTATTCATATCAGATACACATTGTGTAAGTAACTTTAACATCGGCGTCGCGTTTTGGGCGTTTTGAGTGTCTTGAGCGTCAATCAGAAAGTTGAAAGTAGCTCAACAGTAGCTTATGGTAATGAGCTACGACGCGGTTCAGCGGCAAGCAGCGGCTAAAGTCAGCAACCAATCGGAATATAGACGTCCTCCGCGCTGGCTGATTCTGGAGAAACACACGATGTAAACTTTCGTTCCTAACAAAAAATTAGTTCAGATAAAATGGAGGAGAAGCTAATAATCGCCGTTGCTGGGTTTCCTATCATTTATGATATGACGTTGTTTGCTTATAGGGACCAGTTACAAAAGAATGAGGCATGGGATAAAATAGCTGGGATAGTTTACATTTTTGTTCTTAAAGTTTAACTTATTTTAACTTGAATGACGCGTTTTTTAAAATGCTATGACATGCGCGAGACGCGGCAAAAGACACAAAGCTCGAGCACACAGTCTAGCGCGTGTTTACATAGTTAAATAGAAAAGCAGTGAAGTGGAATGCAAAAACACCAATCTCATGTGACATTTCATGTTGAGACACTTCTCTTCTCCCTGCTACGTCAGAGCGACCAAAGCTTCCCCGTACTTTTTGACAAGCGTCTGTAAGGACTGGGCTAAGTGGGTGAATCTGAATAACTAAATACATCCTGCTAAAGACCAAAAATCTCTAAATGTAAATTAACCCAACACACACACACACACACACACACACACACACACACACACACACACACACACACACACACACACACACACACACACACACACACACACACACACACACACACACATTCCCCCACCAGTGAAGACCCCACTCAGGACAGAGCGTGGTGTCCGATTACAAGACATTTTATGACTGATCGGAATGTCCCAAAGGAAGTGGATTCCAAAGCGAAAAGAAACTTATTTTCTTTAAAAGACATTTAACCAGATATATTCAATGTGTTTTTATGTGTGTCCATTTGCCCATGTCACATTGGAATGACTATGATTTTATCGTAGCTTAAAGTGAATTATAAATACCTTCATTATGCATTTTAAATATAACTGTCTATTCCCATAACTTGTACACATAGTTCTGGACACCTCCAGAATGCTTTCGGTGTGATCAATCAGAATACGTACAGTAATATCCAGTAAAATATAGTTTACTATATGTTCCATCTTTGGAGTGAAAAGAGACCAAAACTAACATCACTGGTGTTCTTAGATAACAGCGTTTACGACCCAAAGGAATGTTCACAGAACTGTGGCTCTGTCTGAATTCTAACCGAGGAGGAGAAATGAATCCTGTATTCATATATATATATATGCTATTATATATCCACTTGAGAATTGTATGAACAATGTATCTAAGTTCCCTATTTCATGAGTTGCCTTTTTGTGGTTTGGTCTATGTTTCTCTACAACTCTAATGCGATAATGTTTTAAACTTTGCCAACTAATGTTTAACCAATCCATTTTTGGTCTCGATAAACTCCAATCTTCATTCCACATTTGTTAATTGACATTACATTTTGCTAAACTTTGTGACACATTAGTATTATAAGAATTGTGAAGATTCTTCTCTTAAACACCCAATGAAACTAGAGATTTAAATGCCTGGTTATAACACAAAGGGTCATAAAATCTCCCTCCAAAGGGACAGCTCCTGATTGGACCCTCTTCCAAAGAAGGCGGAAACGTCAGGTCTTCAAAAGGACTGAATACCAGTTTATCGCGCTCTTACCCTCTTGTCCTCGTGTCATAATGTAACGTCTCGCCTCCGGGCGAGCTCTTCGCCTTTCTTTTATTTGTTTCTAGTTTAGTTTGTGTTTTTCAGTCTTAGATAAGTCTCCGTGTTTAATTCCAATCGACGAGTGAAAAGAACACCGCGTGACATATCTCTTCAGCAAATCCATCTACAAGGGACCTTTAAACGAGCGCGCGCTCGTTTTGAAGGAGAAACACGTGCACATGACCACGTGGCGAGAGACGCACACACGCTTCTTCACCAGCCATGCAAAGATGTGACGTTAACTCCGCGTGATTTCCCCGTAGAGATCTTTATTTATTTTCTTTGTTAGTCAAAGTTTTGTTTTCCGTAGTCGACTCTGTTCACTTCCACAAAGTGAAACGAACTTAGCCGAACTATTTTCCTTTGGTAATGTTACCCCAAAGACTTGGAAACTCTGTTCAACACGCGCGCCAAGCAGCACCCAGTGACGCTTCCTAAAGGACTCCGCTCACGCACGCGCAGGAATGCCGCGACACAGAGAGACCCAGAAACTTAAGTATATCTCTTTATAGAGCTTCTAAGAAGCATTAAGATGATGTTTTCGTGTTGTTACAGACAGGGGACTGTCAGGGTGAATGTTGCCAATGCTCTCTCTCTCCCTCTTCCCCTCTCACACGTGTTTCCATTGTCCACACTCTATGCATTTCTCGTTCATCGATGCCTTATCGTGTTTTGTTGTTTATTATGTTTGTAAATACATATATCCCATGTAACCGTAGTAAATACATAAGTAGTTCTGCCTTATTAAATTCATTATATTCATTTGATTGATGTACTGCCTTTTTGCTCATTTTCAAGTCCCTTAAGTGTCAAAAGATCTTATAGCAACAAGCTTACAAATTAAAGATACTTTAAAGAGTATTTTGTTTATAGAGCAGGAAACCCAATTCTTGTGGCCACAGAATTGCTTTTCCTGAAATCCTATAAAGTAAGATGATATTGTGGATTCCCACAAATATTAGTCTGACAATTGAGCTAATTAATTTAGCCTGTTTTGTAAGACGTGGTCCGTGTAGTTAATTGCAATCAACTTGTGGTTAAGTGCAAGGATACACAGACATGCATGCAGGTAAAATGACATATCATCCCTTATCGGGAGTTTTATTAACATGTAAGACTGATCTAATCCAAACATGTATGAATAATTATTAATTACCAATTATTAATTATGATATGCAAATTCCCCACGGATTAGATCCGCCCCAGAGTCTTTACATAATTGGTGGAGAATAATGCAGGCACATTTTAAACTTGTTTTTGAGCAATTCAGTTTCAATCGATGTCTATATTGTGATTTAATATTGTACGCGCGCCTCGAGTGAGCGAACGCAACGCGAACTCACTGGCTGACTGATTAAAGGCACAAAGCCGAGTCCATTTCAGCACATTAACAGCTGCAAAATAATGTCTAACATTCCTTTTGCCATTGTTAATAACTAAAAGTAAAACTATAGTTTCATAGTATTAAATTTGTCCAACAAAAGACGAAGAAACCTCTTTTGAATTGTGACATTTTAATGTTAAACTCCCCTGTCCGAACGATATTCTTCGGTCAGGGTGAAGACTAGATTTAGTGAAACGATGCTCTTTCACTATTCTTAAGAAAGGCCTGATATTATAATCGTTAGATTAACGATGAACTCCTGGTTAAACATTGACGTAGCTACTCAATTGTAAAAAACCTAAAGCATATTTAATCATAAGTGCTATTTGATAATATGTCATGGGAGTCGAAAAAACAGACGAATATTTCCTGTTTTATTTTGCACGACGCAGCGAAGCAATCCCACCAGACGTGTTTGTTAAAATATAGCACCAAAAAAAATCCAAAACCTAAAAACAGTTTTAATCATAAGTGCTATTTGATAAATGTTATTTGGATCCGAACGACAGACGTATAATTCCTGTTGTCCATATTAGTGTGTGGAAGCGAAGAAATCCTTCCGTGCACACGTGTGTCGAATAGAAAAAACCCGCCGAGGTTTAAAATTCATAAGCGAACACGTGTGAATCATAGCGCTAATTGTTTTATGTGGGAATCGAAAAACCGATGCCTAATTCCTGTTGTCCCTAAGTTTGTGTGTAGAAAAAAAATTCCTGCCACGCCGTTTTGTGAAATATAGCCGGAAAAAAAAAACCCGCTGAGATTTTATTTTGGATAAGTGTGATCTTACAGAAAACGAACCGTCTGCACGCTCAAATTTGAATCACACATGGAAGCAGGCTGGTTGTTATTCCGCTGACAAACACTAGAGGGCAGCACTAAGGCCTAAGTGCTTGACAGTTCTCGAATTACGCACCGCCCCCTGACTTTACCCTCCATGAGCGAAATAGCGCCATCTCGTGGACACTAGTAACGAGGTCGTCCTTTCCTAAACAATCTCTCTCATCACAATTTCAGATTTTTCCAGTGAATTTCTGAAATTGTGTTTCTAACTTTCAATGCATGTGCAAGTTCCAGTTTTACTAAAATGATTTCACTCCTGACTGTGTACACTTATTTTGAATTTGGTTCAAACCACAGTTGAATTTAAAATTTAAAAGTAAGCAGTAGCAGTTTCTGATGACCACTTAGGAGGAATGCGCCCCTTGTGGCCTCCCCCCTCTACGTCAGCTCATCACTTAGTTCCTAACATCATTCTTTTCTGAAGTGGCTTTCTCCCAGTTTGTTTTATTTTGGTTATTATCATTGATACCTCACCGTAGTCGTGATCATCATCAAATATAATGCCAACCTTTAATTTCCTACACTTATTCAAATTTGGTTTGAAACAAACAAATTTCAAGATCAATTTGAATTAAGTCTCCTTTCCTGTTGGGAATGGTTTTATGGCTTTATTTCTATATTTCCTTTTTCAAATTATTTTTAATAATTTTGATTTGATACGTTACGTTATGTATTTGATATGTATTTAAACCAGTTTGAATGCAATTTAAATCAAGTTCTCTGTCAGCCAGGTTGACCACTAAGAGGAAGTGGCCCAAGACCACTAAGAGGAAGTGGCCCAAACCCTTTGTGGCCCAAACGAGCCACTACAGCTTGCTTCCTCCTGTGCTCTTCCTGCTGCACTTAATCTCTTCTCTGAATGGAGGCTAGGTTGTTCTGATAATTAACATCGTCATAATTCCCTTTTTGTTTGTACCATAATTTTAGTAAAGCCGTTGCCTTTGATGATTTTTCTACAAAAAATAGACACTCAATTTGATTTAGATAGAGAGAGCTTTAATTCACGTTGAGGTTCACTTGTCCTTCATCCTGTTTTGTGTTTGTAGGTAGAAATTTCTCTCGTGCTGTGGTGATTTGACAGTCATCTCTGCTTGGGGCCCAGCAAGCTGGTTCGTCTGACCTGCGTCACCAGCGCTGACTGAACACGAGTCTCGGACTTTCCTGTATTTCTCCGTTGGTGCAGCCCGCAACACGACATCACCAATTTGGCACTGCCGGTTGTGTTCAAGGTCGGGTTGCGTGAGGGCACACATCGGTACAGATGTGCGGAAGGGCCCGGGACACTGCTGTCAAGTGTTTGGGGACGACAGAAAGACCAACCACAATGCTGACTCCAACCCGAATGACCTCAGTTCACCCCAGGGAAACTAGAAAAGGTATTAAATCCATCACTTAGTATTGGCCACAGAATCTAGAGATTCCCCCGGTCATTGAAATGTTTGGCTCCCTCCTACTCTCCGAGCCACAAATCGCAGGCTTAGGCCTCCTCTTCCCCTGTAACACTTCCTGTGTACTATTAACGCCATTTCGTTACAGACCTTTCCATCTTGGATGGTTGCATGTTACTTCAAACTTTGCTATCTTGCCATTGCTGCTTTCTGTTGTGCTCTGTTCCTTTCAGTTCACCTGACCAAGGTCGCCAGTGACTCAGAGCCCCGAGCCAAGAGCATCGCAGACGTGGACGGGCTGATGGCGCACAAACCAAGCCAAAGCTCCCACGACAAAGACCGGTCAGACACGTCAACCTCACTTGCCAGCTCATCGCACAAGCACGTCTCCACGAAAGGAGCCGCATCGCCCTGGAGCACGAAGTTGCAACGCTAAGGATGCAAGCCGAGGATGACAACGACCCCGAGCTACAGAAGGAAGTGGAAAGACTTCAAACTGCCCTATCTGATCTTCATCTGCACATAGACCAAAGAGTGCAGTCAGAGAAAAGAACCAGAGAGGAACTCAACGAGAAACTCCAACAAAAGTGAAGCCCCTTGCAAAGAGCAGAGACTGAACTTAAAGAGACTCGAAAGCCACGGCCTGCGAAAGAAACTCGCAAGAGGCCCGTGCTACCCTCCACAAGCTCGTTCACCAGAGACAAGATCTCGAACACGAACTTGACACCGTTCACACAGAGTTGAAACCCTCTTATAGACTGCAGAAGGACCGGGAAGGGGAAACGCACACCACAAAGTTTCCCTGACCAGCCAGTCCGCACCTTTCAGCCAAGAACCCAGAGCTGTACAGGGGGGTGAAAGCCCACTGTTCAAAACATCACCAGCCAGCCCACAAGAACCCCCGTCAGCAGCGAGGGGGGAAGAGCCTTTCCAGGAGAGCCCCGGCCACTAACCACGGTATGGCTCCCAAAAGACTTAACAAGCTGGCCAGAAACATCCCTGTGTTCACTCCGAACCATGCAGGAGGCCACAACGTGCACACCATCCGCAGGACATTGACTTTCACTTACAAACTGTTACCAACGTCACCGCGTGGGACAGATTGTACCTGCTCAGAATCACGTCCAGTCGTGATGCGCGCAGCTTCCTCGACCGTCAACCAGAGACAGTCAAGTCGGACTACCAGCCGCTGCGGCAGGCCTTCACTAAAGAATTCTCTGATCCAGAATCAGACCAAAGACTAATCACAGCCATGGACCTCAATCAGTCCGGCATGGAGGATGATTTCAACTTCAGAACTTTGTCTCTCCGAAATCTGCACCTCACAGTGAGTCATCATCTAGACATCCTGGCCTGACCACATAGCATGACTACTCAACAGCTAAAAGAAGCTTACACAAAGCAAAAGACTGTGTCCGAAAAGACTTTGAAAAATCCCACAATCTACTCTGTCTCTGAGCCCTACTCAGAGCTGCCTCTAGAGGGCGCCCCACAACACCATAGCCCTGTTTACAGAGAGTCAAGACCGTTCCAGGCCAACAGAGGGCAGCACTACTGCGATAGTGCTCGTCCAAGACACCAGAGCGAGGGCTTTGACAGATTCTGGGACCTGCAACAACCACCCGACCACCCAAAAGGTGGAGCCACATGGGAAACCGACCAATGGCCCCGAAAGAGCCGAGCCCCATCGACCAGACCATCAAGCCCAGACAGCCCAGAGCGGAACCCCTCTCGACATGCCACTGGTAAGCACAAGTCTGAACCCACATCAGAAAAAAAAACAGTGCCGCCACATCTGAGACAGCTGAGACCCTGAAGTCGCTGAAAGAGCTTCTTCACAAAAGACTTTCCAAAGGAGACAAGAGGGACAAGACAGACATCCTATGTCTAAGCGTAAGACCTGAACCAGGCAACCAGAACACTGCTCGTCAGCCTCAGAGCACAGAGCTAACTGTCACATCACAAAATCACCCAGCCACCACAGCTGACAGCTGCACAGCCTGAGCGACACAGCACAGTTTCCCACAGCTGGGTCCAAAAGCCCAAAATACCTAGAAATGCTGCTTGTCTGTCTGTCTCCGCAGAGAACTACACAAGACCGGCCCTAACCGCCCATCGATCACCACACCAGCCCCTACGCTAAGACTCCTGGGGAACCTGATCGAAAAGGGGGTGGCCCGGAAACTCTACCTAGCCATCACTTTGGAAAATGAGGTGAGCCTGGAAGCCCTGGTAGACACCGGCTCAGACCTCACTTTAATGTCAGCTCAGCTCTTTGAAAGACTCAGCGCTAAAGCTAAGAGCAAAGATCGAACTCTTATACCCCAAACGTGTGAGCTGAACGTGCAGTCGTACAGCCAGAACAACATCCGGCTCGAACAGGTAGCTCCCATTCACCTGACAGTCTGGGCCCAAGTTCAAGAACCCCTCCCCCTCCAGTCACACGGGTCACCAAAGCTAGACTGGCCGGTCACAGAGGTCACGAGAACTACAACAAAGCCAGACTTCAAGGTCACAGAGTTCCCAGGAACTCCAGCAGCCATCCATGGGTACACAGCCTCAGCACAAGGTCAAGATTCAAGTTCGCTACCCTGCACCTTCCAGCTCGCCAAAGACCACACAATGCCCACTCAACGATGCGTGACCTAATGCAGAAGGCCTCTAACACAGAAGGCCTCCTCAGAAAGAATTCCTAAAACCCCAATGATTTTGAACTGCAAAACCAGAAGACACTGCACGAACACAGTGCACGACTCTGCTAAAAAGGTCCCTGATCAGCATAGGACATAGAACTTGTAAAAGTAGATGAAAATATGTGCTCAAAGAGTTGTAAAACTCTGCATTCGTAAAATTAGAATTTTACTGATTTAAAAGAATCTTAAATGGACGTGTAAATCTCAACGGCCAACAGACTATGAACGACTCTTTTGAAACAAACAGTTTCTAGATGCTGGTTGAATTGGCACTGCTAAACATTAGTTTCCATGACAATGAAGGGTTACAGGAAACACTAGCTCCAAATAAGGCATACGTCACCTTGACGCCATAGTGTTTGAAAACCACCTGAGTTTAAACTACTGTTAACCTACAGGTGTGCATTTGATCATTGCGATCCAAACGGAACACAACATGCGATAAGCATTTTGATCACTGGTTGCTGGCTTGTCTAAATGCAGATAAAACAATAGCTGGAATTGACATCTCTACTGTAAGTGAAAGAGTCTTAGATTTCCAACTAATATAAGTAAGTTCAGCAGTAAAGCGTAAGTCTGTTTGACAAAAAAAAAAAAAAATTCTCATCTCAGCAGCTTGTAAACTGTACCGATATCTATCCTGCTTTGGTTAAAGAAATCCAAATTGCAGTATTGCTAAACCTGTTTCTGACAAAGAAAGCTCAGGACAGTGTTATATATACGTAGACCTGGGTGATGCTCCCCTTTCTACAATGTAAAGGCCTTACAAATTATTGTTAGATTGATGTAATTCACCTAAAAATTTTAGCTGCATCTACAAGCGGAGAGCTACCTAGCGATCAAAACTGTTCACTCGCTGAAGAGCCAGCATTTATGCATGAGAGGGACGTAACTATATAGGCTTAGACAAGCTTTGACTTACAGCAAATCTATTTCCTTACTCTGTAAACAAATAGAATAAGTTGTGTAAAGTAAAGAGAAGAGTTCCATGAGTAAAATTAGCAAATGCCAAAACACATTTGCATTTTACTAAATGTAACATCAAGTTCTTGAAAGACTTAAAGTATAGGCGCCCCCTTTTAACCCGTTTAAACATGCATAACTCAGTAAAATGTGCAGACATTCTTCAGGTACTGTTGAATTGTTCTGACATGCTCTGGTTCCCATGACAACAACTGGTCACAGGAAGTGCTAACTTGTGATGTCACTTTGTAAACAAACCAGCCTAGGTGGCTAAGCTAACCTAACCTAGCGTCCATCCAGCTTAGGCTAAGCTAACCTAACCTAGCATTCATCCAGCTTAGGCTAAGCTAAATAATAACTTCTACAGTTAGCAGTTAGCACCATTCACTTGAAGCCTTAATTACAGCTTTTGTTTACACAGTGCAAAGTATTCTAGAATACTTTCTTTAACCCCAGTTAGGGTTTCTAATTCTTCACTTTCCGTACTTTCAATTCTTCTCAGCTAAATTTCACCTTCACTAGTTAGGCGTAGTCCTGGCTGAGCGCTGTAGGCAAAATTTGCAGATTCCCTGTCAATTAAACTTAAGTTTAACTACATGTAAACTGTGTAGCTAGAGAAGAATTCTTATAGTAATGAGAATTTCCATCAGCATGTTGATTAAACCTTTGGAGGGACACACACAGTGTGGTCTTAAAGGAGAACTCCGGGCAATTTTTAAGTTAATCTTGATCGTTAGACCTTTGTGAGTACTGACTATAGAAAAAAAAAACGAACCGGATTGGTGCTTGCTACGCGGAGCTGCGACCGCGAATGCCCAGAGCTCCCACCCAGCTAAAACGGCAGCTATGGGGGCATGGACATAAAGAGCGTTTTTGAGCCTCTTAACAGACACAAAATGCAATTAAAATGTCTGTGCAACATGAACAGGGACCCTACATGTGAACAAGATGCGTTTAGCAACTTAGCCATTGTTTCAACTCACCTAAATAGTCTTTTAGACGGCAAGCTGTAGTCTCGCGCTGCAGTCCCGTGCTGTAGCCGGAAAAGGTAAACAATGTCCAGGTGGGAGGAGCGTTGATCATGTGCGACGAGTTAAGATCAGAGTTGTTTACAAGTGAAGAAGAAATGGTTCGTGTTTGTGCCTTTACGAATTGTGGCAACAGAATGCGAAAATATAAGAGCTTAAATTTTCATCGTCTTCCTTTTCACGACCTCGAGATTCTGCAGTTGTGGCTATAGTTGTACTTCAACTTGATGTGCAAACTCCCGTAGAAGTACTACGCTCTAAAGATTACCGCATTTGCAGCGAACACTTGGACAAGGATGACTACACAACACAGCGGGGGCGTTTGAAGAAAAATGCCATTCCATGTACGAAGACGGGTGCAACCACGGTGGAGGTAATGTAACATTTATGTATCCTTGCATTTGGCCACACACGGCATGAGGAGAGATGTGCATGAATGTTTTTGTAGTCTTATTTACAAAGCTTTAATTATTTCACTAGCTTCTTCGACTTGAATTGTAATTGTATTGTAATTGTATTCGCTGCGAATGCAGTGATCTTTAGAGCGTAGTACTACGGGAGTTTGCACATCAAGTTGAAGTACAACTAGCCACAACTGCAGAATCTCGAGGTCATGAAAAGGAAGACGATGAAAATTTAAACTCTTATATTTTCGCATTCTGTTGCCACAATTTGGAAAGGCACAAACACGAACCATTTCTTCTTCACTTGTAAGCAACTCTGATCTTAACTCGTCGCACATGATCAACGCTCCTCCCATCTGGACATTGTTTACCTTTTCCGGCTACAGCACGGGACTACAGCGCGAGACTACAGCTTGCCGTCTAAAAGACTATTTAGGTGAGTTGAAACAATGGCTAAGTTGCTAAACGTATCTTGTTCACATGTAGGGTCCCTGTTCATGTTGGACAGACATTTTAATTGCATTTTGTGTCTGTTAAGAGGCTCAAAAACGCTCTTTATGTCCATGCCCCCATAGCTGCCGTTTTAGCTGGGTGGGAGCTCTGGGCATTCGCGGTCGCAGCTCCGCGTAGCAAGCACTAATCCGGTTCGTTTTTTTTTCTATAGTCAGTACTCACAAAGGTCTAACGATCAAGATTAACTTAAAAATTGCCCGGAGTTCTCCTTTAAACACGCAACCGCTGTAACCCACTATGGAGTGTTGGTCCAGGCAAATCCAAAGTTTAGTCACTAGTACTACTGACTATTCTCACATTCAGATCAGTCCCGCTGTTCTGACCACTCACTTAAGTTTTAATTTTTGTTTTTTTAGTCTAATAATAATAGCAGTCAGCTATTACCTTGTCTATTCGGCCATCTATATGATTTAATTCCATTTCCTCTCTTGTTTGAATGTGGTTCCATTTCCCATAGGGCCCAGAAAGGAAACCGAGGCACCTTTATTTGTAATTTTGTTTATTTTCAACAAGTGCACTCATTTTTGTGACCCTGCAACACAAGTAATTTCAACAATTACTAGGGCATAACTATAGGTCCTGAGGATTGATAATAAGCATAATTTGAATAGGAAAGCTGTCCTTTTTCCTCCTAGCAGCCACTTCGTCAAGCCGTAGTGAACCACTAGTTAAGTCCTGAGAAATAATTTAGTCATAAAAACCATCTTAAGTCAGTTATTTCATCTCGGCTATGCCCTTTCCGGGAAATACTCTCGGAACCACATAAGTCTTAGCCTCCTAACATCCACAGCTAAGATGATAAGTATACAAGACATACTTCACTAGCTAGATGCACATGAAACACCTGGCTTTATGCTACATACCTAGCGAACCCGTTAAACCGTGGTTCTGAACTTTTAGGGTCATGTATAAGTCTCTCACCACAAGTGCGACAAAATGGCACAGAGCCTCTGCTTAAGCTGACCTTAACCTTCCAGCTTACCAAAGACTATGACAAAACAATGGACACTATGAGAAACCACCTCTCATACCCCTCCAACCACCCACGAACGCCGTCTGCACCCACCGACAACCGGTGCCCCAGACAACCGACGTCAACAAGCAAATGCTGCATGCACAAGACAACATTCTGCGTTCTGCACCTGATGCCATCACTGCGCCACAGCTTGTGGTGCCACAGTGCAAAAGGGGGGTCATGCCAATGTATGTCCACGACGCACCATGTGCTGCACACCGCAGCACCAGAGACACCTGCAAGACACCGAAGCAAGTGGCATACCGGGGTCCTCAAAGCGAAAAGACTGTCCTAGCCAACCAAGGACGACACTCGCTGAAATTTTTCCTCCCTTTCTCTTTCTCTCTCACTCTCCCTTTCACTTTTACCAGGATGCTGCTGTGGTTCGCCATCCTGTGCCTCCAGCCAACCAGAGGGCAGCTGCAATCGGACATCTCACCAGGTCCAGCATCAGACATCGTCCTAAGGGAACAATCAGGACTCCTTTTCTGCCGGACCCGCACTCAGAAAGTGTATGTGCCACCTGATCCTCGCAACGCCTACAGAACACAATACAGCTGGGTAGGGGCCGATGGACAGAAGACGCCCTCACTCACGCTGAGGCCGATGTCGAGCACATGCTCAACGAACTTGAGAAAATGACTGTCACGCCAGTGGAGCCAGGTGGCCACAACCGCTGCCGCACTGCCGTCAGAACTCTGTTTAACACTTGTATGTCCAGCATGAATGCAGTAAACCTAGCCAACGTGAGACGGCATGCAGCCGAAATTCAGACTGAGATTCCACAGATAACAGAGCAACTCCCAACACAGAGTGCATCCCTGCAGACCATCGACAAGACATTAAAGGGAACTGTGGTAATTTTCAACACCCACAGCGTTCGGCTGACCCAGACAGTGAACCCCATGAAACGGCTGTTTACGGTCTTCCAGAATGACTTTGGTCAAACTCAGCTGGTAACAGCCCTGATGACAGACCTGCTGTTGGAGGTGAACTCCTCCATTGACAGCCTAGCCATGGGTAGAATTCCACCGCACCCGATACCCTTAAGCCTTGTGCAAACCGTGCTGGCTTCCGCCATCACCACGCCAACTGACTCTCTACAAATACACCTTGCCTACTCGCTGGGTAGGGCCATCCCACTCTGCGTCGACCACAAGCAGAGAAAAGGGGGCTTTCTCCTGAACTTACCCATCTCAGTCAAGCCGAATCCACCGGCTCAAGAACATTGTCAATGTCAGATTCTGAAAGGTAACACTCACATCAAGATCCGCACGCCGTACGTGATTGACTTGCACGACAGCGACACTAAGCTGTCCCCAGCTCCGAATCCACACATGTGCACACTGACCAAAGACATTCACTATCTCTATCCTAACAAACCCTTCCTCAGAGACAACACTGACGGAATCTGCGGGCTGCAGATCAGCGACACCCGCTGCCCTGCCGAAGCTAAGCCTCGCACTCAAGTCATCAAGCCCCAAGCAGAGATTGTAAGTGGCAGGTGGCTCATTAACACTCCTGTGCGCACAGCTGCACTCACTTACGACCAGAATGACACTGACACCTGTGTCACCTCGCTCCACCAGAGCAGGTGAATCCAAGTACCGAAAGGTGCCATCCTTCACCGTGACAACCTGGCATGGTACCATCTTCCAAGCAAAGAGCACAAATTAGAACTGGAAATCCCATCCTTCTCCAGTAACCACACTTTCACCCTAACTCCAGAACGGGAGTTGTGGTTTGCGAAAGGGGGGGGGTCCCAGCGAATTGACGTTTATCCTATCGACACAGCCCTCCAAGCTTTGTCTCAACTGCCCTACTTAACCACCACACCTGCTGTCCAATCCTGGATTGCGGCCGACCCTACGCTGGGTACCTCTATCAACCGCACCCAGACGCTCGACAGTCATCCTGCGCAAGAGGCTCAACGAGGTGCGAACATCTACAGCCAAGCCCACGGGACCCTCAGGAAGAGGGTACCACGCTGGAGGCTGCGTCGAACTTAATCAAGCTGAGCCCTCAGCCTGAGAGCACCTGCTACCCGATCATCATGATTCACCGGTCATCCGTCCATTGTGATGATTGTTGTCCGATTAAGTCCACACAGGGACTTCATCAGACAAAAAAGGGGACTGTAAGGACTGGGCTAAGTGGGTGAATCTGAATAACTATATACATCCTGCTAAAGACCAAAAATCTCTGAATGTAAATTAACCCAAACACACACACACACACACACACACATTCCCCCACCAGTGAAGACCACACTCAGGACAGAGCGTGGTGTCCGATTACAAGACATTTTATGACTGATCGGAATGTCCCAAAGGAAGTGGATTCCAAAGCGAAAAGAAACGTATTTTCTTTAAAAGACATTTAACCAGATATATTCAATGTGTTTTTATGTGTGTCCATTTGCCCATGTCACATTGGAATGACTATGATTTTATCGTAGCTTAAAGTGAATTATAAATACCTTCATTATGCATTTTAAATATAACTGTCTATTCCCATAACTTGTACACATAGTTCTGGACACCTCCAGAATGCTTTCGGTGTGATCAATCAAAATACGTACAGTAATATCCAGTAAAATATAGTTTACTATGTTTTCCATCTTTGGAGTGAAAAGAGACCAAAACTAACATCACTGGTGTTCTTAGATAACAGCGTTTACGACCCAAAGGAATGTTCACAGAACTGTGGCTCTCTCTGAATTCTAACCGAGGAGGAGAAATGAATCCTGTATTCATATATATATATATATGCTATTATATATCCACTTGAGAATTGTATGAACAATGTATCTAAGTTCCCTATTTCATGAGTTGCCTTTTTGTGGTTTGGTCTATGTTTCTCGACAACTCTAATGCGATAATGTTTTAAACTTTGCCAACTAATGTTTAACCAAATCCATTTTTGGTCTCGATAAACTCCAATCTTCATTCCCCATTTGTTAATTGACATTACATTTTGTTAAACTTTGTGACACATTAGTATTATAAGAATTGTGAAGATTCTTCTCTTAAACACCCAATGAAACTAGAGATTTAAATGCCTGGTTATAACACAAAGGGTCATAAAATCTCCCTCCAAAGGGACAGCTCCTGATTGGACCCTCTTCCAAAGAAGGCGGAAACGTCAGGTCTTCAAAAGGACTGAATACCAGTTTATCGCGCTCTTACCCTCTTGTCCTCGTGTCATAATGTAACGTCTCGCCTCCGGGCGAGCTCTTCGCCTTTCTTTTATTTGTTTCTAGTTTAGTTTGTGTTTTTCAGTCTTAGATAAGTCTCCGTGTTTAATTCCAATCGACGAGTGAAAAGAACACCGCGTGACATATCTCTTCAGCAAATCTACAAATCCATCTACAAGGGACCCTTAAACGAGCGCGCGCTCGTTTTGAAGGAGAAACACGCACACGTGACCACGTGGCAAGAGAGCACACACGCTTCTTCACCAGCCATGCAAAGATGTGACGTTAACTCCGCGTGATTTCCCCGTAGAGATCTTTATTTCTTTTCTTTGTTAGTCAAAGTTTTGTTTTCCGTAGTCGACTCTGTTCACTTCCACAAAGTGAAACGAGCTTAGCCGAACTATTTTCCTTTGGTAATGTTACCCCAAAGACTTGGAAACTCCGTTTAACACGCGCGCCAAGCAGCACCCAGTGACGCTTCCTAAAGGACTCCGCTCACGCACGCGCAGGAATGCCGCGACACAGAGAGACCCAGAAACTTAAGTATATCTCTTTATAGAGCTTCTAAGAAGCATTAAGATGATGTTTTCGTGTTGTTACAGACAGGGGACTGTCAGGGTGAATGTTGCCAATGCTCTCTCTCTCTCTCTCTCTCTCCCTCTTCCCCTCTCACACGTGTTTCCATTGTCCACACTCTATGCATTTCTCGTTCATCGATGCCTTATCGTGTTTTGTTGTTTATTATGTTTGTAAATACAT
The DNA here is from genome assembly GCF_051911475.1 of Siphateles boraxobius. Classification (NCBI taxonomy): domain Eukaryota; kingdom Metazoa; phylum Chordata; class Actinopteri; order Cypriniformes; family Leuciscidae; genus Siphateles; species Siphateles boraxobius. The sequence continues at coordinate 4,513,402 of NW_027508777.1, read as the reverse complement.
ATATCCCATGTAACCGTAGTAAATACATAAGTAGTTCTGCCTTATTAAATTCATTATATTCATTTGATTGATGTACTGCCTTTTTGCTCATTTTCAAGTCCCTTAAGTGTCAAAAGATCTTATAGCAACAAGTTTACAAATTAAAGGTACTTTAAAGAGTATGTGTTTATAGAGCAGGAAACCCAATTCTTGTGGCCACAGAATTGCTTTTCCTGAAATCCTATAAAGTAAGATGATATTGTGGATTCCCACAAATATTAGTCTGACAATTGAGCTAATTAATTTAGCCTGTTTTGTAAGACGTGGTCCGTGTAGTTAATTGCAATCAACTTGTGGTTAAGTGCAAGGATACACAGACATGCATGCAGGTAAAATGACATATCATCCCTTATCGGGAGTTTTATTAACATGTAAGACTGATCTAATCCAAACATGTATGAATAATTATGAATTACCAATTATTAATTATGATATGCAAATTCCCCACGGATTAGATCCGCCCCAGAGTCTTTACACGTCCTTGACAGGGCGTCCATAGCTTTTTTGCCGCTCAAGTCGGTGGCGGTGTGAACGTACGGTTACTGTACGTTCACACCGCCGCCGACTTGAGCGGCAAAAATGCTATGGACGCCCTGTCGAGGACGCTTGTCAAAAAGTACGGGGAAGCTTATTGAAGCTTGTTGACGCTTGTTAAAGCTTGTTGACGCTTTGGCCGCTCTGACGTACCAGCATTATGTTCGAGAGAAAAGAAGTGTCACAACATAAAATGTAAACAGAAAAACAAGCAATACATTGACATTAGAAACCTTTTATAATGACAGCATTTTTATATTGCCTATTCCGTATCTCAACGCACGCATACAGCTTGCCACAAAGAACCGGCCAAAGTTAGGATTGTGCATTAAACATTTTAATTGTTTATTAATAAAGTAGTGTTTTCTGTCAGTTTTCGGTTCATTTATGAGACGCGCTCCAGTTCACGCGCCGGTGTGGTGCCGAATTCTGACCCCCGCCAAATTATTACCCCCCTAGTATGGTAGGTTTGCGATTAGTTGTGGGGGAGGGGTTAGGATTAGGGGTGGGGTTAGGATTAGGCAATCAGATACTGATTTCAATGAGGGGGGTAATAATACACCGGCGCCTCCGTGTCCTAATTATATTGTCTACTATATTTGCTTTTTATTTATTAATCCAGTCAATTTGTTGATGAAAACATTGATTAAAATGAAGATACAATTTATACAAAACGAAATTTACTTAAAACAAAACTTAAGTGGTCAGAATTATGTCTGACCCATTCCAAATGTTTTCCGATACATGGTGACTCAACCACTGATGGACCAAAGAGCGCGCATTTTGACATTTGCAGTAAAAACTTGAAATATAAATTCTCAGAAAATGCATTTAATACAAATATATTGAAACGTCTGTTTATATAGGCCTACTCCGTTAATAAAGGAGTCTGGACATTGGAAAAATATCAGTCCACATGCGTTTTGTATTTAATATGAGGGAAATAGACATGCATGCATGCGTGAATGCGTTGTTGGCGAAATAAAGGGAACAAACTATTTTGCTTATAATGTGTAACTCACAATGTTAATTTATTGTTAATTTAACTGTTGTATAAAATATATATATATATATCACATTTGCAATTGGGAAAACGGCACTCTTGCTCATTTAATATTGTCTTATAACGACGTAATATGATAGAAATATAAGACAAAATCTTATTTGGGGACATACTTAACTGCACACATCACACAGTGAAAGCATGAGTGACAATTGCAATGTCAGATAGCAGTGCCTCGCACATCGTTAAAACAATGATTACAATATCATCATAAACAATACATATTGCACACCCCAACGCACATAAATATGAACTTACAATTGAACTGACATTTACCAGTTTTCTTCTCCTTCGCTCCTGTTTCACGTGCTCAACAATATGAGGGTAATTAATGACAGAAATTTCATTTTTGGGTGAACTAACCCTTTAAGTTGCTAACCAGCTGTTACATAAGTACTGCACCAGATGTCATGCACACAAACTCACATCCGTTTGGTAGTTGTCCTTATCTAGCAACTTTATAAAATCACAAAAGTTAAACAATTTGAAGTCCAACTATGTGTTATGATAAAATACACATTTGAACATGAAAGTTATGAAAGTGTTAAAAACAGAACATAAGTAATACAATTGAAAACTGCTATTGTAAAAACCCAAACTAAAACTCAAAGAGATTTAGCTTTTCTGGATGGCCTATAAATTGACAGCACGACTGAACAGCTCTATAAGTTACTGTTTACCTGCAGATATAGAGATGACACACAGAACACTTCCGAGTTACGACTCTATGCTTGTGAGTGATGAGCGGGTACAGCCTTATGTCCAAACAGTCATCCTGATGGACCAGTCTATCACCATATAAAAGACACAAACAAACCAAATTAACCACCGTTCACACACTATTAAATCCTTGACTAAGACTTGATTCCTTGACAAAAATCTGTTAACTTTTTACACTTGTAGCAACTCATAATGTAACTAGATAAAAAAAAGTTTTTCCAAGACAAACTTTAATGTTAGCTTGAGAATACCTGACTAGAAAGTTTAAAGAAATTTTAAAAGCCTAAAGATTGAAGGTTTTGAGGGCAATACAGTCTATCAGAAAAAAAGATAGACCAGGGGTATTCAATTAAAGTTCCATTCAATTAAAGAGTTCCATTCTCTATATTTCCTTCCTAGCGGAGGTCCGGATGATACTTTTTTGGAATAGTTAAATATTTATATATTTCCATCTGGACAGCAGTAGTAGTATGTAAAAAAAAAAGTCTTTGTCTTGTCACAAACCTGGTTTGAAGGGTAGGAATCATATACTGTGTGACTGACAGATGAAAAAACAAAAAAAAATCTGAATTCTCGTTTTCTGAAGCGTTTTAATGAAAGCTTTTTTTGCTGCTCACTGCGTTTCAGCTACTGTTTTAAAGTTTTAATGGAGTTTTCATGCATTTTTGGAGTCATGCTCATGCAGTTTTATCGACGTAGCCATCTTTGAAATTACTTTGGTCAGTCGTTATGGTTATTGGTAAGAGAATACAGGATTGACTCAAATTGCACGTTCATACAGACAGTACTCGAGATGCTACTATTAGCTGCCGTGTGAACGGGATATTTTGAGACTCACACCTGTAAATAAATGTGGTTGTCAATCCCCAAAACTAACAGTGTGAACAAAAAATTTGATTCTAAATAAATGAAACATTAAAAAGAAACAAAGCCAACAACAGTTAGAGAAAACTGATCAAAAATAAATACCGGACAAGGAGATTTGGGATTATTAATGATATAGAATATGGTAATGCTGAATAAGGCACTAATTAACTTATAACTTTATAAGTACTAATAAACAGCCAATATCCTAGTCATATGCATGATAATAAGCAACTAGTTAATAGTGAGAATTTTACCCTAATAAAGTGTTACTAATAATAATTGCATGAATATTTTAATCTGATGCATTTCATAGGTAATTTAAGGATCTTTTTTCCATAAATACAAGTTTGATACCCAACCAAAGAGCACTTTCTGGGATTACTAAACAGAGGTCCTTCCAGCAAGCAGCACTCCAAGATGTTTTCCTTGATTAGTTTAAGTCTGAAGTGATTGCTCCTGTCTGCCTTGATCGATTGCTCCTGTCAGTGCGTCTGTAAGCTCCGTATAGCTTTCTCCATTTACTATCATTCCTTGATGTTTATATGGCTAAATATAACTAACTCATCAACATATATTAGATATTGTCTAATATTGCCTATTACATTAATCTGACATCACTAGCTTTTATCTAAATCATTATCGCTAGCACAACACGCTAGTATTTCGCTAGCCTAATGCAGGGAAATAGTCAGGCTGACGGAGAAGATTTCAGAACTAGGGACGCATCCAAACTTTAATCGAAGATAAAAAAAAGAGTGCAAGGGCTTTAGACACAGCTTCGGATGCGGCTAGCTTAGCTCTGTGCATTTTTCGGTTCTGGCTATAGAGCCTATGCAGCAGGGCAACTGGATGACCGTGAGACGCTGTAGTCGCAGAACAAAATACCGGGAGCCAGAGCGCCTGACATCAAAGCAAATTTAAAAGTGCTGGCTAATGCTAATCGTAAATTCTCTAAGATTATTATTCACGTCGACACTAATTATAACGTTAAAGAGGTGTGTGAACTCGCAAGTACGATGTCAGGCACTGTAATTTGCTCTGGCCCCCTTCTGTTAGCCGGACTGATTAGTAATATGGCACATAGTCTTAGAGCTCCAACGTCACAAATTGGGGCTCAGGTTAGGAAGCAGACAGACTGGCTAAATTGACTCGCTAAAGCGGTCTCACGTCACAGAAGTCAGATAAATCCCATCACATAGAGACTCTTTCACCTACATTTCATCATATAGAGACTGTGTCTGTTCCCCGAATTAGGAAATACCAAAAATTGATACAAATCATACAAATGATAAAGCTTGGGTTGCTGAATATTCGATCCCTGGCTTACTTCAAAAGCACTTATTGTTAATGATATGATTACAGTTTATAACCTAGACGTGTTGTGTTTGACAGAAACCTAGCTAAAACAAAATGATAACATTAATCTTGGGGGGTGGACTCATTTAAATGTATTGTTATAAACATGAGTCTCATCTGAAAGGAAAAGGGGGAGGTGTTGCTGTAATTTATAGGAAAATCTTCAGAATTACTGAGAAGTCTTGTTTCAAATTAAATTATTTTTTGAAGTGTTGGTTTAATGTAACTATCTAGTGTAAATGATAAACCAGGCGCTACAATCATAGACTTTGAAAAGTGTTTTTTTATTCTCTCTATTATTGCTTAATCTGCCGCAGCGCTGCGGCTCATTCAGAGCTATTGAAAGCTGTTAGAAGATGAATTCAAGTGAAACATTGTAGTTAAAATTATTCATAATCACAATACTGAAATTAAATTGAATAAATAATGAAAACATTTCATCATAAAACATTGCAATATAAACATATTAGGCTACATCAGTGAGGCTTTGCAAGAGCATAGACGTTAACCTAACAGCATTCAAACGGTAGCTTTGTGGTTAACGCAACACCATGAGCCTCACAGAAGCTTCAAGCGACCCAAGATTGAATCTCATTTTAGCCTGCCCTACAGCATGTTACTTAGGTAACTGTTTATTAGAGAGTTTATTAACCGTTTATTTATTTAAAGTCAAGCGTTTTCTTTAATTATCAATGGCACATTACAACATAAATTTGCTACATTCCTGTAGAGCCGCTGCACAGATGACTAAACTGACGAAGGAAGATTGTCAACCGATCGCATCAAAAAATGAAGAAGCTCGTCTTTAGTCTGCTAAATTATTGTTTTGTGAATCATTCACAAAATTGAGATGATAGTGATACCCGGCCATAGCAATGGAAGAAATTTTGCAAAAACAGATCCATAGCTACATTAAACAAATCAGAAAAAGACTGATTGTTAACTTGGGTACTCAAAATAACAGACTACTAAATAGTATTGCTTACAATATAAAGACAAATGAAAATGTAAAAGAACACTAAAATGTCTTAAGTTTGAAACCCCATTGAACATTTCAAGGTTTAAATAAAGTGTCGGGACAGTTAGAGTTTATTTCCTTTGCGATGCAAAATAAGAAACACAGAATTTTATTCTTGCGACATTTTAAATTTGTATTGCGATCCGACGGTCTCCATTTGAAAGACGGAACATTAACACCTATTGTCCTGCATGCACGATGCAGCAACTGAACTGTCCCTCCAATCCCTCCTGAGTTTGAGACTGACTTAAAACAAAGAGAAGTCGCAATTCACACTTAAATCGCTATTCTAGACATTAGCATTACGCTATTAAAGTGTTGATAATGAATGAATTAAATTATTTAAGCTACATGTAGTGATATTTCTGTCATAAAAGTTTATTACTAAATGTTTCATGTTTCATTATTTCAATAACTGAAGAAATAAAACTGGTTTGGGCCAGCTTTTTCAAAGCAAAACTAAATATAATCTTCAAACGCATGTTCATTTGTTGTCATGAACAAAATGTTCAACTCAATATTAAATTCCATAGGGATCTTTGGATCCTTACAACCAGGCTGCATGCAATTTGTGAATTAAGTTTTTTTTATTAATCTATTATTCAAATAAATCTCAAACCACAGTGCTTCGTGGTACTGCTGCTAAACTAAATAACATTGATAGAATAATTATGAACTTACATGAAACAATATCGCAACATTTCGACAAATAAATTAATTCAGGGGGATTTAGCCTACATTTAATTAGAGCGAGATTTTCACCCCTCCTTGTAATTTTCTCATTGAGAAGCACTCACATACAGCTAAACATGTTTGAGTAGTTCCTCTGTACCTCTCGTTTTCATATGGATTACATAATCAGATAACATTTATTAGTCTAAATATTTAGACATTTAAAAGTCTTTAGACATAGCAGATTTCTTATCGTGACTGAGCTGAGGGCAGTGGCTTTCGATTCATTTTTGTGACGCGCAGTTCCCGGAGACAGAGACGACAGATAGGCTACGGCCTACACTTTTGTGATTAAAATAATTCAGAAGAAGCAGGGATGTTTAGACCAGAAGGAAATCCCCCCCACCTTATATATATATATATATATATATATATATATATATAGATGGTAATTTTATTTTATAAATAAAAGCAAATAACTACATGGTGTAAATCTCTCTGCATTAATAAATATAAAATTTACAGTAGCCTAGTCCATGTTTGTTCGGGATTTGAACCCGTGTTATCTTAATGATCGAACCATAAGTTCTACCACTCGGCCATGGATTTACTCACTGAGAACTGCCCAAACATTTGTTTCGGCAGTGTGCGTTCGCTCACATGAGTGAGAAAACGTTTTGTCGTTAGCCTATGAGTGTAGGCCTACTTTACATGAATAAAAGTAGACCTTTTACAGTTTTAAAAGATGATATCTTATTTGTATGACCAAAAATTACAGAGTAGGCTATAGCGTATTAAGTTCTTTTAGCTGTTATGAGAAAAATAAATTCAGGTGAAAGCGCCACCGCGTTTGTCGAACTCTAATTCAACCTGCCAGAATAAAAACAGATTTTAGAATAATGCGTAGCGCCACTCGGCGTGGTGTGCCAAAATACTTAATTATAAACTTCAATATTTAGTTCAAAACCACCTCAAAACGCTTTGTGACATTTTAAAAAGCCGCGAATCAATGTATTAAGGCCACTGGAACTAGGATCATGAAACCTAAGTTCTACCTCTCGACCACGACTTTTCTCACTGAGAAATGCCCAGAAGTTCGGTTGTTCAGCAGTCAGTGTGCGCGCACGCGACAAGCGCTCTTCAATCGTCTCATTCCTCAATAGTTTAGCTCATTGCCCCTTATTTATTTTCACTGACTGCGAGATTCCTATAGATAGCCTATTTTAACTTTTGATTCATAAAATGTTCTGCTCTAAAAGTTTGCTATATTCTGTTTAAAATGTAGGCTACTTTTACATAATTACGTTTTGTTTTCGTTAAATTTAACCGAATCTGTTGTAGCCTATGGGCTATTTAAAAAAAATATTTTTTTTTGTTCTAAAAGTTTGTTCTATTCTGTTTCGTTTTTTTTTTCTCACATATTCAATCTCATTCTTGTTTTTTTTTTACAAGACCTTTTGCTGTGTTTTTTAATAAACAGATAGCCTACAAACAGAGATATATAATAGTTCACTGTTCGTACAAATAAAAGTATACATGTATACTATAAATTGTATGATCGTTTGTTTAAATAATATTAAACAAATTGTCTGTCTTTAATAATACAATTATTATTTTAACATGCAGTTTCAACTCCACCAAATCTGTGTTTCATTATTGTACAGCAAATGTCAATATCTCTTGTTTTGATCTTTCATGTTTGTTGTAGGCTTATTTGGAAATTACCATAGTTGTAATATTTCATCCTTATTAATTGACATTAGCCCCACTTTCAAAATGCGGCAATTGCTGCGGTTTTGCTAAACGTCCCTTTGCGCCACCTGGCGGTCATTTCATGAACGACTTTGAAATGTGACTGGATTATTTTTGCCGCGGTGGATTTGCCGCGGCAGCTGGTAATAGGCATTCTGGTTGAGTACCTGTGTGTGTGTGTGTATATACAGGTTCTTCTAAAAAAATTAGCATATTGTGATAAAGTTTATTATTTTCCATAATGTAATGATAAAAAAGCATTTGTGTGAAATGTGTGAGCATTTCAGTTATGTGTGTGAGCGTAATATTTTCAGTTGTACGAGAGCATTTCAGTTGTGTTTGTAAAGGCATTTCACTTGTATGTGTGTGAGCATTTCAGTTGTGTGTGTGAGCATTTCAGTTGTGTGTGTGAGCATTTCAGTTGTGTGTGTGTGAGCATTTCATTTGTGTGTGTGTGTGTGAGCATTGTGTGTGTGTGTGAGCATTTCAGTTGTGTGTGTGTGAGCATTTCATTTCTGTGTGTGTGAGCATTGTGTGTGTGTGTGAGCATTTCAGTTGTGTGTGTGTGAGCATTTCAGTTGCGTGTGTGTGTGAGCATTTCAGTTGTGTGTGTGTGAGCGTAATATTTTCAGTTGTATGTATGAGAGCATTTCAGTTGTATGTGTGAGCATTTCAGTTGTGTGTGTGAGCATTTCAGTTGTGTGTGTGTGAGCATTTCATTTGTGTGTGTGTGAGCATTTCATTTGTGTGTGTGTGAGCATTGTGTGTGTGTGTGTGAGCATTTCAGTTGTGTGTGTGTGAGCATTTCAGTTGCGTGTGTGTGTGAGCATTTCAGTTGTGTGTGTGTGAGCGTAATATTTTCAGTTGTATATATGAGAGCATTTCAGTTGTGTGTGAGCATAATATTTTCAGTTGTATGTATGAGAGCGTTTCTACGGAGCCCCCCCTAGTCCCACTTTGTTAAAAAAAAAATTATAACTATCTCATGGCCTCAAGATAGTAACTCGTGGTCTCAAGATAGTAACTCGTGGCCTCAAGATATACTAACTCGTGGCCTCAAGATATACTAACTCGTGGCCTCAAGATATTCTAACCCGTGGCCTAAAGATAGTAACTCGTGGCCTCAAGATAGTATCTCGTGGCCTCAAGATAAGTGTATATAAAAGGATAATGCACAATGGAGCAGCTTTTCTCCCCAAAGCAGAAACTGAACACTAAAGCTGCCACCCGCTTAAGGCACTTCTTGTCAGGCTAATAAATATGGATAGAGAGCATTTGATAAAGTTGTATTTTAATTTAGGGATGTGTTACCAGTATATACTGAACACACTTGCTTTGCAAGGGATTGTTGTCAGTAAAAGGCAGTTAAATGAATACTCCACCGTTTTTTGAAATTGGGGTTATTCACCGTCTCCCCTACATTTAGATAGGTGGGCAAATGCATTTTTGTCTCAGTCCATGCATTGTCTTAGTCTGGCAGCGCCGCCGAAGTAGCAGGCGAAGCACTGATACTTGGGCGCAGAGATCACGCAACACCTGAAATAAAGCTTGCCACAAAGAACCGGCAAAAGTAATGATTATGCAATGAACATTTTAATTGTTTATTAATAAACTAGTGTTTTCTATGTTAGTGGCTGCAAAGATAATGGTGACGATGCAGACTCGCCATCTTCGCAGTAGCTAGTGAACACGCCTATAGAGGGAAATGCACACTTCATATGAATTAGCCTACATTTCAAGCTTTCTATAGATATACTTCTCAGGTCTGAGTTTTGGTTCATTTATGAAACGCGCTCCAGTTCACGCGCTGGCGCCTCCGTGTCTTGATTATTGTCTACTATATTTGCTTCTTATTTATTAATCCAGGCAAATTTGTTGATGAAACATTGCTTAAAATGAAGATACAATTTATTAAAAACTAAATTTTCAAGCAAAAACAATATTCGAAGATTGCTGAGAATTATTCGATTATTATTCGAAAAAAGCACTCCTCCACCACATGCACGCACGCACGCACACATGGATGTATAGGCTACACACCAGAGCATTTGAGCAAAGCGGAGCGGTGTGACGCTTAAATATGAGTTAAAAAACTTAAACATACGTTTCATATTTATGTTTAAATAATATAATGTTATTTTTTTAATTTCATCTATGTTGATTATATGAAAAGTGAACCGCATGAGATGAGTAACATAGGATCATAAGATGACCAATATATCTGAAAACATTTGGAATGGGTCAGACATGATTTTGACCACTTAAGTTTTGTTTTGTAGAAAGCCTTTCTTTAAAGTGAATTTCGTTTTGTATAAATTGTATTTTCATTTTAATCAATGTTTCATCAACAAATTTGCCTGGATTAATAAATAAGAAGCAAATATACTAGACATCAGTGCTTCGCCTGCTACTTCGGCGGCGACAATGCATGCACTGAGACAAAAATGCATTTGCCCACCTATCTAAATGTAGGGGAGACAGTGAATAACCCCAATTTCAAAAAGTGGTGGAATGTTCCTTTAACTGCCTTTTACTGACAATAATCCCTTGCAAAGCAAGTGTGTTCAGTATATCCTGGTATGTGAATGAATTTGGTTTCATATGTGTATGTGAGAGGAAAAGTACATGTATATGCATGGTAATTCTGAATAATGTCCCTAGGATTGTTATGGAAAAATGTATCTTTTCTTTGTATTTTATTTTCAATGATTTGATGTTTGAATGCCATGCGTTCTTTGGCTAGATTTTGGGTTTCTTTTGTGATGTTGATACAGCTGCAGGGTGTGTGAGTGTGGGACTTCAGAGATGAGAGGATTCCGGGATGGGGAGGGGTCAAGGGGGGTCCCTTTTGTTCCTTGTGTTTGGGGGGCTGTAAAAGGTAGCTTTGAGGAACATTATAAAACTGCCAGCCAAGCACCTCTGAAAGGTCTCACTCTGCCTGTAGCCGGTCTATGGGTAGACTGGGAACATTCTTGCAAGAATAAATATATTTTAAGGACAATTTGAATCCTGATGTCTCTTATGCTGTGATGCTATTTTGTTAGTTATTGTTTTTGCCGCAACAGAGCACCTCATACTACTCATTGTCGTAATCATACTTTAGATCTAATATTCTCACATGGAATCAATGTTGATGCTGTCAAAATTCTACAGCAAAGCGATGACATCTCAGATCATCTAGTCTCGTGTATACATCATTTACCCAAGGCTGCAAAGCCGACTCCATGTTGCAAATATGTTAGTCCTATGACTTCTGCCACTAAAGATTGCTTTATTAAGAACATTCCTAATCAGTTTTTTTCTCCTCAGCATCCCAGATAGCTTAGAAGAACTCGATATTTGCGACAGAAACTTTTGACTCTTTCCTTTCCAGCACTTTAGACACAGTTGCTCCTTTGCGCTTAAAGAAGATTAAAGAAAATAGCCCAACGCCGTGGTACAACAAGCACACTCAGTTCCTTAAGAGAGCAGCCAGAAAAATGGAGCGCAACTGGAAGAAACCAAACTAAAGTTTTTTCACATTTCATGGAGAGAGATTGCGTACAGAGGGGCCTAAAAACTGCTTGATCTGCTTATTTTTCAACCCTCTTAATAGAAAATAAACGAAACCCTAGGTATTTATTTGAAACAGTGTCTAAATTAACGCAAAATAAAGCTTCAACCCCAGACGTTTCGAAGCAGCACAGCAGTAATGACTTTATGAACTTCTTTACTTACAAGATTGATAATATTAGGGAGAAAATCTCAACTATGCAACCGTCTACTACAGTATCGCATCAGACAGTGGATTGTTGTCTCCCTGAGGAAAAATTTTATTAATTCATTGGTATAGGAGAGGAAGAATTTTCTAATCTTGATAAATCATCTAAATCGACAACGTTAGACCCTATACCGACTCGAATCTACCTTTTCTGTCAAAGATACTAGAAAAGGCAATATCCTCATAACTATGTTCCCTTTTTAGAAAGAAATGGTTATCTGCAAGGATTTCCAGTCAGGATTTAGACCGTATCATAGTACTGAGACAGATCTCATTAGATTGACAAATAATTTGCTCTTCCATCCGATCGTGGATGTATCTCTCTATTAGTGTGTTAGTACTCGATCTTAGTGCTGCATTTGATACTATTGACCACAACATTCTTTTAAATAGACTCGAAAATTATGTTGGCATTAGTGGAATTGCATTAGCATGGTTTAAATCATACTTATCTGACCGTTATCAGTTTAAAAAAGACGGTTAAGCACGGACGGCAGGTTAACAGGCTAGAGAGATACTAGCGTGTTGTGCTAGCGATAATGATTTAGATAAAAGCTATAGATGTCAGATTAATGTGATAGGCAATATTAGACTACATTTAATATATGTTGATGAGTAAGTTATATTCAGCAATATAAACAAAAAGGAATGATAGTAAACAGAAATTCAAAACAGAAAGCTATACGGAGCTTACAGAAACAAACCAGTAGCAAGGCAGACAGGAGAAATTGATCAGCAGCAAGGAAGACAGGAGCAGAAATTGGGAGCCAATTTGAGTGTTCTAAAATTCTGTGTGATTTGTGGAGTATGAGACAGGAGAGGAGAGTTCTTGGTTGCCAAACTGTTAGTAATTTCCTTGTTGTTGCCTCCCTGACCCCTAGACTGGGGAGGCATGTAACAAAGGCCAGACAAGTAATTTGTTTAGGTTGATTTGTAGAGAAAGATTACACGCCTGTGCACATATATATTCAAAATACGCATAGCTATATACTAAACACGTAATACGCATGTGCATGGCATAAGCGTTTTCACATATACACGTTTTTGAAGTTTGCGCAGAGATAGTATATTTTTTTTGTTAAAAATAATAAAACATTTTTTTCAAAACAAATACTCTTCAAAAATATTCAACGCCTGCAGCTTGGAACCTATTTCAAGGTTTGCGTTCTCGAGCCACCAGGCACTGATGTCGCGCAAATGAGCAGGCCGGAGCGTATTAAGGGTTTTCTGTTAGAACGGTGTCGTGTAAGCTGCCCCATATTTAATATTTATTTATATATATATAACACTACTGATCTTTGCAAATCAAGTAAATCAGTCAAAACTAACTTTAGCTGAACAATAACTTTATTCTAGAGCTGCTGTAAAGCCAAAACAATCTGTTACTTTAATTTCCTATTATCACTGTAAAGCTGCTTTGAAACCATCTATATTGTTAAAAGCGCTATATAAATGAAGGTGACTTGAATTAAGATTTTAAACGTACTGTAAGGGAATCATTTTTTTTATAACATGACAATGCTTTTGGTGAGTTTATAATATATTACATGTATTCATAATACAATTTAAAAAAATCGTTATTAGCTCAATATTTTATTGTTTTGAGAAATTGATTACATTAGGTGCATTTACTATGCTTTGTAATTACATTACGGGTTGCTACTACACCAATTTCCAATTATTTTGGAAGTAGAACTAAATCTTTGGTCCCACTTTATATTAAGTGTTTTTTAAGTACTATGTACTTACATTGAAATAATTTGAGATAATGGACTTAGTGTACATACATCTTTTTACATTGTACTTATATTTTGAAAATATGAGTACAATTAATTTATGTAATTACATTTGTAATCACACTGTTGACCCTTCACTTACAACCCACCCTTAAACCGACTCGGTTACTAACGTAACCTCGGTTCCCTGAGAGGAGGGAACGAGTATTGCGTAAGTAGCTTACGCTATGGGAAAACTCCTTTTCTCGAGAATATTGAAGTCTTTATGTAAAACGCATTGCAGCTGCACAGCAGAAAGCAATGAGCGAAGGAGCTCGGTCATTGGCTGTGCTGCGGCAACTTGCTCGAACCAATGACGGGGCGACTCTGAATGCGCGACCAATGAGCGCACCTCGCGCCCGTCAGAGCCCCCCATGATGGGCGTGGCCAAGAGCTATATATTGGGCGCCCCGTCATGAGAGTTCTTTAGGTTAAAACAACTGAAGCGAACTAACCAAGCACAAGCACGGCAGCTTACGCAATACTCGTTCCCTCCTATCAGGGAACCGAGGTTACGTTAGTAACCGAGTCGTTCCCTTTTGAGAGGTCTCTCCTATTGCGTAAGTAGCTTACGCTATGGGAACACCATACAAAACGCTGTGCGTGCTGAACTTCGCCTTATGATAGCCAGAGGCAGGTGCCTGAGCTAAAAAAGCAAAGTTATCATCCAACCAGCCTGCAGAGGCGAGCTTTATATGTGGGAAAAAAAGTAAAGAGCGGCAAGAAGACGCTCAGTGTAACACAAGCACATACATAATCTAGATACGAACTCATAGTTCTACTAGCATCATGCTGATAGTACATTGGAATGCAATGTCGGGATCTGTAGGTTGTAAAACCTGATAAATGTGGACGGTGAGGCCCAGCCTGCCGCCGCACAAATATCCTCGATCGGTATCCCGCTCGACCACGCCCAGGAAGAAGCCTCCTGGTGGAGTGTGCTTTGACTCCCCAGGGGCATTGAAGTCCCTTGGCTTCATAAGCCAGAGCTATAGCCTCAACTATCCAGTGAGAGATTCTCTGCTTTGAAACAGCGGAACCCTTCGTATGGCCGCCAAAGCATACAAACAGTTGTTCTGTCTGTCTGAATAGGGCAAAACGCTCCAAATACACTCTGAGAGCCCTAACGGGGCAGAGTAGGTTAGCGTCGTGTTCGTCTCCTGGAGACGATAGCGCAGTTAGGGAGATAACCTGTGCTCTGAAGGGAGTGGTGAGCACTTTAGGAATATACCCATGTTTTGGCCTAAGGACGACCCTGCAGTCGTTAGGTCCGAATTCCAAGCAGGCAGCGCTTGCCGAAAGCGCGTGCAGATCGCCCACTCTCTTGACCGAGGCGAGTGCCAGCAAGAGCGCAGTTTAAGCGAGAGCTGCTTAAGGTGCACGGTTCGGAGTGGTTCGAACGGGGGCTCTTTAAGAGCGTCTAGGACAGTAGCTAGGTCCCAGATCGGCACTGAGGGGGGGCGTGAAGGGTTCATCCCCCTAGCGCCCCTTAGGAAACGAATAATTAGGTCGTTTCTTCCCAATGGACGTTCCATCACAGGGTCGTGTGACGCTGTGATGGCCGCCACATATACTTTGAGCGTGGAGGGGGAGCGGCCCGCCTCCAGAAGCCCTTGTAGAAAAGCGAGTACGTTCGTAATCTCGCATGTTTCAGGGTTCAGGCCCTCGGCGTTACACCAGTCACTGAACACTTTCCATTTCTGGGCATATAAGCGTCTCGTGGAGGGCGCCCACGCCTCAGCGATGGTTTTTAGCGCTCCACTCGTGAGGTTCCTGGGAACCCGTTGAGGGGCCATGCATGAAGGGCCCACATATCGGGGCGGGGATGAAATATCATCCCGCTGGCCTGACTGAGGAGGTCTGGCCTCAGTGGAATCGGCCGTGGTGCAGATTGCATTTGCATCAATTCTGGAAACCATGTTTGGTTCTTCCAGAGTGGGGCTATCAGGAGCACTGCGTTTTTCTCCTCTCTGACCCGACTGATGACCTGTGGCAGCATCGCGATCGGGGGAAAAGCATATAAGGGGCGGCTCGGCCAGCTCTGGGCGAGCGCGTCCGTGCTTTTCGTGAAGAAAAGAGGGCAGTGTGCATTCTCCTTGGAGGCGAAGAGGTCGACCTCCACCTCGCCGAAGATTTTCCATAACCACTGAATCGTCAGCGGGTTGAGAGCCCATTCTCCTGGGAGAATCTTGTCTCTGGATAGCATGTCTGCCCCTTGGTTCAGCGCGCCTGGCACATGCGCTGCTCTCAGCGAGCGCAAGTTGTGCTGGGACCATAAGATGAGTCATTGAATGCATGGAGCTCGACCTGAGTCCACCCTGGCGATTTATGTACGACACTACCGTCATGTTGTCCATTCGGACCAGGACGTGTTCGTTTTTTAGATGTGGAAGCACGGCTCTGAGAGCAAAAGCGACCGCTTTCATCTCCAGACAGTTTATGTGTAGGCGCTTCTCCGGGTTTGACCAAAAGCCGGAGACAGGCCTGCCCTCGTAAAGGGGCCCCCAACCTATTTTGGAGGCATCTGTTGTGATCATCTTTCTCCTTGTGTTCACACCCAGGCTCACGCCTGACTGGTACCAGTCGGCGGCTTTCCAGTGCGTCAGGGCTTTTATACAGCCGTGGTTCGCTCTGATTAAAAGGTGGCCCGAACGCCGCGCGTGAGCAGGGACGCGGCTCTTGAGCCAGCGTTGGAGAGGACGCATATGCAACAATCCTAGCTGGAGTATGGCCGATGCTGAGGCCATGAGACCCAGCATCCTCTGAAACCACTTGACGGGGGCGCGCGCGCCCTGAATGATGTTGCAAGGCGCCGGATGGTGAGCGCGCGTTCTGATGAGACACGAGCTGTCATTTGCATCGAGTCTAGAATTATTCCCAGGAAAGAAATCTTCTGGCTGGGAGATAGTATACTTTTTGCAAAATTGATTCTTAGACCCAGGCATTCTAGATGGCTGATAATCCAAAATCTGTGTGTTATTAACTGACTCTCTGATTGTGCTAGGACCAGCCAATCGTCGAGATAATTCAGTATTCGCACTCCCCTTCGTCTCAAGGGGGAAAGTGCTGCGTCCATACATTTCGTGAATGTACGGGGAGCCAGGGACAGGCCGAACGGAAGTACTGAGTACTGGTAAGACTGTCCCTCGAACGCGAATCTCAGAAAAGGCCTGTGATGAGGCGCTATTGGAATGTGAAAGTAAGCATCTTTCAGATCCACTGAGAGAAACCAATCTCCTGGGCGTACTTGCGCGAGGATATGTTTGGTTGTTAACATTCTGAACGAGCGAATCATTAGTGCTTTGTTCAGGTGTCTGAGATCTAGGATGGGGTGGAGACCGCCATCTTTTTTCGGTACGAGAAAATAGCGGCTGTAAAAACCTGCCCCGTTCATAGAGGGGGAAACAGTTTCCACAGCGCCCTTTTCTATTAATTTGCGCACCTCGGTGCGTAGAACATGCGAACACTCCTTTCTCACTTTCGTCTCGACCACAGTCGTAAAACGTGGTGGTCTGCGAGCGAACTGGAGCGAGTATCCGTGTTTTATTATATTCAACAACCATTTCGGCATATCTGGAATGTTTTCCCATGCCGCTGCGTGTACAGATATGGGCTGAATACAGGCTAGGGGCGGGCCGCTGTGACGTAGGGACCCGGCCAGCGAATTGCCTGAGCTCGTAGCTCTCAGAGGTGTGGGCGCGCGCTGAGCAGCCGAGTGAATGGGCGCGTGTGTGATTACAACAGCGCGCGCGCTATGTCTGTAAGACTCGCAGCCTGAGCTGGGGTTGTGTTTGACACTGCAGGGACAGTGTTTATAAGTGGGGGTGCATAGACAATGGTAGGCACACGCGTCACTTTTATAATGTTTCCCGCATTTACTGGGGATGAATTCATAACTGTGTGAACAGTGCTTGTGTGTAGTGGTGCATACATGACCGTAGGCACGTGATCTACATTCATGGGGCGTGCAGCCTGAGCTGGGAATGAATTTGGCACTGTTTGGACAGTATCTGGGAATGCACACTTTGTGGACATGTGAACCCTTAGTGACACAGGCAGAAAAAGACTCTTTTTGTGTTTTCTGTGTGTCGCCGTAAAAACGGCGTTTGTTTGCAGGTGAGCGAGCTCTGTGACTGGCCAAGTGACTGCTGTATAGACATTTCCAGCCGCCTGTACGGGGACTGGGTAATGTTTGAGATTTTGCAGAGAGAGTGGTCCGGCTTTTGCGAGACACTCTCTCTTCTCATTCCTGTGGCTAGGAAGGCTTTCGAGGCTCAGGGTTCAGCACGATCTTGGGCCGAGGACCCCGTCGCTCAGGAGGCGGCTTGCGGTTGTGGGAGCGCGAGCAGCGTCGAGCGTCAGTCTGAGGCGCGGGCTGAGAGGCGGTGGGGGCTGCTCTAGCCCGCTGAGGCTGTGGCGGCCTCTGTCTGCTCTGCGCTGAGCTTTTGCGTTTAGGCAGAAAATGGCGCATAGCTTGTGAAGCGTTCTAGGCCTCAGTGAAGCGTTCGGCGAAACCTTTAACTGCCGGTCCAAACAGCCCGCTGGTGGAGATAGGCGCGTCGAGAAACGGGGCTTTATCTGCGTCTTTCATCTCCGTCAAAGTCAGCCACAAATGGCGCTCGAGAACAGTCAAATTAGCCATGGCGCGGCCAATAGACTGGGCGGTGGCCTTCGTGGCTCGCAGGGCTATGTCAGTCGCGCTGCGTAGGTCCTTGAAGGCTTCGGGTTCGGATCCAGACTCGCCTAGGGAGCGGAGAAGCTTTGCTTGGAACACTTGAAGTACCGCCATTGAGTGAAGCGCTGACGCAGCTTGGCCTGCGGGGGCGTAGGCGCGACCAGCGAGAGCCGAAGTAGTGCGGCAGGGCTTCGAGGGGTGGGAAGCGTTGGCTTTCCATCCAGTGGAGGAGGGCGGGCAGAGATGATTGGCCATGGCCTCCTCGAGGGGCGGCGTTCCCTCGTAGCCTCTTTCCTTCGCGCCGTCCACAGAGGAGAGTGACGAAGAAAAAGAAGGCTTCAGACGCGCAGAGTGGGGGGCTTTCCATGACTTGGTGAGTTCGTCGTGAACTTCCGGGAAGAAAGGAGAAGGCCTTTTCCGAGGGGCCTGCTGGCGCCCCTGCAAAATACCACTCGTCCAGTCGGCTTCGGGTTGGTTCTTCGGGAGAAGACCAATCGAGCCCGAGGTCCTCCACGGCCTTAGAGAGGATGCGGACAATCTCCGTATCCATAGAGGATCCCCCACTCGTGTTAGTTAGCGTCGACGGGGCGGGGTCGAAAGTGGCCAGTCGCCAGATGCAGCGTCGATGGACAAAGAGTCATCTCCCCCGTCGTCCTCGGACGTGCCGAAAGTCACAAGGCCCACCGCTCTGCTAGAGGGGTGTGGGTCCGGCTGGGTGAACTGGACCGGCGGTGGGGAGGACACGAGAGGCGGTGAAGCACGCGGAGACTGGCTCGGCGTGACGTCACTGAGCTCAAGTTCAGGAAGCCTCTGTGAGCGGCGCTTTTTCTTAACACGCGGCTCAAACAGAGGGGTGTCGGCGATGGGCTCGCTCGCGGTGAAAACGGCGAAGGGAGCCCGCAGTGCGGAGAGACCCAGGTCGTCACATTCCGGGCATCCGCCCTTGGTCAAAGCAGCTTCTGCGTGGTCCCGGCCCAGGCAGCGAGCGCAGACGATGTCACGATTCCCGTCCGGAAAAAGGTCTCTGCACGACCCGCAGGAAGGCATTTGGAACAACGCCTCAGAAAATTGCTCTTTTACAAATGTCGCGGGGCGAACAGATGTAAATACTTGCGTGTAGCGCGCCGGATGGCTCAGTAGGATGGCGTTCGAAGGCGGCTGAAGATGCCGACGTCCTCGTAGCAATCCCGCTGGTACGCTTTTCCACGGCGGCGAAGGCTTTCAATAATCCGGAGGATTCAGCGAAGAAGGTGTTCGCTGAAGGAGATTAAATCTAAAGAACTCTCATGACGGGGCGCCCAATATATAGCGCTTGGCCACGCCCATCTTGGCGGGCTCTGACGCGTGCGGGCACGAGGCGCGCTCATTGGTCGCGCATTCAGATTCGCCCCGTCATTGGTTCGAGCAAGTTGCCCTAGCACAGCCAATGACCGAGCTCCTTCGCTCATTGCTGTCTGCTGTGCAGCTGCAATGCGTTTTACATAAAGACTTCAATATTCTCGAGAAAAGGAGTTTTCCCATAGCGTAAGCTACTTACGCAATAGGAGAGACCTCTCGAAAGGGAACTACCCATACCACCACACCTGTCCTTAACCTTACCCGTATCACACCTCAATAGCAGCAAAAGTGGTTTACAATACAACATGAACACAATAAGTACATTGTACTTATTTTTCGATGTAAGTACAAAGTACTTAAAGCCACTTAATATTTAGAAGCTTTAGAAGAAATTTTTAGAAAAATGAGCATGAAATGAAAAAGGGCTGACCTGACGTCAGTGAGGATAACAACATGTTCACAATCACCCTGGTGAGTGTATAAATATGGAAACCCAACTTTCATCTTCAGGTCATAGAAAGACGTGTCCTCCATCTTAGCAGTCTTGAAATCTGGGAAGTCTCTGGTTCTGGCCCATTCTTGTGTGGTCCTTCAGCAAATACATACATTTTAAGTCTGACAAATCCACAACTAGCTTGCTGTTTTTTTTACTATTTTTTTAAAATCTATTTAATTGCTATTGCCAAAGAGACAGAAAACAACTGGTTATTGGATGAAATAAGAAATAAGAAATAAAATAAAGTGGTGACTAAAGTATAATAAAAAATAAAGGAGCAATTAAAGCTGAAAAGCATCATAAACAGTCCACACAATGAATAGACCAAATTTTAAAGCAGTTAAACTGAGGTGGAAACGGGGTCAAAAATATGTCAATTACTGAAAGCACTTCAATCTGATTGTATTTTGTGCACAGGACTTGGCTCTCCCAGCAAAAGTGATCTAGGGTTGAAATAAGAGGGGAGGTTCTTGCCAAAATCCAAATCACAAGTAATTACAGGAGACACATTTTATAAGAGGTGGAAATAGGGCCTTTGGACTCAATGTGAATGAAATGTCAATGAGTATGTTAAAGCATTACCAAATGTCAACCATACCATGTTGCTTTTAAAAGCACCATAAAAGTTTTGTTTTTATTGTGTTGGAGCTTGATAGTCCAAATGTACTTAAAATACAGTACAGAGCATTTTTTTCCAAATCCACAATATAAACCCCATGATGCCAAATCAAAAACCTAAATTGTAGTAACTTTGCACGTTTATTAAAAAGAAAAAGCTGAAATATCACATTGGCTTAAGTATTCAGACCGGTAACTCAGTACTTCGTTGAACCTTTGGCAGTGATTATTGGCTAAAGTTAATCGGTTAAACGATTTAAAACGTAATTTTTGAAAACGTTTTCTACATGGCAAAAAAATATGCTATAGGTTTTTGAGAGAAAAACAAACAAACAGATATTTTGCATCCAAGTCACATTTACATGAATGTAAATAGAGCAAAATGTTTACAAACATTATAAACACTATGAACATAGCTATAAGCTATTTTAGTTACCCTTACTCCACAATAAATGCTTTCAATTTAACAGAATACCGAATAGAACAAGAATGAAAAATATAGTAGCTAAAGCCTATAAAGGTTAAGCCAAAACAAATTAATTTCAAGAAAACTAAAACCGGCGTTGGGCTCAAGTAGACAACCTTGCTCATTCGGCACAAATCCAAATGTTTCCATAAACGCAATGTATCTGGTGGTAACTATGATTTATTATGTAATTTATGCTTTTTACTACACTCTTGTTACAATATCCAAGTAAAACATCATCCTTCTAAGTTTAAAAATGTGCTAGGCATAACACCACCGTGGGATGGTAATCACGCTGAATGGCACAGATTGCAGAATGGACTATTTAAAGTGAGAAGTGAATATATTAGGATGACTATTTTATTTTGATAATGAACAGGCTGTGATAGCAATGCTAGTACTGATAGGCTGTGTGTGTGAGGCGATCTGCGCAACTGTTAATTTCGTTAACAAAAACTAAGTAGGGATGTTCATATTGACCGTTTAACCGTTAACCGAAAGTAAACATTTTAACCGATTAATACTACCAGTTAAATGGTTTAAAAGTTAAACGTTTTTTTTATGTTTTTTTTTGCTGTATGGTTAAAAAAATACTATAAAAAATACCATGTAGCCTATTTGTTAACTCACGGGGCATGTCGACACGCAACCACACGTGCCTACAGACATATTTCGCTGAGCAAGCAAAATGAAGCGAGTGAAAAGAAGTACTGTGTGGGACCATTTCGACAGAAAGAGCGACGAAGTTACTTGCAAAATATGCTATGCAGTATTAAAATACTGCAGTAGTACAAGTGCAATTCAATATCACTTGCGAAGCAAACATCCACGAGCAAATGAAAGGCGCTTCCCGAAGCTGGCCACTCTAGTGAGACATTATCTCTCTATTCCCGGGATATCTGTGCCATCGGAGAAGGTGTTTTCTGCTGCGGCTCTAACTGTCAACAGGCTGCGCTCCAGACTAACCCAACATCATGTAGACATGTTACTTTTTTTAAATCAAAACTAGACAAGGTGTGGATTGAGGTAGGCCTGCTATTTTTATTTGACGAAAAAACAGTCTGACGGAAAACAAATTGCCGTTTTTTCAAAGCTTCAAACGGATTCAGTGTTTTCTTTTTGTCATCTTAATTTGTGAATTATTTAAGTTAAAATATATACAGGTCCTTCTAAAAAAATTAGCATATTGTGATAAAGTTCATTATTTTCCATAATGTAATGATAAAAATTTAACTTTCATATATATATATAGATTCATTGCACACCAACTGAAATATTTCAGGTCTTTTATTGTTTTAATACTGATGATTTTGGCATACAGCTCATGAAAACCCAAAATTCCTATCTCAAAAAATTAGCATATTTCATCCGACCAATAAAAGAAGTGTTTTTAATACAAAAAAAATGTCAACCTTCAAATAATTATGTTCAGTTATGCACTCAATACTTGGTCGGGAATCCTTTTGCAGAAATGACTGCTTCAATGCGGCGTGGCATGGAGGCAATCAGCCTGTGGCACTGCTGAGGTGTTATGGAGGCCCAGGATGATTCGATAGCGGCCTTAAGCTCATCCAGAGTGTTGGGTCTTGCGTCTCTCAACTTTCTCTTCACAATATCCCACAGATTCTCTATGGTGTTCAGGTCAGGAGAGTTGGCAGGCCAATTGAGCACAGTAATACCATGGTCAGTAAACCATTTACCAGTGGTTTTGGAACTGTGAGCAGGTGCCAGGTCGTGCTGAAAAATTAAATCTTCATCTCCATAAAGCTTTTCAGCAGATGGTAGCATGAAGTGCTCCAACATCTCCTGATAGCTAGCTGCATTGACCCTGCCCTTGATAAAACACAGTGGACCAACACCAGCAGCTGACATGGCACCCCAGACCATCACTGACCCACAGGACTTCAGGCATTTTTCAGGCAAGTGTACTTGACACTGGACTTCAGGCATTTTGGCATTTCCTTCTCCCCAGTCTTCCTCCAGACTCTGGCACCTTGATTTCCGAATGACATGCAAAATTTGCTTTCATCCGAAAAAAGTACTTTGGACCACTGAGCAACAGTCTAGTGCTGCTTCTCTGTAGCCCAGGTCAGGCGCTTCTGCCGCTGTTTCTGGTTCAAAAGTGGCTTGACCTGGGGAATGCGGCACCTGTAGCCAATTTCCTGCACACGCCTGTGCACGGTGGCTCTGGATGTTTCTGCTCCAGACTCAGTCCACTGCTTCCGCAGGTCCCCCAAGGTCTGGAATCGGTCCTTCTCCACAATCTTCCTCAGGGTCCGGTCACCTCTTCTCGTTGTGCAGCGTTTTTTGCCACACTTTTTCCTTCCCACAGACTTCCCACTGAGGTGCCTTGATACAGCACTCTGAGAACAGCCTATTTGTTCAGAAATTTCTTTCTGTGTCTTACTCTCTTGCTTGAGGGTGTCAATGATGGCCTTCTGGACAGCAGTCAGGTTGGCAGTCTTACCCATGATTGCGGTTTTGAGTAATGAAACAGGCTGGGAGTTTTTAAAAGCCTCAGGAATCTTTTGCAGGTGTTTAGAGTTAATTAGTTTATTCAGATGATTAGGTTAATAGCTCGTTTAGAGACCCTTTTCATGATATGCTAATTTTTTGAGATAGGAATTTGGGGTTTTCATGAGCTGTATGCCAAAATCATCAGTATTAAAATAAAAGACCTGAAATATTTCAGTTGGTGTGCAATGAATCTAAAATATATGAAAGTTTCATTTTTATCATTACATTATGGAAAATAATGAACTTTATCACAATATGCTAATTGTTTGAGAAGGACCTGTATATATATTTAGTGTAGGCCTATTTTATGTTTTTCTCTATTGTCACTGTCAGAAATGCTACAGGTGAGTGAAAATGTGATGTGAATCCAGGTTCTTTTGTTGATCCGTTCTGTATGCTGCTGTTTGCTCGTTAATATAAACCCGTGAATTTTTTTTGTTGGTATTTTTAACGGGCCACAGACACTCAATTTTATTTTTATTCAATGCCAATTCAATATTAGAATCTTATCAGTTAACGGTTAATAGTCGGATAACGAGCGCCGGTTGTCGGTCGGGAAAATTAACCGTAATGAGCATCCCTACTATGAAGAACACGTTTTCTACCCGATGTTACTTAATCTTTGCAATCTGTCAAACATGCGCACGCGTTCTCTCTACATTGCGGAAGCGCAGCTAATCTGAAAACACTGCCAAACAAGTACAGTAGGTGGACAACCAGAATGCCTATTACCGCGAAATACACCGCGGCAAAAATAAACCAGTCGCATTTCAAAGTCGTTCGCAAAATGACCACCAGGTGGCGCAAAGGGACATTTAGCGAAGCAAAACGTAATTATGTAAAAGCAGTCTACATTTTAAATAGAATGTAGCAGACTTTTAGAGCAGAACATTTTATGAATCAAAAGTTAAAATAGGCCTTATTTCGCAGTCAGTGAAAATAAATTGGGTGCAATCAATGACGCTAAACTATTGAGGAATGAGAAGATTGAAGAGCGCTTCTCTCGCGCGCGCGCACACTGACTCCTGAACAACGAACTTCTGGGCATTTCTCAGTGAGAAAAGTTGTGGTCGAGTGGTAGAACTTAGGTTTCAATCATTTTGATGACACTGTTTCAAATCCCGAATAAACATGGTATTTACAAAATTACCATGCATTTCCATTTTACACTAAGGAACAAATCTCATCCAACCGATTGACTGAATTTACGTCTTCAAAAGCAGTTCTGTTAAAAAAATAGAAAATAAAACTTCATGGGGCTCCATGCAGAAAGAGTTTTTAAAAACATAAGCAAGGTGCGATTTGCCGGTGGGAGATTTCCCCCCTCCACAGTAATCAATGCTGTAATTAGCCTAAATAGACCATGTCAAATATATATATATTTTTTTTTTTTTAAATATGCAACAAGCACGTTTAAACAACAAACAATAAAATCTGAACCAGCGCTTCTGCCCCTGTATTGAGAGAAAACATGCAGCGCGTTTCAGTTACGATCCTGGTTCCAGTGGCCTTAATACATTGATTCGCGGCTTTTTAAAATGTCACAAAGCATTTTGAGGTGGTTTTGAACGAAATATTGAAGTTTATAATTAGGTATTTTGACACCACGCCGAGTGCGTATTCTAAAATCGGGTTTATTCTGGCATTGAATTACAGTTCGACAAACGCGGCGGCGTGTTCACTTGAATTTATTTTTCTTATAACAGCTAAAATAAAATAATATTTTAAAACTGTAAAAGGTCTACTTTTTTTCATGTAAAGTAGGCCTACACTCACAATAGGCTAACGACAAAAAGTTTTCTCGCTCTAGGAGCGAACACACACTGGAGAAACAAACGTTTGGGCATTTCTCAGTGAGTTAAGACATGGCCGAGTGGTAGAACTTACGGTTCGAACATTAAGATGACACGGGTTCAAAGCCCGATTAAACATGGACTACTGTAGTTAAATTTTATATTTAGGCTATTACTGCAGAGAGATTTGTCTAGTTCTAAAACTCTGTTACACCATTTAATTTTTTGCTTATATTTATAAAATAAAATTACCATGCATTTCCATTTTAAACTAAGGAACAGATAGTATCCAAAAGAACGACTTTACATCTGTATATTAATAACAATCGTAATGTCAAAAGCAGTTCTGTAAAAATAAAAATAATAATGATAATAGCCTAATAATAATTTTATATATATAGGGCATATATAATCCCCGTCCCCCCTGGCAAATCGCACTTTACTTAAAACCTTAAAAATCAAAGCATATATATATGCTTTGATTTTTAAGGTTTTAAGTAAAGTGCGATTTGCCAGGGGGGACGGGGATTTCCTTCTGGTCTAAACATCCCTGCTTCTGCTGAATTATTTTAATACCCCAACACCCCTCCCTCCACAGTAATCAATGCTATAGGCTACTTCACCAATAGACCATAAACATATAAAATAAAGACAGCCTATGCAACAGGCACGTTTAAACGACAAACAATAAAACCAAAACCAGCGTTTCAGTTGTTCATTAGTTCCAGTGGCCTTAATGCAGGCACGGCTTTACAAAATGTCACAAAGCGTTTTGAGATTATTTTGAATGAAATATTGAAGTTTATAATTAAGTGTTTTGGCACAACACGCCGAGTGGCCATATGCATTTTTCTAAAATTGGGTTTTATTCTGGCATGTCGAATTAGTGTTCAACAAACGTGGCGGCGCGTTCATTTGGATTAATTTTTTTCATAACAGCTAAAATAACTTAATAGGCTACTCCATGATTTTTTGGTCATACAGATAAGAGTATAGTAGCCTACATCGTTCAAAACTGTAAACTTTTATTCATATTAAGCTAACGACAAAAGTTTATCTGTCGTCTCTGTCTCCGGGAACTACGCGTCACAAATATGAACCGAAAGCCAGTTGCCTCAGCTCAGTCACAATAAGAAATCGGCTATGTCTAAAGCCTTTAAATGTCTAAATATTTAGGTTAATAAATGTTATCTGATTATGTAATCCATATGAAAACGAGAGGTACCAGTTTAGCCATCATGTAAGCGCTTCCCAATGAGAAAATGACAAGGGTGAAAATCTCACTCTAATTAAATGTAGGGTAAATCGCCCTGAATTAAAATGTAAAAATAGATCAATTAATTTATTTGTCAAACTGTTGCGATATCATTCATTTAAGTTCATAATTATTCTATAAATGTTATTTAGTTTAGCAGCAGTACCACGAAGCACCGTGGTTCGAGATTTATTTGAATAATAATAATAATAATAATAAAAACTTAATTCACAAATTGCATGCACCCTGGTTGTAAGAATCTAAAGATCCCTGTAGAATTTAATATTGAGTTGAACATTTTGTTCATGACAACAAATGAGAATTCCTGAGAACATGCGTTTATAGTTTTGCTTGGAAAAAGCTGGCCCAAACCAGTTTTATTTCTTAAATTAGAAATAGTTAAATATTTAGTAATAAACTTTCATAACTGAAATACCACTACATGTACCAAGCTTAAATCATTTAATTCCTTCTTTATCAACACTTTAATAGCCTAATGCTAATGTCAAGAATAGCGATTTAAGCGTGAATTGCGCTTAAAACTTTGTTTGTTTTTTTGTCGATCTCAAACTCAGCCTGTGGGGGGGTTGGAGGGACAGTTCAGTTGGTTTATCGTGGGGGTGCAGGACAATAGGTGTTAATGTTCCTCTTTAATATGGAGATTGTCATATAGCCAGCCTGATGAGCAAAGGCAAAATTATTTTAAGGATAAATCTCTCGATGTGTCCAAATGTAGGCCCCATATCTTATTTTTATAAATATTGTAGTTTATTTATTGTAGCATATTTTAAAAAAATTCACACAAAATTTAAATTGAAGTGTTCAATCCAGTTGTTACAACTGGTTTTGTAGAGTTTTAGAATGTTTGAGCAGTGTGTATGATTGTCAACAATCTGGCATTATCTAAACATGAACTGTTGACGAAACTCGTTCATGCCAAGAAACGAATGGTAGTGACCAGCA
The DNA here is from genome assembly GCF_051911475.1 of Siphateles boraxobius. Lineage (NCBI taxonomy): Eukaryota > Metazoa > Chordata > Actinopteri > Cypriniformes > Leuciscidae > Siphateles > Siphateles boraxobius. The sequence continues at coordinate 4,485,725 of NW_027508777.1, read as the reverse complement.
GATACAGAGCTCTTTAATTCGCGATCAACCTCGTTTTATTGTAAGGTGAATTCAACAAGGCATGCTGTGTCTTTGGAGCAACAAAGGCTAAATAATACTGTATTTATAATTTATAATTACTGTATTTTTTTGGCGATTTTGGATGACACACAGCGACATATACAGTATTATCAGCTGTATGACGGCCAATTGGTTAACAGCATGTATTCTACAATGAGATTTGATCTCAGGTCGCTTGAAGCTTCGACAGTCTCATGTCATTGCGTTGACCCACAGAGCTACCGTCAGAACACTGTTCGAATAATGTCTTATGCTCTTTGCAAAGCCTCATTGATGTAGCTTAATATGTTTCTATTGCAATGTTTTAAGTTTTCATTATTTATTCAATTTAATCTCAGTAATTTCAGTATTGTGATTATGAATTATTGTAACTACGTTTCACGTAAATTCATCTGCTACCAGCTTTCAATCGCTCTGAATGAGCCGCAGCGTGGCGGCAGATTACGCAAAAGAGAGAATAAACGGATACTATTCAAAGTCTGTGATTGTAGCGCCTCTTAGCGGTAAAAGGCAGCAAATACACCCCAAATTTTACCGCCGCGGCAGGACGGCTGCGGTAAAAGTGTTATTCTGGTTGTCCACCTACTGTAAGCTGAAGTTTAGTGATCTTCATTTGAGATTTTCTACTTAAATGAAAGTGTAATTCAGTCAGTCTGTGTTCAGTCATGAGCTGCTTGCCCTGTTCACTGTGACTAAATCTGCGATCAAAGTGCAGACTGATATCCAGCAGTGGTTCGCGAACTGGGGTACGCAAACAAAATGTTGAGTTTTGCCATCATTTAATTCTACCCCACCTTAAATAACATTCAAACTGAGAATGTGTTTTTAGAAGGTAAAATGGCTTAAATGCATGATATCTAATCAAATTACCTTATCTTTTGCGGTCAAAACTGACTGCATCTACACAAGCCAGCAAATCGCTCTACATAAGTGATGTTCTGGACAATATACCTTGGTAAAACTGGGGATTTAGCACTTAATAGTACGGCTGCACAAATAATCGCAATTTACATGTAATTGCACTTATATCGAGTTTGTTTATCGCGATTTTGAAATCGCAAAGGCTGCGATTGTTTTTCATGCGCAGCATGTCATTGATGTATGGCTCTGTAAACACTGCTCCATCTGAAAGCACTCTGAGTTTGAGTCACTTATAAAGTGAATTTGAAAAAGCAACACGCGTCAAACATCTTTCCAAACATGAGAAGCATTTATTAACCTCTTGTTACTAAAAGACAACATTTATTAACATGTTTTTACTCCAAACTCATTTCATAACGACAGTTGAGCATCCTTCTGTGAGATGATGTGGCTTCTTACATAGGAAAAAGGCAGTTGTGTGTTTATTAGTCATGTTTAATCAAAGCATTTCAATATTCTGTTTATTCAGATACAGCAATATGTGAGCATAGGGACTTCCTGGAATGATTTTTGTTATTATACTTCTGCGGCGGGGCATATTTGGCGTGTCTGCGTGAGACGCCCTCTGGCTTTCAGATGGAGCAGCATTTACTACCGATCAGCCGTGCTACACTGTCAAGCTGCACATAAAATAATCGCAGCCTTTGTCAAATCGGGTGTGGTTTCATTGTGATTAATCATGCAGCCCTACTTTCTAGCATGAAGAGCAATTAGACACAGACTTTGCATAGAGATTTAAGATTAAAACTATTCGATAGAAAAACATCCAGCAAACATCCCAAATACCCACACGATTTCAAATGTGACACTGATTTTCAACAAACAGTTCAACAAACAAAAGGGTAATATTAATTGATGTTCATTTTAAACACAGTATTGTCTTTTTTGCCCCATTTTGCAACTAAATAATAGTTACAACGAAAGCCACAGCAGAATTGCAGCACACAGTGGTGTTTCGTGAACGAATCTGTGGCTTTCAACAAAATGTGAAATTCAATGACCCATTCATTAATACAGCCAGCCACTTGCTTCATTACTGAATGAATGAATGGCTCAATGACTCACTCATAAAGACTACCTACTGGCTGTTTTAATTTAATATTTAAAAGTATCACTTAATTTTTACCATTATTGCATATTTCTAGGGCTGGGCGATATGGCCTAAAAAAAATGATCCCCGATTTTTTCACAAAAAATCCGATTTACGATTTAAATCGATTTTTTTCTCGCCCTACTTAAAATCAATCTGCAGATGACAAAGAAATTGTTCAAAACAAGTTTTAACATTTTTTTTTTTGTTTTAATATTCCCTTCTGGGATTTGATCTCCATTAAAGTGCAATCAGAAACAACAAGCCAAAAAGACAATAGGACAGGCCCTGTCTTTGAAAACAATGAAAATGTAACAAAATAAAATGGGTGGATTGGGATTTGGTGGATGTGTAAAAAAAAACAAAAAATTTGCATCACAATAAGTGTATTGTGATAATAAAATTATGTTTAGTTACCAAATAATTTGACAAAGTTTACTGGTATGCTACTGTTTTTATTATTGCTTTTATTATATACACAAATTTCACAATTTCAATTAAATTCTTGTGATTTGATTCTGATCTTGATTCAATATAAATTCCTTTGGATAAATAGGTACAGTAGATACGTTAATGTGTAAATTGTTCTCCAAAAAAAAAAAAAATCACCTGATGCTGTAAACATACAGAGAGCCCTGTCAGCTGGTATTATTAAAGGTTAAAACTTACTTAAATTAAATATAATGCGTTTTTTATTTTATAATGCGTCTAACTAACCTGCGTGCTATGGGTCATTAAAAGGCATCCTGAGGTAAATGTAACGTTACGTGACATATGTTGTTCTCCAGCTGTTTTATGGACATTTTTCCGCGGTTGAAAAACACTAATCGATCGATTTTATTACATTTCGGCAAGTTGGTAGTAAAGAGTAACAGATGTTCGGTTCACGTGCCACTTGAACTGAGATCTGCCAGCGTTCTTTCACGTCACATTTACAAGCGCCAAAACGGTGTTTATTGTTTGAATTTTGTAATAAAATTGACAGAATCTGAGAGCTGAGAATCTGTTTCATATCGATAGTAACCTGCTCGGTCTTGTCTGTCGGGTGTCAGTGTCCTCTTTGCTTCGCGATTTGTCTCTGCATGAGAAAATGGATGTGTGCTGTGAGAAAATGGATATGTGGCGTGAGAGCGTGTAAAAAGTGACAGAATTGCGTCTCTCACAGTGAACTCGTGAGAGTTGGCAGCCCTGCAGATTCAGCTTGGAGCCTAAATGTTTTGGCGGGTGTGCTTCTGCTGCCGCGGTCTTGCTCATTTGCCATGTTGTTTGTGTATCTCTATCATGGCAAGCGCTGAGCCCGGTCGGAACTACGGGAGCCCAGATGGGAGCGTCAGCGGTTGTTAAAGAGAAAACCGATTTTCATTCAAAAAAATCGGCGTAAACTACACATTCGAGTTAATCGATAAAATCGATTTATCGCCCAGCCCTACATATTTCTCTATTGAACATTTTTTATTTAAAGCATTGTTTATTTTATAAAAAGTTATTTATAAAAGGTAAAAAATGGACTGGAAAAATCGATTTAAAGGGACAAATATTGAGGGGGGTACGCAGAAGGATGTTAGGTACGCCACTCTAAAACGTTTGAGAATCACTGAACTAAGGAAAAGGGATATGTAGAATTGCACGAGTACTACTGCTAAGAGTGCAATGTAAATACAGCCTATTGCCTTGATTCAAATTTGTCATAAGCTTAATTGAATTGGTCTAAAGAGAAATATATGACGACTATTTTTGTCTAAAGTCTACATATGAAATGCTGACCAACAAAATGAATGTTGGTAACTGCAGTTTGACAAAGTAATGACTAAAAGTTGACAAAAATGCAAAGACTTTGTCAACTAAAGCTAGACAAACTATGAAAGGCTAAAATGTGACTAAAACCAAAGCCATCACTGATCATACTTTTATCTGTGTATACTTGCAATAAAAACATTTTCCTTTTGTAAAATAAAGAAAACAAACAGGATGCGGTTTCTGCCGTTTCAGTTTCCTTTTGAAGAATCTGTTTTTGGAGGGTGTCACAAAAAAGAATTGAAACTCAACATACAACGTACTACTTGTCGCACAGTTTTTTTTCTTTCGTTTTGTTATAGTCTTAATAATTTAAGTGAAATATACTTTGCGCTTTTTCTGTTATATAGCATTTTATTCTGTGTTTCTCAAATCCATTAACATATACTGACATATCGCTTGAGACTTAAGCCTGGTTCACAATGAAGGATAATTAGGCCGATTTTAGCCCCGATTTACCCCTTCCGACAATCTTAAGGATGCTCCGATTATCGTAAAATAATCTGATCAGATATTCCTGGCGTGTGTGGTGTGTTAAGACTGCTCTCGTCTGCTCGGAAGGACGTCGGGACCGCTCCGATCTCAAATCGGGGATATACAACATGTTGGATTACTTTGGCCCGATTTCTCCTCGTGTGCGGTTTCCCCCGGGGACAAACGAGCACGCAGCCTGTGGACTGTGGCGTGTAGCCAATCAGAAAGGGAGGTGACGAAGCGCATAGGAAGCACCGGGAAACAAAATCAAAACAGCCGGCGGCATGGCGCACCAGAAAGTCCGGTGGACGTCGGAGATGGATTCGGTTAAAAACAAACTACAAACTATCGCCACTGCATCCTCTTCGTCCGCCATTATTGTTTACTCTGAAGTCACGTTTGATCTCGAGGGATTTTGCGAGATTTTCCGTCTGACCTGGGAATGCTCAGGAGTCAAATCGGTTTGTGTGTGATATGTTGATTTTGCCGTGTGTTAAAAGACCAAAACTGTTAGACCCGTGATTTTTTATCGCCGTGTGTGGGGTCTCTCAGGTTTGGAAAATCGGCCGACAATTTTCAAATCGTCCCGTGTGAACCAGGCTTTACTGATATAAGTAGACATTTTTGGAGTACTACTTTGATTGCACAATGCACATTTCTTAATATTAATCCTAAAATGTGTTTCAATATCACTATTAGTAAGAATAGTATGAGCGCTGTATAATATCATTCTTTTATTCAAGATATTTAAAGTGTACCTCAAGTATACTTGCAATAGTTCCACTTTAGCACAATCGAATATACTTAAGTATAGCTTCAGTTGGACCTCAGCACTATTTCCGGATAGCTAAAGTGCATAAAGTACAAACTTTGTTGTTTTAATTTAGCAGACTTTAAGCATACCAATTTAGTATGCTAAAAGTACAATTGCGTGATATTTACATTAAGTACATAAATATGTTAATGTATTTGTATTATACTTCGCACAAAATGTATTTTAAATACATTTTTGTAGATTTATTTTTCACTAGGGTAGACATGTCAAGTCAATTTAATTAGCCTCAGGTAGACTAAATCAAAGTGTAAAAAAGTTCTCAAATGTCCAAAGATCCAGAGAAATGGGATCCAACAGAGCATCATAACAAAGGGTCTGAATGTGTCCGTCAATGTGATTTTTCAGTTTTGCCTTTTTAATAAATTTGCTTAACTATACTTTACTATACTAATTGATGGAATGTTGATTGATCTGAAAATAAAGTATTTCAGCAGAAGGCTGTAACATAACAAAAAGTGGGGAAAAATAAAAATCTGACACTTTCAGAAATACTTTCTGAATACACTGCACATGTAAATGAGTGATTTTAAAAACATTAAGGTGAATATTTGACAAAATTTAAATGTTTTACTTATTCACCAATCAATGGTTAGTGTACAAATGTGACGCTTTGAAAATGCACAAGACTCTTGGATTTAGTGCAATATCAGAATAAAAATCTCTAAATGCTATATTATATATTAATATAGAATTTAAACATTAGTATTTAATATATTATTAACCTACACATTAGTTCTTACATGCTGATGTCTTGACATTCTGGGAACCGTGTGTCATTGAAGAATGTTCCATTGAAGAAAAAGAAAGCAGACTTGTAATGATCCTAAGAAAAATAAACAAACATTCACTTTTTAGCTGTATGCTTGCTATCTTTCCCAATGTTGCTCAAAAATGTGGTTTATATTGAGTGTTTTTATGACATCCTGTGTGTTTGTTTCTAACCTTGCTGATGAACTGTGGTACCATGTCTGGAGTGTTGCTGAACTCTCCAAACACCTGCAGGTCACTGACGCAGCAAATCGCATCTCTAAGATCACTCAGCCTCTGAGAGCCCAACACATGCAGAGTCTGATATGCCCTCACATACTTAAACTGGCACAAAAAATAAACATTCATTTATTGGAGAAGCTTACTGAGACTCATTTATATTGTTAAATCAAATTAAACTTATATGTGTGTTTATATGTTACATACATACCCGCTGAAACAGAATGGGATACATAATATTGAAGGTCAACATGATTTCTCCTTCAGGCATCAGGTCTCTGGGGTTATCAGGCTTCTTACCTAAGGATATCATCTCCTGCATGAATAAGACATATATTAATGCCTGGGACACACCAAGCCGATGGCCAACCATCGGGCAATGCTGGGCTAGTTTTGAGCATTGGTCAGCTTAGTTTTTTCAGTGTGTTTGTTCCACACGGTTGGCTCTAGTTGGACGCCGTCAGCTGTTTGTTGGCCAATTCTTTTTGTCGAATCAGTGGCGGAGCTCGTCCGTAAGAGATAGATCACTTCAGTTGGCTGTTCAGCTTAGCAAATCCACACATGCATAGACGTAATTTACGGGTGGGACATGTCCCCACCACTTTTTTCCAGGCTCGACATTGTCCCTACCACTTTTTGAAACATCTCACGGCACTGATGTAGCCTACCAAATGCAAATTAAATATCTCCAGTTGATTAGCAAAATATAAATTTTGTTTGTTTGTTAATGAGAGATGATCTGGCGCTGGAATGTGTTTGAAATCATGCTAAGCATTGGTTGCCCCTGTTATCAGTGGCGGAAGGAAACTGTGCTCTCTTGGGGCTCATGCACAGTCTTCATATAGATGAGTGCTTCAATCTATAGCTTAACGCCTTTGCGGAGACTCTCGATTCGTTGCGGTGATATCAAAAAACAAAATGCACACAAACATGTCTCTGCTCTTAACATAAAATCACTGATGAACATCTTTAGTTTTAATAAGAAAAGAATATATATATATATATATATATATTACTATACGAGGGTGGATTGAACCCAGAACCTCAGACACGCTTAACAAAAATTCTAGCACCAGATTGTTACTGTCATGGAATGGCAGGACACAGACAGATTTTATAATACCAAGGTTTATTATGAGCACAGGAAAGATAATAGCAGTTGATAGATGAACGTTGTTGACAGGATGAGAACTGAAGGAAGTCTGAACGAATCTCTTATCTGAATGCAGGCATACGAGGAGAACCGAAGAGAGTAAAGGTGAAGACCAGACTGGAAGGAGGATCAGATAAGACGAGGACCCAAGGAGACTGTATGGAGACCGGATGATGGAGTTAACTAGACTAGCTGGTTTGTAAACGATTCAGGAGTAGCGGTAGAGACTCGGGTAAGTCGGTGTAACAGCGAACGAGACCGGACAGAGAACTGACGAAGCTGCTGTGCATAAATAGTGCTAGTGATAGGGAAGCTGAGTGGCAACAGGTGGTGAAGGCAGGTGCAGATAATCAGTATTCAGGGGAAAGTGAACGAGTGGGTGGAGTGAGGATGTCTGGTGCTGATAATGGTGGATCCGTGACAGTTACTGCACACGAGCATTAATATCAAATTATACATTTATTCACTGACATGAAACTATCAGGTTAAAGGGGTCATATGAATGTTCTAAAAAGAACATTATTTTGTGTATTTGGTTTAATGCAATGTGTTTATGCAGTTTTAGGTTGAAAAAAGTCATTATTTTACACATGCCGTACATTATTGTTGCTCCTCTATGCCCCGACTTTCTGAAACATGTCGATTTTTACAAAGCTCATAGTTCTGAAAAGCGCGTTGTGCTCTGATTGGCCAGCGCTCCAGGGCATTGTGATTGGCCCGAAATACCTTAAGCGTGTGACGGAAATGTCATGTCCCTTACCATGTGGAACATCAGCTCCCAAAGCAATAATGACGGGTTATAATGTCGGTACTACCACCTAATCAATGCGAGCCCAAATCTGATCCGGAAAATGCAGATGATGATCCAAGCTGATCGATCAACTTTGCCAGCGCGACTAGACCAGGATTTATCAGATTGGTAAGGTTTTATTTCATTGTGGACATAATTACTGATTATATTTACTTGTACTGTCTTTTTATGCATCAAATTATGGGGGTGAGAACACTATGTAAAAATTAAACCATGTCTGCATTTGTGATCGTAGAACTGACAAACAAGCGCTACTCTATACTGCTCAAAACTCGCGTTTGAATAGTCAGTAGCAAATTCTTAAAATATGAAAACATACTTTTCACAAACGATTCACATACAAATCACAAAACGTCTTCGAGTCAGAAGCGCCAGACTGTACTTGCAAAGCCCCACTTTTTAGAATCAGCCTTTGTGCACAGACGACCTTGTTACTCTCCCAGATTCTGGAAACAGTCCTCCGAAAAATGCGCAGCACAGTCGAATTTTTTGGTTGTACTGTTCTGGAACAGAGTTGTTAATTAAGCTTAACCACCGTGTTCTAATTGTATCCTCTTGTGGAAGGCCAAAGAAAGTATTTTGGCTTTTGCAACGAAAAACAGCGTCTCCACGAAATGGTGGCGGCGGCAGCAACAATAATACAGCGAGAATAAAAGTTACTCCTTTCTTTGCGTATACATTGGCCGGCGTTATGAAATTCTGCCCCCACATACTGACGAAGATTTGTGGGGGCATGTTTGAACAAAGCGTTTTAAGAAGGCGTGGCTGAGCCTTAACTTTTACAAAAAATATCTCTTTAGGTTTGAAAGGTTTGAGCTTTGTAACTCTGCAGATCTTATACATGCACAAACAGCTACATAACAAACAAAAGAAAAAGGAAAACAAGTAATCGCATCATATGACCCCTTTAAACATTAATTAAACTCAATGTAGGCCTGCTATTGAAATAGATTTTTGGACATTGTAATGTTATTTTTTTCTGCAATTGTTATTGTATATATCTGATACAGCATTGGATTAGCAACCCCTCACTCCTGTCCCATCTACTTTTTAAAACAAACTTATGCCAATGAGTGCAGAAGAAAAAAACGGAACTGGCGAAAAGAGTAAAGAGGGAACACACTAAAGGCACTTGCCATTCTTTAGATTTCATCTCATTTGAAAAGTACATAATTTTAATAATAAAAGGCTGACAATGCCGATGACAACTTAGCAGACATAACTGAATAAGATACAATGTACTTATTGTGTTCAGGTTGTATTGTAAAAGACTTTTGCTGCTATTGAGATGTGATACTGGTAAGGTTCGGGTCAGGTGTGGTGGTATGGGTCGGTTTAAGGGTAGGTTAAGGTGTAAAGGTGTCAACTGTGTAATTACAAATGTAATTACATAAATGAATTACAGCTGTAATTACATGCAGGTATTTTCAAAATACAAGTACAATGTAAAAACATGTCTGTACACAAGTCCATTGTATCAAATTATTAATTTCAATGTATTAAATGTGGGTGGGTGGCGGATGACAGTTGTTGATTTTCATTATCGATTTTATCGATTAGTTGTCGCAGCCCTAGCTAGGTATGAGATATGGAACGGCTGTGCAGCGATGTATGTATATATGACAAACTAATAATGCTTATATCCAGCCTTTGCTTGGGCTGAAGCTGAACGCATTTAATTTTTGTGTGTGTTCGGGAAGTTGCAGTGACAGAACCGGTAAAATTTTAAGTTAGAAAGGAGTAAAGCCTGTGTTTAGGCTATTAGGTAAATGTAATTTTGGCAAATAACTTTTACTTTAAATAAATGCTCATTTAAAACAGCCTACTTCAGTGTAATACCACATCATAGCGCTTAACACTAAGAATAAGAATAATTGTAATGTGACTGTCGGTGCGGATATCTAAATTACAGAATTTCATAGTTCGGGTATTTAGCATGTGGATGATTTATTTTTAACAGCAGATATGGGTGAAGTGTCTGCACATCTCTTATACACAGTTCTAGCCCTTCCAGGTTCCCTTTTTAAATGCAGAATAAAGACTGCCACCTGCTGGTATGGGAGAGTTATGTCCTCTCATGCAGGAGCAAAGCGTACATGCTAGTTGGCCGTCAATGTAGTCTGTGAGGTGTGTTCAAGCGCAAGTATTTAGCCCCGACACAGGCAATGCGGGGCAACGCCACTGTCGGCTTTCATCAGTGCTAGTACTTTTGTCGGTTTGGTGTGTCCAGTGTCCCCAACTTAACCCTCTGGGGTCTAAGGTGTTTTTGGGGTCCTTGAGATGTTTTGACATGCCCTGACATTTGTGCTTTTTCAGTTGCTTATAAACATATTAATGGCAAAGTTGTCATTACACTATTTAGCACAAAAAGGGCTACCATAATATGTGAGCAACATGTATGTACATGTTTGTATTTTTGAGAGAATATTGTTTATTCATGATTATTGAAAAAACTAAAACTTAAAGTTTTTGAAATAAAGCCACAAAACACATACTAAATATGTGTCCACAAGACTTTTGACTAATGGATGTTTTCGCCTAGAGTTTTTGCTTCAAAATGATCTGAAAATCATCCTGCCTAATCATTTACACAAAACAATACATTGATTTAAATTTTGTAAGACACTTTTTGTTTGAAAAGGCAATATGCGTGGGGGTGTGAATCATGAATAATGCACTGATTCACACCTGAGAAGACAATGGCCTGCATAATGAGCTGCATAATGAGCCTTTCACTACAGGTGTGTAACTGGGTACGAAAGAATGTGAGGACAATTTTTTTTAAATAAATAAATTATATATATATATATATATATAATAATTCATTACATTTATATAGCGCTTTTCTCGGCACTCAAAGCGCTTTACATAGAAGGGGGAATCTCCTCAACCACCACCAGTGTGCAGCATCCACCTGGATGATGCGACAGCAGCCGTATTGCGCCAGAACGCTCACCACACACCAGCTTACTGGTGGAGAGGAGACAGAGTGATGAAGCCAATTGGTATATATATATATGGGGATGATTAGGAGGCCATGATGGACAGAGGCCACTGGGCAAATTTGGCCAGGATGCCGGGGTTACACCCCTACTCTTTCGAAAGACATCCTGGGATTTTTTGTGACCAGAGAGAGTCAGGGCCTCGGTTTAAAGTCTCATCCGAAGGACGGTGCTCTTTGACAGTATAGTGTCCCCATTACCCTACTGGGGCGTTAGGACCCACACAGACCACAGGGTTAGCGCCCCCTGCTGGCCTCTCTAACACCTCTAGACACTATCATGGCGCTCCCTTGTGTGCGACATAGCGTAGCTATCCGAGTCGGGTTTTATTTGAATTTTTTATTAATAGTGTCGTTACTGTCCTTTCATGTGAGGTACGTTAGAGCCCATGTTAAGTATGATCGAGTGACTCTGCTACAACTAGGAGAACTGAGTTATAAAGGTCATTTTGAAACAAAAGTTCTCAACTCCTTCCCGGAGCTACATCTCCATGCTGGAGTGACGACAGGCCAGGCCACAACCGGGGGACTTTCTGGCACCGGGAGGCCGACACGGAAGCGTGGTAGGCGAGGAGGAGGGGGACGAAGACTCCGCCGATTGGTTAGCAAAAGCCGGCTAACTCTTCCGATTATACTCTTCGCCAATGTCCAGTCCCTTGTAAACAAGATGGATGATCTTTTTAGTCGGATGGCTACACAGAGGTACATTCAGGATTGTTCCGTTTTATGTTTCTGTGAAACGTGGCTTGGACAGAGGACCCCCGATGAAGCCATAACACCGGCAGGCTACACTGTTTACAGAGCCGACCGCAGTGCAATGAAATGCGGTAAAACTCGCGGGGGTGGAACGGTTATCCTCGTCAAAAGATCTTGGAGCACCGATAATACGGTAATATCACAGTCATGTTCTGAAAATGTGGAGTATATTACTGTGAAATGTAGGCCATTTTATTTGCCTAGAGAATTACAGTGCGTTATACTAAGCACAGTGTACATTCCTCCTGCGGCTAACGAGTATAACGCACTTAAAGAACTGCACGATATGATCAGCAGGCACGAGAACGCATATCCAGATGCTGCTATGGTAATCTTAGGAGATTTTAATCATTGTGACCTCCGAAAAACTATTCCCAGATTTCATCAGTTTGTTAACTTCCCCACTAGGGGAAATAGCACTTTGGATAAATGCTACAGCAATATTAGAGGTGCTTATACTGCGGTCTCCAAGCCGCATTTTGGGAAATGTGATCACCTTGCTATTCTGCTTCAGCCCATTTACACCAGGAGGCTTAAAGCAGACCCAGACACAGTTAAAACTGTGAATATGTGGACCGATAACGCTTTGGTGGAGCTGCAGGGCTGTTTGGAGGCCACAGATATGAACATTTTTAGGGAAGCGACAGACAATATCCATGAATATACAGATACTGTTATCAGTTATATTGACTGGTGCACTTCCATTTGCATCCCCTCCAGAACTATTAGAGTTCTCCCTAATCAGAAACCCTGGTTTAATGCGGATGTACGTATCAAAATTAGAAACCGGAGTACAGCCTTTAAATCAGGAGACATTATGGAGTATAAGCATGCCAGATATGAGCTCCAAAAATCCATCAGGGCCGCCAAGAGGGCATATACCCAGAGACTCGAGAACTGTTATAGGGAAAATAACACCAGAAGGATGTGGCAAGGAATCCAGTCAGTCACCAATTACAGGAAAGATGCAAATAGAACTGTGACTCAAGATCCCTCTCTACCTGACAACCTTAACAAGTTCTATGCCAGATTCGACCAAAACAACAGAGACACACCCTTAAAAGTCCCCTATAACTCAGAGGAGACTGTACTGCAGGTGACGCACTCACAGGTCCTTAAAGCTCTGAGGAAGGTGAACCCCCGTAAGGCTGTGGGACCCGATGGTGTGGCCCCAAGAGTTCTTAAAGTTTGTGCTGAACAGCTGGCGGAGGTGTATACGGACATTTTTAACACTTCTCTCCTCCAAGAAACAGTCCCACGTATTTTTAAGTCCTCTATTATAGTGCCGGTTCCGAAAATAACAAACACAATGACAATGAATGATTTTAGACCAGTGGCGCTCACATCGGTTGCCATGAAGTGTATGGAGAGGCTGGTCCTTCAACATATCAATTCTGTGGTTCCAGACACAGTAGACCCTCTTCAGTTTGCCTACCGCTCGAATAGGTCAGTGGATGATGCGGTGGCACTGGCACTTCACTATATTCTGCAGCACCTGGACACTCATAACACATATGTACGGCTATTGTTTCTGGATTACAGCTCCGCCTTTAATACGATCCGGCCGATGAAGCTGACCGGTAAGCTGACAGAACTGGGAGTACCAACGACCACTTGTAATTGGATAACAGATTTCCTCACAGACAGGCCACAGGTGGTGAGGATGGGAAAGAATGTCTCAGCTGAGCTTACAGTGAGCACAGGAGCCCCACAGGGCTGCTGCCTCAGCCCTACACTCTTTTCACTGTACACATATGACTGTGTTAACAACTCGGACAATAATAATATCATCATTAAGTATGCAGATGATACGACTGTCCTTGGTCTCATCAGAGAGGGTGATGAGTCATCATACAGGGACATGGTTCACAAGGTCACTGTCTATGGGGAGGACAATGATCTCGTTCTGAACATCAATAAAACAAAGGGACTCATTCTGGATTTTAGGAGGAGAGCCCCCCTCCTACAGCCTCTCACCATTAAGGGGATTGAGGTGGAGCGGACTGACAGCTACAAGTTCCTTGGACTTCATAACTAACCTCAGCTGGACTAAAAACACTGTGGCAACAGTGAAAAGAGCCCAGCAGAGGCTGTATTTTATCAGAGTACTGAAGGCGGCCGGACTTAAATGTCAACCTTTAACCCATGTCTACAGAAGCCTTGTTGAAAGTATCCTCACCAGTGGTATCACAGTGTGGTATGGTAACACCACCCTGGCTGAGAGGAAATCACTGCAACGGGTCATTAAAACTGCAGAGAGGGTCATCGGCTCTAACCTCCCCTCCATGGACACTATATACACCCAGCGCTGTAGAAGGAAAGCACAGAGCATCCTTAAGGACAAACACCACCCAGCTTATCCTTTGTTTAAATGGGTGGACTCGGGCTATAACCTGAGACACCGCAGGCCTGTGAGCATTAGTACCCACAAGGCCCGTCTGTTTAACAGCTTCTTTCCGGCCACTGTTAGGCTAGTGGCACAGGACATTAAGGAGGGCAAAAAGTACCCCATTCCATGTTTTTAAACACTGTAATGATTAGTGTAAGAGTATTTAATTCTATTCAGAGTATTTCTTTTTTACGTGCAATATTATTACTATTTATTACAATGTGTATCTATTTAGGAAGGTTATTTATATCCAGTTTTTGCATTTTTTAAAAATGGTTTGTTGCTCTTTGCTCTACCTTAGGATGTGTGTGTGTGTATATGTATATATGTATTCTTTTTAAATCTAAAACCTGACTCTGAGAAACGCACAAGAATTCCAATGTACCTGTACTGTAACGTACCTGTGCAAATGCAAATAAAACTTTGAACTTGAACTTGAACCTCTTCCAGCAGCAACCTGGTTTTCTCAGAAGGTCTCCCATCCAGGTACTAACCAGGCTCAGCCCTGCTTAGCTTCAGTGGGTAACCAGTCTTGGGCTACAGGGTGACATGGCTGCTGACCAAATAGCCTATATATTCCCTGTATATATATATTCTACAGAATTGGTTCAGTTAGAGTTGGAAACATCTTGAAAATATTTGTCTTTTTCCACAAATTTTGTATGCATGCAAATTGTATAATATCCAAGGTAAACATTTCTAGTAATTGTGCAGTTAATTCTCATACTGTATTTTCAGAAAGTTTTGGAATATGTATCCTCTCCCCAAGTTTGTCACTAATAAAACACAATAAAAAAAGGTTACAATTACAATTTTAACAATATTTCAAGTGTAATCTTTCTTTGCAAAAAGTATACATTTTATCATATTTCAAAGGTAAGGTTTCATTAGTTTGAATATTGGAACAAACATTATAATAACATCTTAGTTGATAATTCAATATACCTACATTATTTTTGTCAAAACATCCCATACTATATATTTAACATATGAGCAGAAATTGGCGAACAAAAGCTTATTTGATGTAGCAGTAGTCTTTTTTTTTTTTACAGTAAAAACTAGAGTTGGGGTACTCTAACTCGGACTCGAGTCCCATTTTGAATGAACTCGGACTTGTCACGTACTCGGACTTGACACGGACATTTTAGACTCGGAAAAATGTCAGAGTCCAGTCGAGTCCGGGCACTGGAGGACACAATATTATTCAAAACGAAACAAAACTACTTGTGTTGTTTCCGCGTTGAGTATTAGCCAATCACAGACATGTATATTAAGCGCATGAACACAGTGGCAAATCAGAGGCATTTTAGAGTCAACATGCGGAGAATTCGTTTAAAAAGTATGTTCATAATCAGCACAAGCTTTATCCTTTCGCAAATCCCCTCATAAAGTCTAGACTCGATATAAATGAGAGATTCACTGTGCAGTGTTGACAACTTCCGTGTTTATGACGAGAGTTTTAGGGAGAGTCCAGAACGCGGTAAGTAAGTGGTGGCTTAAAGGAGCGCTATTGACAGTCTAAATAATAGTTTTGTTTTTCGTGCTTCTAGAGGACCAGTGGTTACGTTCACACTGTAAATTATAAAGAGTGATAACTGCATTTAAATTTGGGAGTGAATCCGCTCAATTTTAGTCCTGTGAGTCATGAAATTGCGATGATTGACAGTAACCATAGCAACATGAGAAAGTGATAACCATAGCAACATTTTGGCGTCTAATAATTTTATGATTTTTGTTACATTTACACTTTAGTCATAAGTTTACATACGCCTTTCAGAATCTCCAAAATTATTTTTTTATTTATTTAAAATAAATAAAGCGAAGCGGACTCCGTTTGCCGAGTGTGTCCGAAAACGCTGGACAGTGCATGCAAGAGACCGAGTGTGTCCCAGAGTGCGCTCGACAGTGCGCGAGAGAGAGACTGAGTGTGACTTTTATTTAAACTTATATAAACTAATATAATTTATTTTACTGGACAATTTAAAGCTCATAACCATTAATATTTTGTTGTTACCTGAAGTACTTCGAGTGCATTGTTTGTATCATGCAGTATTTGTCCTGAAAAGTAAATGTGACGTTTGTTACCTCAATAAATTTAAGGTCATTCCTGTTTTATTTGTGTACATTAATTGTTAACATTAAAAGTACACTCTTTTTACGACTAAAATAACAGTAAAGGGTAAAAAAAAAACTGAATTCCCAAAAATTAAAACAGAAAGAACGGAATTTGCAAAAATTAAAACGGAAAAAATGGCATTTGGGAAAATAAATAAAACGCAACTAAATATACACAACTATTTCTAACCCTGCAAACATTTAGTGATGCTCAAGAAGTCCGTTAAGGATGGAACTGGATGTAAATTGGTGTAAATTGTTCTTATTTTGTTGAAAAATTAATTAATTAATTTAGTCCTCCCCTTCAGAGGCTAAAAAAGATATTAGCATGTAAAACAAAGTAAGAAAAAATTAAACATCACCATCATCTTGCTCAAAAGTTTATCCCTGTCTCTTAATGCATTGTGTTGCATTCTTGAGCATTACCTTGCAGATTCTGAAAGATGTACAATAGGTAAACGTATGATTTTGACTATACATTGCAATCATCTTGTAGGGCCAGTTGTTCAAAGGTAAGCTGATCGGATTTTGGTTATCGGATTGGATCAAATCTTGAAAATGGGTTGTTCAAAAGGGAAAGAAGGAATCTGAAATCAGATTAGATCATGGAATCCAATCCTAGTTTTAATCTGGATCAAACCTTTAGTTTGTGTTGTTCAAAACTTGTCAGTGGGATTTGGATAACTTTGATCCAAAAAAACAGGATTATCCTGATCCCAACAGGGGGTAGGATTTCAAGGTGGATTTCAGGAAGAAAATGTAGTAAAACTTTAAAATTGGTCAAATAATACATTTGTATCATTTAGTGTACATACTTTTATTTATATTTTGCAATTGACTTGTGTAACCGTTGTAACAGTAATAAAGTAGACATAGGCTAACAATTAAGCTATTCAGTATAGTAATGTAAAAATAAAATTAAAATTATCTTGTCCCCATGAAATAAAGCCCCCAAACAGATTTCAATAACAAACAAAAATAATATATTAATTTTTCAGTCATTCATCACATTAATTTCAAAGAAACAATCATCAGAGATGAGCCTGTCAAAAATAATGTCTAACAATTGCATCCCTTACTATACGTCCAGTCAGTCCCTGATTCTGACAGACCACCAGAGGTTGGTCTGGTTCTTCAACAGGCTCAGGTGCATCATAAACATCCTCACAGAGAGGGACATTGCGCCTGGTAGCAATGCTGTGCAGGATGATACACGCAAGTATTATGTTGCATGCTCCCTGTGGTTCCACTCGCAAGTAGTTAAGGCATGCAAAGCGTCTCTTCAGAACTCCTTTTAAACGCTCAATTGCACATCTTGTTTTGCAATGAGCAGTGTTGAAGCGTGCCTGCGCAGGAGTGGTTGCTGCAAGAAAAGGAGTCATCAGCCATGGTAGGAGTGGATAAACACTGTCTCCTATTATGCCATCCGGTCGGTTGGTTTGGAGCTCTCTGTATAAAGCATTCTCTCTCAGGATGTGTGCATCATGAACAGACCCAGGCCACTTCACGACACAGTTTGTGATGATGAGGTCAGCATCGCCCACAAGTTGGATGTTGATGCTGCGCCATCCCTTTCGGTTGATGTACTCCCAATCCCTCTCATGAGGTGCTGGGATATGCACATGAGTGCAGTCAATAACCCCAATAGTATTGGGCATGTTCCCCAAAAGAAAAAACTTGTGCTTGGTCTGGGCAATCTGGACATCCTTTGGAAGTGAAACAAACTGATTGACCAGGCTGGCCAATGCAATTGACACAGCTTTCACTACATCACTCACAGTTGATTTGTCCACTCCCATATTATCTCCAGCAACTTGGTAGAAAGGCCCAGATGCATAGAAGCGCAGACCAATGAGGACCTGTTCTTCCACAGACAGACTGTGACTCCTTCGGGTTCTCCATTGAAGTTTTGGCCTGACAAGGTCTGCAATGTACTTAATATCAGCATTCCCAAAGCGAAAGCGAGCATACAGTTCTTCAGTGGTGTATTGCTCCAGTGGTTGTGCACGCTCAACATACACCCTTTGACGGTATCCTCTTCCACCAACATGGTGATAGCGATGGACAATACCTGCCATGTCAGTGCCTCTCTCTAAGTCCTCTGAGAAAGGCTGAATATAAGATGGCTGTCAAATACCCACACACCAATTGGCTGGCGTGCTGTGGCTTGTGTTCAATTAAATCAATCATGCCCAAGGCCTATAAATTCTATGTTCACTACAACAGAGGCGGCGAAAACATGGACTCAAAAGGACCTAATTTCACTGTTGCAGAAACCCATGCACTGCTGGAGGGTGTTAAGTGCCATTATGCCTCTATAGTAGGAAGCTCTGTTACAGGTGGAATGGTGACTAACAAAAGAAAGAAAGACATTTGGGTTGAAATCACCCAGAATGTGAATGCAATGGGGTCTGGCCAGAAGAGGACCTTGGAGCAAGTGAAATTTAGATGGAAGAATCTGAGGGCCAGAGCAACGAAGGACCTTGCTGAAGCAAAAAACACCCAAACAGGCAACAAATACTTTAAGAAAGGTGAATACAGAGATGTGATTCTGGACATTATTGGAGGTGAGAACTCTAAAGCTCTGCATGGGATTCAAGGTGTTGTAGGGGATGGTGAGCCTACAATTGTAGAGGAAAGTGAGCCAGTTCCTCCTAATGCAGAGGAAACATTCATTCTGGATCTCAGCACTATTATTGAAGAACAACCTGGATCCTCACTGGTAGAGCCAGCAGTCACAGGAGCTCAGAAAAGAGGCTTGAAGCGTCCTTTGCCGAATAAAAATGATGATTTCTATGAATCACTTCTTAAACGTGAAACTGAAAGAGCAGAAGCACAGATACTCCTGGCAGAGGAACAAATCAAGCTGACCAAACTACAGCAAACCAAAGCGAAACTTCAGATCCACCTCCTAAAAGCGGGGCTTGGAAATGCTGGTCTCTCCTCCTCAGATGAAGAATAACACTGAACATTCTTTATTTCGTTAACTATTGGATATTTAGTTTTCAAAATGTCCACAATGTATTTGTTAATGTATGTTTGTTGTTTATTTTGTTGTGGTTCAGATGTGGGTCATAAAATAAATTATGATTAGAAGTGGATGTTTATGTTATTTTTGTGTTTTGTCTCAAAATAAGAAACACTTACAGTGACCCCATGTTGGCTCTTCTACCTGTTCTTTACATAGCTGGTAGCCCACATTGTAATATGTTGTCCCATTTAGAGCACTGGTAATCCAGATTTGGTAATCTTGAAAACTGTGTATCTGAATCAGGGTGATCCAGTCCAATGTTGCTTTGAAAAACCGGCATAAAAGTAAGACGGATTACCTGATCCTGGATTGGAAAAAATGGGATTTACAACCTGTGGAGTGAGAGCGGAATGGCTTGTCGGAAGTAGCAACAGTAACTAAGAGGGGCAGGTCTTTGTGAAAGGTCACTTTCAAATCATTTAAATCTTTGTGGACTCGGCCGGACTCGACTCAGACTCGGATGTTAAGGACTCAGACTCAAGTCCGACTCGACCCCCTTTGGACTCGGACTCGATTGTTAAGGACTTGGACTCGACAAAGGTGGACTCGGACCCAACACTAGTAAAAAATGTATAATCTATCCAAAACTAATCAACGAAATCTTGTCTAAACATGGATATTTAGTCTGTAACATATCGTGTTTATGATATATTAGCATATAATGTTAAATTGCATTCTGTTGATTATCCAAAGACATTTTATTTCAACATATTTCAGTCTATTTTTACTCATCTCAGTAGGCTATAGCAATATAGTTTGGATGTGTTAATGTAAAAATAACATGTTTACTAATGTGCGAGTGTGAATGGCACAGATGTACAGTTGTAGTAAACAACAGAGCACGCGTCTGTGCCGATCATTCATTCACACAAACAAAGCAATTCATATTTAAACAGTCTTTTTGCGGTTTACAGACACTATTCCATATTGCGATTAGAACAAAGCACTTAAGAATAAATAACTTACCATTCACATCACCTGGATACATTGCTCCTTGAAATGAAACTACCCGCACTTCTGTTTTTTTTATATAAATTACTTCGTTTAAAAGAAGAGAATTCAAGCTTCATGTCTGATTCAATGTCAAATAAATTTTTCGTCGATGTGTTTTCCTGCAATAAGTTTATATTGTTAATTGTACGTTGCAGCAAGGAAGTAAACAAATGACAACGCTGTTTGGCTCTACAAACCAGCTTGTTAAATGCTCATTCATACCTAACGTTACAAACTTTTTTAAAATCTCAACAGCGAACTTGGAATTAGTGTTAATTATTCTTTGATTAGAGCTTTTATGTATTGTTTATCTACATGCTTGTTTATCTACAGGCATGCTAAACATGGTTCTGTGTTTGATTTGGCTAACTTACTGTAGTAACGTTAAAGGTATTGTAGGTAGAAATCCCCAAAAATACTTTTTTCCAATTTTTTTCAAACTGTCTTTATATATCAATGCATAATTAAAATGTAAGTACTCTGGAAAATAAATTATAAAAATCGAGTGTCTGTAGTTCTCTCAGGACTGTAATAAACACAGCTCATTATTCCATTCGGGACGAAAGAAATGATTGGCTGGGGCGACTGTCACTCTCCCTCGCTACCATGGATACCACCTCTGCTGATACAGGAGGAGCCCAAATGCGCGCACCCGTTTGAAAAGGAACGGAAGCTAGTAATAACAAACAATTATGGCAGAGAAAGAACAGTCACAATTCTCAGTAACGTTACCTGCATATAGAGGCAGCGAAGTCAAACGAGTTAAAAAAGGAAGACAGTATTTGAAAAGGCTATGAACAAAAAGTCTTTGGATAAATAAAGAAATCATAAGAGAGTCGGTGTGGCTTTCCAGCGTCGGCTACAACTGAGTGATCTCAAGGGGCTGAAAAGTGACTCCATGATGGCTTTATTTCTGCTGGACAGGTAATCTTGCTGTTTTCATTTTGATGGCATTTATTTTTTCATGAAGCATGTATCACTAGCACACCTAACTACCTAATATTAGCTACCTAACGTTACGGAGCATAACTAACGGTACTGGCTTAGCTATGACAGTGTAACTTTGGTGTCGACTAGTATAACGTTACTGTTAGTGAGCCAGGGTTGAGACGATAAATAAGCAATAAGCCTATCTGCAGTCGAAAGCTGTTTTATTTAATTTCGCCGAATCTAACTTTAGGTTAAAAAGTTTAGGGGATCTATTTTTATACCTAGCTTTACCCTCTGCCTAAACTGTGTTCCTATTTTCACCGTGAACTCTACCTACTCCGTTTTTTCACGTTTGGTTTGTTGTTATATGCTCTACATATGTTTACATATGTCTTTATGTTGTATCTGTATGTGCTATACAATCTATGTTGTGTGTGTGTGTGTTATATTATCTTGGGTCTGCAATGCAGTTGTGAGAAGGTGTTTGAGTGTATGTAATTCAGTTTATCTGTAAACAATCTTATGTTATGAATCTTACAAATTCACCTTCATCACAGTGTAACTGATAGTAACGGCAAACGTGTATCAATGAAGCTATTTATAGCTTTGCCTTATATTGAGTTTGATTCCGTTACGAGCTAGTAAAATATTTTAAACTTTACAAGTATCGTTATGCGAGCTGGATAGTGAGTACTAACAGCCATACTAATTGTTTATATTCATACTGATAAAGTTAGTTATTTTATTACTTGTGATTCTGACATGATGTCGTCACTACATCTGGTAAAGCTGGTAAACACGTCCGACTCTTCCAGCTGAGCGAATGGCCGGGATCGCGCGTTCATTTGTTTTGGGGGCGTGGCTTTGGAAGGAGCCGAGTAGGGAGGGAGTGGGAGTTAATGGAATAATGAGCTGTGTTTATTGTAGTCCTAAAAGGACTACAGACACTCGATTTTTATAATTTCTTTTCCAGAGTACTTACATTTTAATTATGTATTGATATATAAAGACAGTTTAAACAAATTTTGACAAAAAGTAATTTTGTGGATTTCTACCTACAATACCTTTAAAGCCAATGTTTAGTGTTCGTTTTGGGTTAATAGTTCTGGCGACAGATATTTGGCTACAATCATTCTAAAAATACAAAAGTAACGGTGCCATATAGTCAGTAGTGATCACTATAGATCCGCAGTCTTTACTCAGAAAAATCCTTTTGAGAACTGTAACGTTAGTATAATTTCTTAGAACGATTATATGAAATTCTTGTTTATGAATATGAAGCTTATTTTTTTTAATACTATAATAATTAGTACAATTTAATTACAGCGTATCTAAATAGAAATGAGACAGATATAACAACAAAAAACAAACCTCTCTCAAACGTCGTTTAACAGGCGTTCTTGAACAGGTTCTGCTCGAACATCTTCACTAACATTCTCTGGGTCCGATTGGTTTCATTGACGCCATTGTTAATAATACACCAAAGCACAAACTACCGGTAAAGTTACGGGGCGTGACGTTTCCGAAAAACGTGCACTAGGCGGTTAGTGAATGACAACACACTGGGCCAGCTAACCAATCTGAGCCCATTGCGTATTTCTGAGGGACTGGCTTCATAGAACCCGGAAACCATCAGTTTTTACAAGGAGGGACAGAGCAGTGTAGAATAAAGGTAAAATATTGAAAAATAATGCAATTTTTTAAAACGAAGCATGAATACATGTTACAGTGCACCTCACAAACACAATCAAGCCTTCGAAAAAATGTGTTTTACCACCCCTTTAATTGATGTTCATTTTAAACAGTATTGTCTTTTTTTGCCCCATTTTTGTCATGAGTCTGGTATCCTTCTCTGTCTCCCTCTTCTGGTTACACACAAACATGACCTCACGCACCTTCACTCACCCTCAGCTGTTTCTAGTTACACTCTCATCATGCCCATTCTCTCACACCTGTTCTCTCTCTCCTCTAATTGTTTGTGCTACTTCATGCACTCCCTTTCCCTGTTTCTTTGCCAGATTATTTCGTACTCTACACATGCAAGAGGCATCTTCCGACCTGCTGTATCTGTCCTGTCCCAGTCCTGTCTTGTCTGAGTTCGATCCGTCATCCAGCCTGGCTCAGGTCAATCTCTATTTGTTCTATTCTAACCTTTGCTCTACACTCTGTCCAGCCCGCCTGCTGCTGACGAACACCAGAGCATTCATCTCTCCAACAATAAGAATGCTCATTCTCTAAGGGATCAGTGACCAGAGCCTCCCGGATCCTGTTCTCAGACTGTTTGCCGCTGTCTACTTGAAAGAGAGACTTTCTCATTTTATGTTATTGGAGCGTTAGCATTTACGGCTGCTTTTCTGTTATTTATCTCAAGACATATTTCCATTGGACTGTGTACACTCTCTTAATTAAAGACACTGTTATTTGCGTTTAACTTTTGGGTCTTACCTTTCAAAACAACAGAATAATCTGGCCAGACATGGACCCAGCGAACACGAGTCCGATTCAGACAGCTGTTGAACTGCAAGGTGCTATGCTCGGCAAGCATGATCAGGAGATTACCGCTGCACGACACGCTGTTCAGACGCTGTCAGCCCAACTCACTGATCTGTCTCTACAGTTCCACCAGCTCAGACGGGATCCACCTGTTCCTCCAAGACTGTCGGAAGTCCCAGAGCCCAGAATAAACAACCCCCCGTGCTATGCCGGTGAGCCCACTCAGTGTCGCTCGTTTCTCACGCAGTGTGAGGTTGTTTTCTCCCTTCAGCCAACTACTTATTTGAGGGAGCGAGCTTGGGTGGCTTACGTCATCTCTCCCTTGACCGGACGCACTCGTGAGTGGGGCACCGCCGCCTGGGAGGCTGAGGTAGTCTTCACTACCTGTTTTGATTTATTCAAGGAAGAGATGATACGCGTGTTCGACCGCTCTGCTCATGGAGAGGAGGCGTCTCGCATTCTTTCATCTCTTCGCCAGGGAAGACGGACTGTTGTGGATTATTCCATTGAGTTCCGCACCCTGTCAACCACCTGTGGATGGAATGAGCCAGCCCTTGTCGCACGTTTCTTAGAGGGGCTGAGTGCAAACATCAAGAATGAGGTAATCGCCCGCGAACTACCCACCCGTCTTAACCCTCTCATCGAGTAAGCCATTCATATAGAGAAGCGGTTTGACCTCCGCCGTCGCACCAGAGGATTGGATTCTTTCTCTCAACCAACTGTTTCAACCATCTCCGCTCCTCTTTCCACCAACCCTGAGCCAGAGCCTATGCAACTTGGTGGTCTCTGCATCTCTGCAAGAGAGAGGGAACGCCGCGTCATCAATCGACTTTGCATGTATTGCATAGCGGCCAACCATTATGTATCTGCATGTCCAGTAAAAGCCAACGCTTGCCAGTAGAGGAGTACTGGCGAGCGCTACCTCTCTGATCTCTCCATCGAAGTCATGCACCATCATCCCTGTAACTCTGCACTGGTCTGGTTCATCCGTTTCTTGTAACGCTTTGATAGACTCTGGTGCCGAGGGGAACTTCCTTGACGAGACTTGGGCACTTAAACAAGGTATTCCACTGAAGAGACGTGAGGAGACCACTCCCCTTTTTGCCCTAGATGGTAGTTCCCTTCCTGAAGTTCATCTGAGGTCCATCCCCTTATCTCTCACTGTGTCAGGCAACCACCACGAGACTCTTTCCTTTTTAGTTTTTCACTCCCCTTATTCCCCAGTAGTACTAGGACACCCGTGGCTAGTAAAACACAACCCTCACATTAATTGGTCTAATAATAGTATCCTCTCATGGAACCCGTCTTGTCATGTCGAATGTTTATTGTCTGCTAATCCAACTGTTTCCCCCGTCTCTGTTTCAGGAGGAGCCGGGTGATTTGACTGGGGTCCCGGAGGAATATCATGATTTGCGGGCGGTCTTCAGTCGTTCCAGGGCCAATTCTATCCCTCCTCACCGTCCCTATGATTGCAGTATTGACCTTCTTCCTAATACCACGCCACCCCGCGGAAGGCTTTTTTCTTTCTCTGCCCCCGGGCGCGACACGTTAGAGAAATATCTTTCTGAGTCCCTCCGCACCAGTACTATATTTGCTTCCTCCTCTCCAGCTGACGCAGGATTTTTCTTTGTTAAGAAAGAGGACGGCTCTTTGCGCCCCTGTATTGACTATAGGGGTCTCAATGACATTACCGTTAAGAATCGCTATCCCTTGCCGCTAATATCATCTGCCTTTGAGTTGTTACAGGGGGCAAGGGTCTTCACTAAATTAGATTTGCGCAACGCGTACCACCTTATTCGCATTAAAGAGGGAGACGAGTGGAAGACTGCGTTTAATACTCCGTTAGGTCACTTTGAATATCGGGTTCTTCCGTTCGGGCTGGTAAACGCTCCCGCTGTTTTCCAAGCTTTAATTAATGACGTCCTAAAAGATATGCTTAATGTCTTCGTCTTTGTGTACCTTGACGACATTTTGATCTTCTCCTCCTCTCTCCAGGTTCACGTACAACACGTACGCTGAGTCCTTCAGCGCCTTTTAGAGAATCGTCACCTTTCTCGGTTTCGTTATTTCGGCAGAGGGCATTGGTATGGAATCCACTAAGGTTCAGGCGGTCACCGATTGGCCAGTCCTGACTCTCGTGTTGCGCCTCAGCGCCTTCTTGACTTTGCAAATTTCTATCGCCATTTCATACGTAACTTTAATCAGGTAGCTGCGC
Organism: Siphateles boraxobius; assembly: GCF_051911475.1. NCBI lineage: Eukaryota > Metazoa > Chordata > Actinopteri > Cypriniformes > Leuciscidae > Siphateles > Siphateles boraxobius. The sequence continues at coordinate 4,459,677 of NW_027508777.1, read as the reverse complement.
ACCTTACAGCCCTCACTTCTGTCAAGTCGCGCTTTAAATGGTCAGAGTCTGCTCAAGAGGCTTTCAATCATTTAAAGTCTCTATTTACTTCCGCCTCCATTCTTGTGACACCAGATGTTACTAGACAATTCATAGTCGAGGTTGATGCTTCTGAGGTGGGCGTCGGAGCCATCCTTTCCCAGCGCTTTCCTGCGGCCGACAGGGTTCAACCTTGTGCTTTTTTTCACACCGTCTCTCGCCCGCAGAACGCAACTACAATGTTGGAAATCGGGAACTACTCGCCATCCGTTTGGCTTTAGGAGAGTGGCGACAGTGGTTAGAGGGGTCCACCGTTCCGTTTGTTGTCTGGACTGACCATAGAAACCTAGAATACATCCGCTCCACTAAGCGACTAAATGCTCGTCAAGCTCGCTGGGCTTTGTTTTTTGGTCGTTTTGATTTCACGATTTCTTACCGTCCAGGTTCTAAAAACATAAAGCCCGACTCTCTTTCACGCCTCTTCGATTCCACAGATGTACCCTCGACTCCCAAGGTGATCGTTTCGCCAGGTCGAGTTATTGGTGCGGCTATCTGGGGAATCGAGACAGTAGTTAAGCGCGCTCTGTCCCGCTCCATCACTCCACGTAACGTCCCTAGGAATCTTCTTTTTGTACCTGTTACTGCACGTATGTCGGTACTTCAGTGGACTCACTCCTCTAAATTGACTGTCCATCCTGGCGTTAGGGGCACATTCTCTACCGTTCGTCAACGATTTTGGTGGCCCACTCTCGAACGAGATGCACAACGCTTTATTGCCGCTCTTGACTTTATTACTGGTCTCGTTTCTTCGGCCGGTAACACCGTCATCCTGACTGTCGTGGATCGATTCTCTAAAGCCGCACACTTTATTCCTCTCGCGAAACTTCCCTCCGCCAAAGAAATGGCCCAAGTTATGGTCACTCACGTTTTCAAGATTCACGGTCTCCCTTCAGACGTCGTTTCGGATAGGGGATCTCAATTCACATCACAGTTCTGGAGTTTTGTCGTTTAATCGGTCCATCCGTCAGCCTCTCGTCTGGTTTTCAACCCCAGACTAACGGTCAGGCTGAGCGCACCAACCAGATCGTTGGTCGTCTCCTACGTAGTTTGGCCTTTCGCAACCCCTCAACTTTGGCTGAGCAACTGCCCTGGGCCGAATATGCCCATAATTCTCTGCCTACGTCCGCTACCGGCCTTTCCCCGTTCCACTGCTGCTTAGGGTATCAGCCTCCTCTGTTCTCCTCTCAGGACGCTGATTCTAATTTACCGTCAGTAAAGCCTTTCATCCAGCGTTGTAAGCGCACCTGGACAAGGGTAAAGTCGGCTCTCATTTTATGTTATTGGAGCGTCAGCATTTACGGCTGCTTTTCTGTTATTTATCTCTAGACATATTTCCGTTGGACTGTGTACACTCTCATAATTAAAGACACTGTTATTTCCATTTCACTTTTGGGTCTTACCTTTCAACACAACAATTTTGCAACAAAATAATAGTTACAACTAGGGATGGGCATGATTAATCGACGATCGATTATTAATCATTAAGAATTTCGTCGATCACGTTAATTTGTTATCGATTATCATTAAACTAATGCTGCTGCGTTGCGTAGTGTGAGTGGAAAGTGAACGTGTTCCCCGGGCTGGTCAAGTTAGTGCGGAGGTACCTGTGCATCCCGGCAACGTCAGTCCCCTCAGAGCGGGTGTTTTCAGCGGCTGGACTGAAGCCTTGTTAACACTCGACGCGTCCGCACGAGCGCGAAGGTGAGCGCGGCAAAAATGACGTCATTGCGGTATTCGGTGTTTCACAGGCGAGCGCGTCGAGTATAAACGCCTCGTCTGTTTGGGGAGGTGCGCGCGCAGTCTGTGGAGACTCGCGCTGCAGAGCCAGGCGAAAGTGTAAACGAGGCTTGACGGTCAGGTTGCGGTCGCGTCTGACCTCAGATCATGTCATCAACATGCTTATCTTTCTCAACAAAAATCAGTAGACTGGTGTAGAAGTTGTATGTGAGTTACTAGTTATTTTTTATGAGGCTTTGTTAAGTAGCCTAGCCTAATTGATTGTTACAGTAGGTAGGCTAATCTCTCTCACCCTCTTTCTCGACTCAGTTCTTGGATAGTTTTGAGTTACATTTTGACAAAACCTGTCAGATCTAAGTATTATTATGTTTTTGGTTAAGTTATTGTTTAACATGATTTTTTTTATTATTTATTATTTTGGAACAAACTAGGGTCTCTGTTTAAGAACACCAACTCGCAGCTGCAGGTTCCGTTGCTTTCGAGCACCGCCGCGCATATATCTTCAAGTTTAGCCTAACCGAACGTCCAGTTTTACTGCCACAAGTTGATCATCTTGTAATAAAGATCTAATCGAGGAAAAACGCGCTGTATTTTTGTATTTTCATTGCATTTTTAATTTATAAAAAGTATATAATATAAAAATAAATAATGAATTTGAATATAAAAATATTAATGATTAATCGTTAGTCGATCGTTAATTCTCCCGACGATCGACTAAGAAAATTTAATCGAATGCCCATCCCTAGTTACAACTAAAGCCACAGCAAAATTGCAGCACACAGCGGTGTTTCGTGAACCAATCTGTGTCTTTCAACAAAACGTGAAAGTCAATGATTCAATGACCCCATTCATTAACCCTCTGGGGTCCACAAACGCGCCGGCGCTTTTTGCTCGATTTTTTTCACATAGCAGGAAAATAGACTTAAAATACGCTGTCATTTTTGGTCATACACTCTTAAGAAATATAAAAAAATAAACTATTGAATGTCTATTTTTTTGTGTGTCCACTTACAATCGAAATAAAACATTGTGCTTTTGTAAAATAAAGAAAATAAACAGGGTGTGCTTTCGGTTTCTCCATCTCCGTTAACCTTTTTTCTGGAGCACGTCTCTAAACTTAAACAAAACTCAGTGAATACTATTCACCCAAGCATGAGCAATATATCTTTATAATCATTTAAGTTTGTACTTTTAAAATATCTTATTCAAAATTAAATATCAGATATATACAGATTAAATATCTGAAGCGACACATGCAAACTAGTGGTGGAGGAAAAAATCGATTCTGTTCAGGATCGCGATATTTTGCGCACGCAATTATATCGATACAGTAGCGCAAAGTATTGCGATATTTAATTATAAAATTATCTGTTTTACTTTCCGGTTTTCTCAGAGTTTACTCTGATCATTTACATTTGCGTATTACATCCACAAGGTGGCGCTTGTTGCGGTGCTTTGTTGTCGTACATTCGACAGCAAATTCAAATGAAAATGGCTTCAGTATTACGGTTGTACACGACGCTCCGCATCTTTCAAATAGAAAGTGTGGGTAAATTTCGGTTTTATGATTATTCCCACTATTACTGCCATGACAAACCTTGGGGGTTCTTCCATCTTCCTGGGGTTTATGTTACTCTATTATGTCTGCTTTATGTTACTCTATTGTATTTAAATAATTTTAAGTTATGTGCTGGGAGCTCAGTGAGTTTTTTTTGTTTCATATTAAATATTACCTGCTCGGTCTTGTCTGTCAGCGCGTTGTCATTGTCCTCTATTTTCTCTGCTTGAGAACATGGGTTGAAATCGCCCTCTAAACCCTCATTCACTAAGTTAGGCCTATTCCCTAAGTTAACGTTAGTCCAGTTAATACTGTTCACTTGAAGGAGTGAATGAAAACGAGTGAGCGACAGGCGTTGAGCGTACATAAGCTGTGCATTCGTTAATGCAGTGCAATGTGGGACAGAGACGCGATCTGACACGCGTTCCATTTTCTCACAAATCTCTACGTTTATTTAAATAATTCAAGATTGCTCTTATGAGAATACTCGACAAAACTGACATTTTGGCATAATTTGTGTGTGTTATGGTTTGTTCAAGCCCGAAAGAGAACTTGATACTGACGCGCGTCTTTTCTGTGGGTCGTGTGTGTGTGTGTGTGTGTGTGTGTAATACAGGCAGGATTTAACGGATACTGCGTAATTGCGTTAAACATTTTTAACGCTTTAAACTTTTTTTTTGTTTTTGTTGCGGTGCCGCGGTGGGCAAGTGATGAAACCAGTGTTGCAATGTGTCCCGAATGTTCAAGAACAAGTTTTTCAGTTTTTACACTTCAGTTAATGTGTAGAAGATAATGTTTACAGAATTAAATGTGACATTTAAAGTGAGGTGAGCGGTCTTATTTTCCAAATTTTTTGTAATGCCTTTGAATAATATGGGGGACGTGAATCGCAATATCGCAGAATCGAATCGCAATACTTGCTGTATTGCAATATATTGAGAATCGCAATAATATTGAATCGTGGCCCAAATATCGCAATACTATCGAATCGTCACATTTTTGCCAATTCCCACCCCTAATGCAAACGTGTCAACGCCCCTCATAAACGCGATAACACAACAAATTTAATCATCAGATTAATGTACCTTTTCGTCTTGCGAGGCTGTGACTGTGAGGAGTAATCCTGGGACATTTACCCCAGAACATGTGCTGGTTTATTTTAATTTTGAGGAGCGACCGATCTAGCCGAGAATTTTGAGTAGCCTAAGTTTTTTATTCTTGTGCTTTGTTCTAATGTCTGTAAATGCAAAAAGACTGTTTAAATTTGAATCACGTTTCTGTGTGTAAATGAATTAACGGCACAGATGGGCGCTGCTGTTTATGTTTAGCCTACTATGTTACAGATGAAATATGAAAGACAACATTTCGTAGTTTTGGATAGATTATAAAGTTTTTATTCTAAAATATCAAATAAGCTTTTGTCATCCAGTTTCTGCTCATATTTTAAATATAGTATAGTAGGCTATGTTCTGTCAAAAATAAACTCATCAACTAAGATGTTATTATAGTGTTTGTTCAAAATGTAAGCTATATAAAAACTAATGAATCCTTAACTTTAAAATATGTATGATAATACTGTAGGATAATACTGAGGAATACTGTAGTAAGTTTTTTTCATTCTCAAGCGCTTCGTCAGAAGTAGGGCTGGGCGATACGGAGCAAAAAATATATCTCGATATATTTTGCTATATCTCGATATACGATATATATCTCGATATCTTTACAGGAAAAATAACCCAACAAAAACTAATGCAAAAACAAATATGCCAAATACCACAGTCTTTTTTTTTATTGGAGTGCAAAGAGGTAGGCAGTTCATGTAGTCCAAAGTGCTTCTGCGACATTTAAAAAAAAAAATCCCTGTATACAAAAATAATAATTGTATACAAATTAATTGCTGTATACAAAAATAATTGCCACCTGTCCCGTTTTACCGGGATTGTCATCCTTTTTAATAACATGTGCCGGGAAATGTATCGTTTTCGAAAGGCTGTGTGAATGTTCAAACCATGGTTCAAACCGTGTAGCGTGCGCACGGCAGATAGGGAGAGAGCACCGTGTAGCGCGCGCACGCCAGAGAGGGACAGAGAGCGAGAGACCTTGCGTGTGTTTGCTAGTGTGCGTGTGTGCCTCAAGAAGTGCATGTAAGACAGCATTTACGACGATCTTTTTAGACGAGTTCTGTAGCCTCCGGGCTAGTTGCGGGCGCCGCCATGTTGAATGAGACAACACACGAGGGGAGGGGGAACAAAAGCAAGGAGGCGGGGGCGAGCACAGCGCAAAGAAGACAAAGCGGCGAAATCAGAATTAAATATAAACAATATATCGATATATACGATATGTCAAAATCCATATCGTGTTTAAAAAATATCTCAATATATTTTAAATATCGAGATATCGCCCACCCCTAGTCAGAAGTACAAATACAACAGCCGTTTTTAAAATCATATCCAATGGTTGAAAAGAAAGGAGTAAACACGGTCACTAGTAGGTTGTCAATCAAAATGTTGAGCGGTGATTCGTTTCCTTGTGTTCCCTGTCAGAAAACAAATGGATAATTCGGTAAATTAAAATTTTTATTTAACAGAATTTATCAACTTATTGCCTGCTGTAGTTGTTTTAATTCACATCCTTTCTAAAAATATTAAATTGTTTGGTGTAATATATTCTTAATATATAAGGCTGTCAATAAACTAATTTCATGTTGTTTTATATTTTATTTGTTCATTATTTATTTTGTTAGATTTTAGTTGATGGTGGTCACCCTATGTGTGACTGTGTGGAATTTCTTTGAATTGCCATGAATTTAATTCCACTTCCTGTCATTCCAATTCAAATTCCAATTCAACTTCCTGTGGGGCGGCGTCAATTCAATTCAAATTCCAATTTATGAATTGAATGGAGGCCAATTCTGAAATTCCGAATTTTGCACAAGCCTCATGCATAAACAATATTCCCTCAAAAATACAAACATGTACACACATGTTGCTCACATATTATGGTAGCCCTGTTTGTGCTAAATAGAGTGTAATTACACCTTTGCCATTAATATGTTTATAAGCAACTGAAAAAAGCACAAAAGTCAGGGCATGTCAGAACATCTCAAGGACCCTAAAAATCCCTTAAACCCCAGAGGGTTAATACAGCCACTTGCTTCATTACTGAATGAATGACTCACTCATAAAGACAGAGATTGGTGGTTTCAATTTAATATTTAAAAGTATCACTTCATTTTTACAATTATTGCACATTTCTCTATTGAACATTTTTTATTTTATAAAAGTTATTTATAAAAGGAAACTAAGGAAAAGGGATATGTAGAATTGCACGAGTACTCCTGCTAAGAGTGCAATGTAAATACAGCCTATTACCTTGATTCAAATTTGTCATAAGCTTAATTGAATTGGTCTAAAGAGAAAAATATAATGACTATTTTTGTCTAAAGACTACATATGAAATGTTGACCAACAAAATGAATGTTGGTAGCTGCAGTTTGACAAAGTAATGAATAAAAGTTGACAAAAATGCAAAGACTGTCAACTAAAGCTAGACAAACTATGAAAGGCAAAAATGACTAAAATGTGACCAAGACTAATAAGCATTTTCGTCTGAAGATGAAGACTAGGACTAAAGCAAAAATGGCAGTCAAAATTAACACTGGTTTGTGCGCAATCACTTAAATTGTTTTCCTATAACAGGGTAAACTACTTAAAATACTCAATTTGGTAATTTATGGTCATACTAAGAGTAAGCCATCATTGATCATACTTTTATCTGTGTATACTCGCAATAAAAACATTGTCCTTTTGTAAAATAAAGAAAACAAACAGGATGTGGTTTCTGCCATTACAGTTTCCTTTCCAGGAATTTGTTTTTGGAGGGTGTCAAAAAAGAATCGAAACTCAGCACATAGCGTACTACTTGTCACACAGTTTTTTTCTGTCGTTTTGTTATAATCTTAATAATTTAAGTGAAATATACTTTGCGTTTTTTTTTCTGTTATATAGTATTTTATTCTGTGTTTCTCAAATCCATTAAAATATATACTGACATATCGCTTGAGACTTACTGATATAAGTAGACTTTTTTTGGAGTACTACTTTATTGCACAATGCACATTTCTTAATATTAACTCTCTGGGGTCGAGAAACGCGCCGGCGCGTTTTGCTGTTTTTTTTCCACATAGCAGCAACATAGACTTAAAATACTCCGTCATTTTTGCTCATATAAATAAAATCAATACATGATTATAAACTATAGAGGGTCTTCTTTTTTTTGTGTACACTCACATTAACATCAAAACCGTGTGCTTTTGTAAAATGAAGAAAATAAACAGGGTGTGCTTTCTGCCTCTCTGTCTCCGTTAAATTTTTTTCTGGTGCACGTCTCTAAACTTAAACAAAGCTCAGCGAATACTATTCACACAAGCATGAGCAAAATATCTTTATAATCATTTAAGTTTGTACTTTTAAAATATCTAATTCAAAACTAAAATAAATATTCTCTGTTTATGTTATCTATTAAAAAAGAGAGAGGTGTCAGCCGATCTCATTATCGTTCTCTCAGCTCATTATTCTGCTAATGTGACACGCCCACGGAGAGCGCGCGCTATTCAAACGCAAATGATCTGAAGCAACACATGCAAAGTGTCAACGCCCCTCATAAACGCAACATAAACACAACAAATGTAATCATCAGATTAATGTAGCCTACTATTTCTTCTTGCGAGGCTGTGTGAGGAGTAATCCTGGGACATTTACCTCAGAACATGTGCTGTTTTTTTTCATTACGAGGAGCAACGGATCCATCTGATAAGTAAGTTCTTTATTATTATTGTTCTAATCGCGATATCATAGTGTATGTAAACCGCAAAAAGACTGTTTAAATATGAATCGCGTCTGTGTGTGAATGAATGAACTGAACAGTTTTTACCAAACCCTATTACTATACTGAGATGAGTGAAAATCGACCGAAATATGTAGAAATAACGTTATAATGTCTTAGCAACGTATTAAACTGCAAATTAATATTTATGCCCTAATATAGGCTCATAAAAACAACAAACGATATGCCTATGTTACAGACGAAATATGAAAGACAACATTTTGTTGACTAGTTTTGGATAGATTATTAACTGTTTAATGTAAAATATGCTACTGCCACATCGAATAAGCTTTTGTTCACCAATTTCTGCTCAAATGTTATATATTAGGCTATGTTTGTTTTGTCAAAAATAGAGTCATCAAGTAGGATGCTATTATAGTGTTTGTTCCAATGTAGGCTTTATTCAAACTAATGAATCCTTAACTTTGAAATATGTATGATAAAATGTATACTTTAGTTTTTACAAAGAAATATGAAATATCCATCTGAGAAGTAAGTTTTTTTTATTAGTGTTCTAATTGCGATATCATAGTGTATGTAAACCAAAAAGACTGTTTAAATATGAATCGCGTCTGTGTGTGAATGAATGAACTGAACAGTTTTTACCAAACCCTATTGCTATACTGAGATGAGTGAAAATCGACTGAAATATGTTGAAATAACGTTAAAATGTCTTTGTATTAGCAACGTATTAAACTGCATATTAATATTTATATGCCCTAATATAGGCTATCATAAAAACAACAAACGATATGCCTATGTTACAGAAGAAATATGAAAGACAACATTTCGTTGACTAGTTTTTGGATAGATTATTAACTGTTTACTGTAGCCTACACTATAGACTACTGCCACATTGAATAAGCTTTTGTTCACCAATTTCTGCTCAAATGTTAAATATATTAGGCTATGTTTGTTTTGTCAAAAATAAAGTCATCAACTAGGATGCTATTATAGTGTTTGTTCCAATGTAGGCTTTATTCAAACTAATGAATCCTTAACTTTGAAATATGTATGATAAAATGTATACTTTAGTTTTTACAAAGAAATATTAGGCTACACTTGAAATATTGTTATTTTAATTGTTGCTGTAATTGTAACCTTTTTAATAAAATAGCAAATAATATATTTACAAGGTAGATGTAAACAAAATCTTAAAATGTCAATATAAGCCTTCTCTTCAAATTATTTGTATTGCGTTTTATTAGTGACAAATTTGGGGAGAGGATACATATCCAAAACTTTCTGAAAATACAGTATGAGAATTAACTACACAATTACTAGAAATGTTCACCTTGGATATTATACAATTTGCAAGCAAAAATACAAGTGGAAAAATACTATTTTTTTATAAATGTTTCCAACTGTGAACCAATTTTGTAGTATATATACACATTTCTTTTCTTGTGTCCTTGTATTCTTTCTTGTGGCTCAGTGACACACCTGTGAAAAGCTCATTATGCAGGCTCATTAAACAGGTCTTTTGTCTTCACAGGTGTGAATCAGACCATAATACATGAGTCACGCCCATTTCGCATATTGCCTTTCCAAACAAAAAGTGTTTTACTAAATTTAAATCAATGTATTGTTTTATGTGAATGATTTGGAAGGATGATTTTCAGATCATTTTGAAGCAAAAATCCTAGGCGAGAACATCCATTAGTCAAAGGTCTTGTGGACACATATTTAGTATGTGTTTTGTGGCCTTATTTCAGAGACTTTAAGTTTTAGTTTTTTCAATAACCATGCATAAACAATATTCTCTCAAAAATACAAACATGTACATACATCTTGCTAACATATTATGGTAGCCCTGTTTGTGCTATATAGAGTGAATTTACACCTTTGCCATTAACATGTTTATAAATAACTGAAAAAAGCACAAATGTTAGAGCATGTCAGAATGCTCCAGGACCCCAAAAACACATAGGACCCCAGAGGGTTAAGCCTAAAATGTGTTTTAATATCACTATTAGTAAGAATAGTATGAGCTCTGTATAATATCATTCTTTAATGCAAGATATTTAAAGTGTAACTAATGTATACTTGCAATAGTTCCACTTTAGCGCAATCGAATATACTTAACCCTCTGGGGTCGGCGATATTGCGGGCGATACCAGCTCACTTTTTTTCTTATCAGTGCAAAAGAGACTCAAAATACTCAGTTGATTTTGATCTTACATTTAAGTGTTATACATCATTCAAAACTGTTAAAATGTCTGCTTTTATTTGTGTACACTCATGATAAAAACAAAATTTTGTTTTTCGTAAAATAAAGAAAATAAACGATGCGCGTTCTGCCGTCTCTCTCAATGTGAAGTTCATTCTGAAACGCGACAGTTCATGATCTGTAACTCAGCGAATGTTTGTCAGACAGACTTGAAATGTATGTCTTTACTAGGGCTGCAACAACTAATCGATAAAATCGATTATAATCGATTATGAAAATCGTTGTCAACGAATGTCATTATCGATTAGTTGGTCTGCTTACGTCACGGGGAGCGTTTACTGGTACGCACACACACGCAAGGTCTCTCTCCCTCAGGCGCTCTGCCGAGCGCGCGCGCTACACGGTTTGGAGCAGTCTCTTCTGTCTCGCATGCGCGCTCTTGCTTGCGCGCTCTAGATTTCATTTCGGGAGTTTGAACTAATTCGCGGGCATCAGGGAGCCGCAATCAATATGCGGGAGACTCCCGGGACTTCCGGGATCTTGGGATGTCTGTATTTTGTCTCGAGCATCAGGTTGCGCAATCAGTTCGCTCGCAACGTAAGTGATGGATTAAAATAGCGCTACCGCAGAAATAGGTTAAATTAAAACGGTCTTTACAAAGCGAAGCACTAAATATAAAGGCAGTTAATAACAGCAGCAGTAAAATTTTTTTTTTTAGTCACTGTACTCAGTGGTTTTCAGCGAATGCTTGTGCACTAATGCATAATTTCTCCTGTCCTTTACTCAAGCCTGTTAGCTTGCTGGGTAACGTTACCTCCATTCCGTTCTCTTTTTATAGCATTTGTCTACTAAGTTTTAATTGTTTTTCAAACGCGATCTACTGCGGCTCTACATTCACACAATTGTTTTCAGTCTTTCTATATTTATTTAATCAATTTATCCTTATATTATTCTTTTATATATTATATATAATATATATTATATTCTTTATCCTTATATTCCTTATATATAATTAATTTTAAATAAAAATTAAATGAATTATATATTTTAGATGTTTTTAGTTTGTTTTTAGTTCAGATATTCACATCTGAACAACATGTCTGTGTAAATTTGTTTTAACAAAAATTGTGTTAAAACATAATATGTTGGATATCATTTTTTTAACAATAATCATGTTTGTCAACTTGCCATCAGCAATTATCATTAAAAACAATGCAAATATTGATATTAGTAAAACTCAATGTGTGGCTTTTGCACTTTTTAAAGTACACTTTTACACATAAATACCCTGATTTACGGTTTTATTTAGTTATAATAAAAAAAAAACTAATATAATTTCTATCCGATTAATCGATTAATCGAAAAAATAATCGTCCGATTAATCGATTATCAAAATAATCGTTAGTTGCAGCCCTAGTCTTTACAAAGCTTGGAATCTCTATTTTTAAATAATGTAAATTATATCAAAAGCAAATATTCTCTGTTTAAGTAATCAGTATGAAAGCAACGACATGTTTAGTTTCTCAAACGCGTCCTAATTAACTCTAAGGTGACCACACCCACGCGCGCAAGAGCGATTGACATGCAAATGATCCACGTGAAGGAGCAGACCTGAAAACGCCCTCATCACCTCAAAACAAAGAATCAGCGACTTCAGTAGCCTACTCCTCTGCTTTATATCCAGTTTGAAAGACAGTGTTTATGCTGAAGTGCCAACTAGCCTCTCCCTATGGAGGATCCCTAAACCACTCTACAGATAAAGCGTTGTGGAATTTTTCGGTTCACGTACCTACCCAAAGTGATAAGATAAAATAAAATTCTGCATCAAAATTTATGGACAAGACAAGTAGTTTGTTTAGGCATGGTTTGTAACGAATTACAAACCTGCGCACATATATTCAAACGCACATAACTATAGAATCAATTCTTAATGCTCATGTGAACGCCATCAGCGTCTATCACAGGTTCACGTTTAAAGTCTGTTTAGAGAGAACGGTGTTGTCTTAGCGGCCCCTAATTTAATAACAAAAGATCATTTAGACGGAAGTGAATCAATCAAAACTAACCTTAGCTGGAAAAAACATTTTTCAAGAACCACTATAAAACCAAACCAATCTCTGTTACCTTAAATTATATGTTTATCTCTGTAAATCTGCTTTGAAACAATCTACATTGTTAAAAGCGCTATATAAATGAGGATGACTTGACTTGACTTGCTGTGTTGTGCTGAGCACCTTTGATTTACCTCAGAAGAAATACAAGAACGTGATTTGTAGATGAGAAAGATTTTTAAGGTAAGACATCAACTAATAATGTTATTGTTGTATACACTTTACATTGCGCAACTAGTCAAACTGGTGCCAGACTAAAACGTACGTTATGAAATGAGATAGTAAAAACATGAAGCCTAATTCTAAATTTATATACATGTACACGACACGAGGATAATAAAACACAGCATGATATACAAGTATCTTATATGATTGGTTACTTTAATATGGTGAATATTATAATATTTAGAAAAGGGTTTACTGTTAAATACTGTGTTTCTGGATATCTGCTCAAACGTAGATATGTATATCTTCGTCCTAGCGTTTATCCCACGCAGGTGCAGGGTCCGCTTTTTGGCAGGCTACTCTCCATTTATTCCGGTCCGTAGTGTCCTCCGGGGTGACTTGCAGGTCCTTCATATCCTGCTTGATCCGGTCCATCCATCTCATCTTTGGGCGGCCACGTGGCCGGTTACCGGGTGGGTCAAGGAGCATAGCTGTCTTCGCCACTGAGTTCTCATGGCTGCGTGTTACATGGCCATACCAACGGAGACGGGCTTCGAGCATCTTCTCCGTAATCGGCGCTATTCCCATCCGCTTCCTGACGTCGATGTTCATGATGTTCTCTATTTTTAAATAATGTAAATTATATCAAAAGCAAATAGTCTCTGTTTAAGTAATCAGTATGAAAGCAACGACATGTTTAGTTTCTCAAACGCGTCCTAATTAACTAATTAACAGATAGAAGACAGCTACCTGACCTGTTGAAAAGAGATGGTATTCATCCCTCCTGGGATGGTGCTGCTCTTCTCTCTAGTAATTTGGCTCATAGTCTTAGAGACAAAACATGACAATCTGGGGCTCAGGTCAGGAAGCAGACAGACTGGCTAAACAGACCGTCTGCTAGCGGCCTCGCATCACCAAGGTCAGATAAATCCCATCACATAGAGCCTCTTTCACCTAGATATCATCATATAGAGACTGTGTCTGTTCCCCGAATTTGGAAATCCAAAAAACTTCCAAACCGATCTAAGGTTAAAAATGTGATTGATATTCAACAAATAAAAAATAGATATAATACAGATGAACAAACGATAAAGCTTGGGTTGCTGAATATCCGATCCCTTAATTCAAAAGCGCTCATAGTTAATGATAAGATTTCAGATTATAACCTAGATGTGCTGTCTATGACAGAAACCTGGCTAAAACCAAACGATTACATTACTTTAAATGAGTCCACCCCACATGATTACTGTTATAAACATGAACCTCGCCTGAAAGGCAAGGAAGAGGTGTTGCTGTAATTTATAGTAATATTTTCAAAACCACTAAAAAATCTAGTTTTAAATATACTTATGATGAAGTGTTGCTGCTTAATGTAAAAATATATAATGTAAACGATAAATCAAGTTTGAGAATTCTGCTGGCAACTGTATACAGGCCACCAGGGCACCATAAAGATTTTAATCAAAGAATTTGCTGACTTTCTATCAGAATTAGTATTGACTGCAGATAAAGTACTAATTGTTGGTGATTTTAATATACATGTAGATAATGAAAAAGATGCAATGGGATTGGCATTTAAAGATATTCTTAACTCTATTGGAGTTAGACAACACGTGTCAGGACCTACTCATTGTCGTAATCATACTCTAGATCTAATATTATCACATGGAATCAATTTTGTGGGGCTGGTCCGAATACCATTTTTTGAGCTTCGAAGCTTCGGTAGTAATGAACATCGAATATTCGAAGCTTCGGAATCTCTATAGCCTATGTCTGTCTGTCCGTTGCATTTTGATTATTTCGAGAACCGTTCATCCAAACGACTTCACAAGGGAGTGCAGTGTCGTATTTGGTGCATTATAGATGGACAGGCGAGACACGACACGTTCAGAATTAATAAACTTGTAATAAACTACAGAACAGCGCGAGCCGGATGCGCGCGCGCCTCACGCGAGCAGAGCTTATATGCTCCGAGAATGGACACTGCACTAGTGATATAAAACACACACAGGTCTGTTAACTTAAGCAATATTTTTAACAAGGTAGTCTAATATTTTTCTCACTAACAAATTACTGACAAAGTAGGGTAGATTTAAATAAAGAAGCGGCGCGCCTCACGCATGCAGGGCTTATATGCTCCGAGAACGGACACTGCGCTAGTGATATAACACACACACACACACACAGACACACACACATACACAGACACACACACACACAGGTCTTTTAACTTAAGCAGTATTTTTAATAAGGTAGTCTAATATTTTTCCCACAAACAAATTACTGACAAAGTAGGGTACATTTAAATAAAGAAGCGGTGCGCCTCACGCATGCAGGGCATATATGCTCCGAAAACGGGCACTGCGCTAGTGATATAAAACACACACACACACGTCTTTTAACTTAAGCAATACTTTTAATAAGGTAGTCTTATAATATTTTTCTCACTGACAAAGTAGGGTAGATTTAAATAAATAAAAACAAAATTTAAATAAATAAAAACGAAATTTAAATATAGAAAAAACTAAATTTAAATAAAGAAAAACGAAATTTAAATTAAGAAAAACGAAAAATAAACGTGACGTCCCAGTAAAATCTCAAAGTCTCCTATATTTAGCTGTAGATTAATTTAGGTTGATAAGGGTAAAAAGGATAATACATTTTGTTTCTATTATTCTATGTTCCACAATGTCAAAGCAACGCAGCTTAACCCAAAATACAAGCTCATGCATACACTTCTGTCCATACAAACTCCGCTGTTCTGCGCTCTAGTCAGAAAATACTCCCGTTGCAGGAACACATTTAGTAGTCCAAGAAGAAGCAAATATATTTATTAAGTAGATATAACGAAGTTATATGTTAAGTATTATATTTCACCAGATTTTATAGTGTAAAACATATTCAAGCACGAATGAGAACCGTTTCGAGGGGGATGCCAGGTGTGCAAAAAGAAAAAAATAGAATATTCGAATGTCACATTTTCAAATCGAATACCAACAAACCGAACGAATATTCGAATATCCGGGTCCAGCCCTACAATGTTGATGCTGTTTAAATTCTGCAGCAGAGCGACGACATCTCAGATCATTATCTAGTCTCATGTAAATTACATTTAGCCAAGGCTGCAAAGCCAACTCTGTGTTACAAGTATGTTAGACCTATCACTTCTGCCACTAAAGATTGCTTTATCAATAATCTTCCTAATCAGTTTCATCATCTCAGCATCCCAGATAGCTTAGAAGAACTTGATATTGCAACAGAAACTTTTAACTCTCTCCTTTCCAGCACTTTAGACACAGTTGCTCCGTTGCGCTTAAAGAAGATTAAAGAAAATAATCCAACGCCGTGGTACAACGAGCACACCCGGGCCCTTAAGAGAGCAGCCAGAAAAATGGAGCGCAACTGGAAGAAAACAAAACTAGAGGTATTTCGGATTTCATGGAGGGAGAGCTCGATTGCTTACAGAGAGGCTTTAAAAGCTGCTAGATCTGCTTATTTTTCAACACTATTAGAAGAAAATAAACATAATCCTAGGCATTTATTTGAAAAAGTGGCTACACTAACGAAAAAGAAAGCTTCAAGCCCAGACATTTCCAAGAAACACAGCAGTACTGACTTTATGAACTTCTTCACTTATAAGATTGATAATATTAGGGACAAAATTATAACTATGCAACCGTCTACTACAGCATCTCATCAGGGAGTGCATTATAGTCTCCCTGAGGTAAAATTTGATTCATTCATTGCCATAGGAGAGGAAGAATTTTGCAAACTCGTTAATTCATCTAAATCGACAACATGTATGTTAGACCCTATACCGACTAAACTATTGAAAGAGATGCTTCCAGAAGTCATAGATCCTCTTCTTAACATCATTAATTCGTCTTTGTCTCTAGGATACGTACCAAAAACCTTTAAGCTGGCTATGATTAAACCGCTTGTTAAAAAAACGCAACTTGATCCTATAGAATTAGTCAATTACAGGCCGATCTCAAATCTACCTTTTCTATCAAGGATATTAGAAATAGCAGTATCCTCAAAACTGTGTTCCTTTCTTGAAGAAAATGATATCTGCGAGGATTTCCAGTCAGGATTTAGACCGCACCATAGCACTGAGACAGCTCTCATTAGAGCCACAAATGATTTGCTCTTATCATCCGATCGTGGTTGTATCTCTCTATTAGTGTTACTTGATCTAAGTGCTGCATTTGACACCATTGACCACAACATTCTCTTAAATAGACTAGAAAACTATGTTGGCATTAGTGGAATTGCATTAGCATGGTTTAAATCATATTTATCTGACCGCTATCAGTTTGTAGCAGTAAATGAAGAGGTCTTATCGATCACAAGTTCAGTATGGCATACCACAAGGCTCAGTACTAGGACAGCTGCTGTTCACTCTGTACATGCTACCTTTAGGACATATCATTAGGAAACATGGAATTAGCTTTCACTGTTATGCTGATGATACTCAGCTCTATATTTCTTCCAAACCTAACGAAACTCACCAATTCACAAAATTATCGGAATGCATAGTTGATATCAAATATTGGATGACTAGTAATTTCCTTCTACTAAATTCTGAGAAAATTTTATGAGATTCTAATTATTGGACAAAAAACTTCCACAAGTAATAACCTAGAATACCGTCTAACACTTGATGGCTGCTCTGTTAAGTCTTCGTCATTAGTTAGGAACCTGGGTGTGCTCTTTGATACCAATCTTTCATTTGAAAGTCACGTGTCTAGTGTCTGTAAAACCGCATTTTTCCATCTTAAAAATATATCTAAATTACGTCATATGCTCTCATTGACAAATGCGGAACAACTAGTTCATGCGTTCATGACATCAAGGCTAGATTATTGTAATGCTCTACTGGGTGGTTGCCCTACACGCTTAATAAACAAACTACAGCTAGTTCAAAACGCAGCCGCTAGAGTTCTTACCAGAACCAGGAAGAACGACCATATTAGCCCGGTTGTGTCAACACTGCATTGGCTCCCTATTAAACATCGTAGAAATTTTTAAATATTGCTGATTACTTACAAAGCACTAAATGGTTTAGCTCCCCAGTACTTGAGCGAGCTCTTAACGCATTATAGTCCTTCATGTCTATTGCGATCTCAAAGCTCCGGCCAGATGATAATACCTAGAATATCTAAATCAACTGCTGGCGGTAGATCCTTTTCCTATTTAGCACCAAAACTTTGGAACAATCTTCCTAACATTGTCCGGGAAGCAGACACAGTCTGTCAGTTCAAAGCTAGACTAAAAACACATCTCTTTGAACTAGCATTCACATAACACTCTATAGACTTCTATAATTCAATATTAGGCTGCTTAGATTAGGTCAGCCGGAACTGGGAACACTTCCCTTAAATCCTGATGTACTCGTTACATCATAAGAAAAATGGCATCTACGCTAATTTTAGTGTCTTTGTTTATCCCGAGGTTTTCCCGCAGCCTGCCGGATACAGGCCGTTTCCAGATCTGGCGAATGACTTTCGCCTGGACCTGATGACAATGCAGTGCTGAAGTGCCAACTAGCCTCTCCCTATGGAGGATCCCTATACCACTCTACAGATAAAGCGTTGTGGAATTTTTCGGTTCGCGTACCTACCCAAAGTGATAAGATAAAATAAAATTTTAAAAGACAAGTAGTTTGATTAGGCATGGTTTGTAAGGAATTACAAACCTGCGCACATATATTCAAACGCACATAACTATAGAATCAATTCTTAATGCGCATGTGAACGCCATCAGCGTCTATCACAGGTTCACGTTTAAAGTCTGTTTAGAGAGAACGGTGTCGTCTTAGAGGCCCCTAATTTAATAACAAATGATCATTTAGACGGAAGTGAATCAATCAAAACTAACTTTAGCTGGAAAAAACATTTTTCAAGAACCACTATAAAACCAAACCAATCTCTGTTACCTTAAATTATATGTTTATCTCTGTAAAGCTGCTTTGAAACAATCTACATTGTTAAAAGCGCTATATTAATGAGGATGACTTGACTTGACTTGACTGTAGGCTACACAGATGCCTATAAGGCACAACCAACCTGGTGTTCATTTTATGTGAAGGGCTGCATAAAATAGCAATAACAATAGCCTATACCAGGCGGCCTATAAATCGTTAAAAATGAACACTTCTGAAACACTACACTAGAGAAAAATGTATAGATCATATGTTACTTCAAATGTTTCCATTCGTTATGACGTTATGAAATGAGATTGCCTATTGTTTGGCGTGTTTTGCTTTACAAACGCACAGCACGACTGACTGAAACTCACAGCACGTGTAGAGAACATTTACTGAAGCGATTGAGCCGCTCCAAACCATGAAACATTATTGTTACCACATATACATATCTACGTTTGAGCAGATACCCACAAACACAGTATTTATCAGTAAACACTTTCCTAAACATTATATTCACCATATTAGAGTAAACACTCATAAGATACTTCTATATCATGCTGTGTTTTATTATCCTTGTGTCGTGTACATGTATATAAATTTAAAATTAGGTTTCATGTTTTTTCTCCAATCTCATTTCACAACTTACGTTTTAGTCTGGCACCAGTTTGACTAGTTGCACAATGTAAAATGTATAACAATAACATTATGAGTGGATGTCTTAGCTTAAAAATCTTTCTCATCTTCAAATCGCGAAAAATAATTATATTTCCTCTGAGGTAAATTCAAGGTGCTCAGCACAACACAGCACAAACACAGTCTTCTAAACTCGATGTAAAGCAGAGGAGTAGGCTAATGAAGTCCCTGATTCTTTGTTTTGGGGTGACGAGGGCGTTTTCAGGTCTGCTCCTTCACGTGGATCATTTGCATGTCAATCGCTCTTGCGCGTGGGTGTGGTCACATTAGAGTTAATTTGGACGCGTTTGAGAAACTATACATCTCGTTGCTATCATACTGATTACTTAAACAGAGAATATTTGCTTTTGATATAATTTACATCATTTAAAAATAGAGATTCCAAGCTTTGTAAAGACATACATTTTAAGTCTGTCCGACAAACATAAGCTGAGTTACAGATCATTTTCTGTCGCGTTTCAAAATGAACTTTACATTGGGAGAGACGGCAGAACGCGCATCATGTTTATTTTCTTTATTTCACGAAAAACACAAATTTTTGTTTTTATCATGAGTGTACACAATAAAAGAAGACATTTGACAGTTTTGAATATATCGCCCGCGATACCGCCGACCCCAGAGGGTTAATGGCAAAGGTGTAAATTCACTCTATATAGCACAAACAGGGCTACCATAATATGTGAGCAAGATGTATGTACATGTTTGTATTTTTGAGAGAATATTGTTTATGCATGGTTATTGAAAAAACTAAAACTTAAAATTTCTGAAATAAGGCCACAAAACACATACTAAATATGTGTCCACAAGACTTTTGACTAATGGATGTTTTCGCCTAGGATTTTTGCTTCAAAATGATCTGAAAATCATCCTGCCAAATCATTCACATAAAACAATACATTGATTTAAATTTAGTAAAACACTTTTTGTTTGGAAAGGCAATAAGCGAAATGGGCGTGACTCATGTATAATGGTCTGATTTACACCTGTGAAGACAAAAGACCTGCTTAATTAGCCTGCATAATGAGCTTTTCACAGGTGTGTCACTAAGCCACAAGAAAGAATACAAGGACACAAGAAAATAAATATATATATATACACAGGTCCTTCTCAAAAAATTAGCATATTGTGATAAAGTTCATTATTTTCCATAATGTAATGATAAAAATTAAACTTTCATATATTTTAGATTCATTGCACACCAACTGAAATATTTCAGGTCTTTTATTGTTTTAATACTGATGATTTTGGCATACAGCTCATGAAAACCCAAAATTCCTATCTCAAAAAATTAGCATATTTCATCCGACCAATAAAGTAAGTGTTTTTTTAATACAAAAAAAGTCAACCTTCAAATAATTATGTTCAGTTATGCACTCAATACTTGGTCGGGAATCCTTTTGCAGAAATGACTGCTTCAATGCGGCGTGGCATGGAAGCAATCAGCCTGTGGCACTGCTGAGGTGTTATGGAGGCCCAGGATGCTTCGATAGCGGCCTTAAGCTAATCCAGAGTGTTGGGTCTTGCGTCTCTCAACTTTCTCTTCACAATATCCCACAGATTCTCTATGGGGTTCAGGTCAGGAGAGTTGGCAGGCCAATTGAGCACAGTAATACCATGGTCAGTAAACCATTTACCAGTGGTTTTGGCACTGTGAGCAGGTGCCAGGTCGTGCTTAAAAATTAAATCTTCATCTCCATAAAGCATTTCAGCAGATGGAAGCATGAAATGCCCCAAAATCTCCTGATAGCTAGCTGCATTGACCCTGCCCTTGATAAAACACAGTGGACCAACACCAGCAGCTGACATGGCATCCCAGACCATCACTGACTGTGGGTACTTGACACTGGACTTCAGGCATTTTGGCATTTCCTTCTCCCAAGTCTTCCTCCAGACTCTGGCACCTTGATTTCCGAATGACATGCACAATTTGCTTTCATCCGAAAAAAGTACTTTGGACCACTGAGCAACAGTCCAGTGCAGTGCAGTTCTCTGGGGCAGTCATGGCCTAATGGTAGCAGAGTTGGACTGGTGACCCAAAGGTTGCTGGTTCAATTCCAGTACCGGCAGGAATATGACTGAGGTGTCCTTGAGCAAGGCACCTAACCCCAATCGCTCCCCGGGCGCCACTCAAGGCTGCCCGCTGCTCCGGGTGTGTGTATCCACGTTTGCAGTGTGTGTGTTCACTACTCACTACTCTGCTCCTAATGTGTGTGCACTTACTTGGATGGGTTAAATGCAGAGGTCAAATTCCAAGTATGGGTTACCATACTTGGCCATCACGTGTCACTTTCACTTTTCACTTCTCTGTAGCCCAGGTCAGGCGCTTCTGCCGCTGTTTCTGGTTCAAAAGTGGCTTGACCTGGGGAATGCGGCACCTGTAGCCCATTTCCTGCACACGCCTGTGCACGGTTGCTCTGGATGTTTCTACTCCAGACTCAGTCCACTGCTTCCGCAGGTCCCCCAAGGTCTGGAATCGGTCCTTCTCCACAATCTTCCTCAGGGTCCGGTCACCTCTTCTCGTTGTGCAGCGTTTTTTGCCACACTTTTTCCTTCCCACAGACTTCCCACTGAGGTGCCTTGATACAGCACTCTGGGAATAGCCTATTTGTTCAGAAATGTCTTTCTGTGTCTTACCCTC
Organism: Siphateles boraxobius; assembly: GCF_051911475.1. Taxonomy (NCBI): domain Eukaryota; kingdom Metazoa; phylum Chordata; class Actinopteri; order Cypriniformes; family Leuciscidae; genus Siphateles; species Siphateles boraxobius. The sequence continues at coordinate 4,437,714 of NW_027508777.1, read as the reverse complement.
TTGCTTGAGGGTGTCAATGATGGCCTTCTGGACTGAAGTCAGGTCGGCAGTCTTACCCATGATTGTGGTTTTGAGTAATGAAACAGGCTGGGAGTTTTTAAAAGCCTCAGGAATCTTTTGCAGGTGTTTAGAGTTAATTAGTTGATTCAGGTGATTAGGTTAATAGCTCGTTTAGAGACCCTTTTCATGATATGCTAATTTTTTGAGATATGAATTTTGGGTTTTCATGAGCTGTATGCCAAAATCATCAGTATTAAAACAATAAAAGACCTGAAATATTTCAGTTGGTGTGCAATGAATCTAAAATATATGAAAGTTTAATTTTTATCATTACATTATGGAAAATAATTAACTTTATCACAATATGCAAATTTTTTGAGAAGGACCTGTACATACTACAAAATTGGTTCACAGTTTATCTAGAAAAAAATAGTATTTTTCCACTTGTATTTTTGCTTGCAAATTGTATAATATCCAAGGTGAACATTTCTAGTAATTGTGTAGTTAATTCTCATACTGTATTTTCAGGAAGTTTTGGATATGTATCCTCTCCCCAAATTTGTCACTAATAAAACACAATACAAATAATTTGAAGAGAAGGCTTATATTGACCTTTTAAGATTTTGTTTACATCTACCTTCTAAATATATTATTTGCTATTTTATTAAAAAGGTTACAATTATAGCAACAATTAAAATAACAATATTTCAAGTGTAATATTTCTTTGTAAAAACTAAAGTATACATTTTATCATACATATTTCTAAGTTAAGGATTCATTAGTTTGAATAAAGCCTACATTGGAACAAAACACTATAATTGTCACAGTGTTGGGTTTGTGTTCCCCAGGTGTCCACTAGATGTCCTCCTTCCCCACGGTGTCATCCACTTTATGAACTGCATTCCCCACATTCCTTGTCTGTACCCATCACTGCATCATTGCACTCAGCTGTTCCCCATCTTCATTGCACTCAGCTGTTCCCCATTTTCATTGTTAGTTCTGTGTTATATATACCTTGCCTGTTTAGTGTTTGTTACGGTGTCCTTGTTATTCATCACGTCACTTTTTGAGGTCTGTTCTGCTTTGTGCTAGTTTGTTTATAGTTTTATATTTTTGGATTGCTACGTTGGTTTTGACTCCTGCACGGACTGGATTTATGTATTTTGGATTACCTTAAAAAATAACTGCAAATTGGATCTCTCTGTTTCCCGTGTGTGCATCGTGACAATAATAGCATCCTAGTTGATGACTTTATTTTTGACAAAACAAACATAGCCTAATATATAACATTTGAGCAGAAATTGGTGAACAAAAGCTTATTCAATGTGGCAGTAGTCTATAGTTTACAGTAAACAGTTAATAACCTATCCAAAACTAGTCAACGAAATGTTGTCTTTCATATTTCATCTGTAACATAGGCATATAATTTGTTTTTTTTATGACAGCCTATATTAGGGCATATAAATATTAATTTGCAGTTTAATACGTTGCTAATACAAAGACATTTTAACGTTATTTCAACATATTTCAGTCGATTTTCACTCATCTCAGTAAAGCAATAAGGTTTGGTAAAAACTGTTCAGTTCATTCATGCACACACAGATGCGATTCATATTTAAACAGTCTTTTTGCGGTTTACATACACTATGATATCGCGATTAGAACAATAATAATAAAAAACGTACTTATCAGATGGATCCGTTGCTCCTCGAAATGAAAATAAACCAGCACATGTTCTGAGGTAAATGCATAATTATATGTAAATGCATAGATTACATAAACATCTAATTGAAAACTAAAATAAATATTCTCTATTTTAAAAGTACAAACTTAAATGATTATAAAGATATATTGCTTGTGCTTGTGTGAATAGTATTCACTGAGCTTTGTTTAAGTTTAGAGACGTGCACCAGAAAAAAATTTAACGGAGACAGAGAGGCAGAAAGCACACCCTGTTTATTTTCTTCATTTTACAAAAGCACACGGTTTTGATGTTAATGTGAGTGTACACAAAAAAAGAAGACCCTCTATAGTTTATAATGATGTATTGATTTTATTTATATGAAAAAAAATGACGGAGTATTTTAAGTCTGTGTTGCTGCTATGTTGAAAAAAAACAGCAAAACGCGCCGGCGTGTTTCTGGACCCCAGAGGGTTAAAGTGCAATCAGAAACAACAAGCCAAAAAGACAAGAGGACAGGCCCTGTCATTGAAAACAACGAAAATGTAACATCAAATAAAATGGGTGGATTGGGATTGGGGGGATGTGTAAAAAAACAAAAAAACGACTCGGTTACTAACGTAACCTCGGTTCCCTGAGAGGAGGGAACGAGTATTGCGTAAGTAGCTTACGCTATGGGAAAACTCATTTTCTCGAGAATATTGAAGTCTTTATGTAAAACGGATTGCAGCTGCACAGCAGACAGCAATGAGCGAAGGAGCTCGGTCATTGGCTGTGCTGCGGCAACTTGCTCGAACCAATGACGGGGCGACTCTGAATGCGCGACCAATGAGCGCGCCTCGCGCCCGCGCGCATCAGAGCCCGCCAAGATGGGCGTGGCCAAGAGCTATATATTGGGCGCCCCGTCATGAGAGTTCTTTAGGTTAAAACGACTGAAGCGAACTAACCAAGCACAAGCACGGCAGCTTACGCAATACTCATTCCCTCCTCTCAGGGAACCGAGGTTACGTTAGTAACCAAGTCGTTCCCTTTCGAGAGGTCTCTCCTATTGCGCAAGTAGCTTACGCTATATGGGAACACCATGTAAAACGCCGTGCGTGCCGAACTTCGCCTTATGATAGCCAGAGGCAGGTGCCTGAGCTAAAAAGCAAAGTTCTCATCCAACTAGCCGGCAGAGGCGAGCTTTATATGTGGGAAAAAGGTAAAGAGCGGCTAGAAGGCGCTCAGTGTGACACAAGCACATACATAATCTAGATACGAACTCATAGTTCTACTAGCATCATGCTGATAGTACATTGGAATGCAATGTCGGGACCTGTAGGTTGTAAAACCTGATAAATGTGGACGGTGAGGCCCAGCCTGCCGCCGCACAAATATCCTTGATCGGTATCCCGCTCGACCACGCCCAGGAAAAAGCCACACTCCTGGTGGAGTGTGCTTTGACTCCCCAGGGGCATTGAAGTCCCTTGGCTTCATAAGCCAGAGCTATAGCCTCAACTATCCAGTGAGAGATTCTCTGCTTTGAAACGGCGGAACCCTTCGTACTGCCACCAAACCATACAAACAGTTGTTCTGTCTGTCTGAATAGGGCAGAACGCTCCAAATACACTCTGAGAGCCCTAACGGGGCAGAGTAGGTTAGCGTCGTGTTCGTCTGCTGGAGACGATAGCGCAGTTAGGGAGATAACCTGTGCTCTGAAGGGAGTGGTGAGCACTTTAGGAATATACCCATGTTTTGGCCTAAGGACGACCCTGAAGTCGTTAGGTCCGAATTCCAAGCAGGCAGCGCTTGCCGAAAGCGCGTGCAGATCGCCCACTCTCTTGACCGAGGCGAGTGCCAGCAAGAGCGCAGTTGAGCGAGAGCTGCTTAAGGTGCACGGTTCGGAGTGGTTCGAACGGGGGCCCTTTAAGAGCGTCTAGGACAGTAGCTAGGTCCCAGATCGACACTGAGGGGGGGCGTGAAGGGTTCATCCTCCTAGCGCCCCTTAGGAAACGAATAATTAGGTCGTTTCTTCCCAATGGATGTTCCATCACAGGGTCGTGTGACGCTGTGATGGCCGCCACATATACTTTGAGCGTGTAGGGGGTGCGGCCCGCCTCAAGAAGCCCTTGTAAAAGAGCCGAGTACGTTCGTAATCTTGCATGTTTCAGGGTTCAGGCTCTCGCGTTACACCAGTCACTGAACACTTTCCATTTCTGGGCATATAAGCCTCTCGTGGAGGGCGCCCGCGCCTCAGCGATGGTTTTTAGCGCTCCACTCGTGAGGTTCCTGGGAACCCGTTGAGGGGCCATGCATGAAGGGCCCACAGATCGGGGCGGGGATGAAATATCATCCCGCTGGCCTGACTGAGGAGGTCTGGCCTCAGTGGAATCGGCCGTGGTGCAGATTGCATTTGCATCAATTCTGGAAACCATGTTTGGTTCTTCCAGAGTGGGGCTATCAGGAGCACTGCGTTTTTCTCCTCTCTGACCCGACTGATGACCTGCGGCAGCATCGCGATCGGGGGAAAAGCATATAAGGGGCGGCTCGGCCAGCTCTGGGCGAGCACGTCCGTCCTTTTCGTGAAGAAAAGAGAGCAGTGTGCATTCTCCTTGGAGGCGAAGAGGTCGACCTCCACCTTGCCAAAGATTTTCCATAACCACTGAATCGTCAGCGGGTTGAGAGCCCATTCTACTGGGAGAATCTTGTCTCTGGATAGCATGTCTGCCCCTTTGTTCAGCGCGCCTGGCACATGCGCTGCTCTCAGCGAGCGCAAGTTGTGCTGGGACCATAAGATGAGTCTCTTGGCCATTGAATGCATGGAGCTTGACCTGAGTCCACCCTGGCGATTTATGTACGACACTACCGTCATGTTGTCCGTTCGGACCAGGACGTGTTCGTTTTTTAGATGTGGAAGTAGGGCTCTGAGAGCCAAAGCGACCGCTTTCATCTCCATACAGTTTATGTGTAGGCGCTTCTCCGGGTTTGACCAAAAGCCGGAGACAGGCCTGCCCTAGTAAAGGGCCCCCCAACCGATTTTGGAGGCATCTGTTGTGATCATCTTTCTCCTTGTGTTCACACCCAGACTCACACCTGACTGGTACCACGCGGCGGCTTTCCAGTGCGTCAGGGCATTTATACAGCCGTGGTTCGCTCTGATTAAAAGGTGGCCCGAACGCCACGCGTGAGCAGGGACGCGGCTCTTGAGCCAGCGTTGGAGAGGACGCATATGCAACAATCCTAGCTGGAGTACGGCCGATACTGAGGCCATGAGACCCAGCATCCTCTAAAACCGCTTGACGGGGGCGCGCGTGCCCGCCCTGAATGATGTTGCAAGGCGCCGGATGGTGAGCACGCGCTCTGATGAGAGACGAGCTGTCATTTGTATCGAGTCTAGAACTATTCCCAGGAAAGAAATCTTCTGGCTGGGAGATAGTATACTTTTTGCTAAATTGATTCTTAGACCCAGGCATTCTAGATGGCTGATAATCCAAGATCTGTGTGTTATTAACTGACTCTCTGATTGTGCTAGGACCAGCCAATCGTCAAGATAATTCAGTATTCGCACTCCCCTTCGTCTCAAGGGGGAAAGTGCTGAATCCATACATTTCGTGAATGTACGGGGAGCCAGGGACAGACCGAACGGAAGTACTGTGTACTGGTAAGACTGTCCCTCGAAAGCAAATCTCAGAAAAGGCCTGTGATGAGGCGCTATTGGAATGTGAAAGTAAGCATCTTTCAGATCCACTGAGAGAAACCAATCTCCTGGGCATACTTGCGCGAGGATATGTTTGGTTGTTAACATTCTGAACGAGCGAATCATTACTGCTTTGTTCAGGTGTCTGAGATCTAGGATGGGGCGGAGACCGCCATCCTTTTTCGGGACGAGAAAATAGCGGCTGTAAAAACCTGCCCCGCTCATAGAGGGGGAAACAGTTTCCACAGCGCCCTTTTCTATTAATTTGCGCACCTCGGTGCGTAGAACATGCGAACACTCCTTTCTCACTTTCGTCTCGACCACAGTCATAAAACGTGGTGGTCTGCGAGCGAACTGGAGCGAGTATCCGTGCTTTATTATATTCAACACCTATTTTGGCATATCTGGAATGTTTTGCCATGCCGCTGCGTGTACAGATATGGGCTGAATACAGGCTAGGGGCGGGCCGCTATGACGTAGGGACCCGGCCAGCGAATCGCTGGAGCTCGTAGCTCTCAGAGGCGCGGGCGCGCGCTGAGCAGCTGAGTGAATGGGCGTGTGTTTGATTACAACAGCGCGCGCTATGTCTGTAAGACTCGCAGCCTGAGCTGGGGTTGTGTTTGACACTGTAGGGACAGTGTTTATAAGTGGGGGTGCATAGACAGTGGTAGGCACACGCGTCATTTTTATAATGTTTCCCGCTTTTACTGGGGATGAATTCATAACTGTGTGAACAGTGCTTGTGTGTAGTGGTGCGTACATGACCGTAGGCACGTGATCTACATTCATGGGGCGTGCAGCCTTAGCTGGGAATGAATTTGGCACCGTTTTGACAGTATCTGGGAATGCACACTTTGTGGACATGTGAACCCTTAGTGACACAGACAGAAAAAGACTCTTTTTGTGTTTTCTGTGTGTCGCCGTAAAAAAGGCGTTTGTTTGCAGGTGAGCGAGCTCTGTGACTGGCCCATTGACTGCTGTATAGACATTTTCAGCCACCTGTAAGGGGACTGGGTAATGTTTGAGATTTTGCAGAGAGAGTGGTCCGGCTTTTGCGAGACACGCACTCTCTCTTCTCATTCCTGTGGCTAGGAAGGCTTTCGAGGCTCAGGGTTCAGCACGATCTTGGGCCGAGGACCCCGTCGCTCAGGAGGCGGCTTGCGGTTGTGGGAGCGCGAGCGGCGTCGAGCGTCAGTCTGAGGCGCGGGCTGAGAGGCGGTGGGGGCTGCTCTAGCCCGCTGCGGCTGTGGCGGCCTCTGTCTGCTCTGCGATGAGCTGGAGCGTTTAGGCAGAAGATGGCGCATAGCTTGTGAAGCGTTCTGGGCCTCAGTGAAGCGTTCGGCGAAACCTTTAACTGCCGGTCCAAACAGCCCGCTGGTGGAGATAGGCGCGTCGAGAAACGGGGCTTTATCCGCGTCTTTCATCTCCGTTAAAGTCAGCCACAAATGGCGCTCGAGAACAGTCAAATTAGCCATGGCGCGGCCAATAGACTGGGCGGTGGTCTTCGTGGCTCGCAGGGCTATGTCAGTCGCGCTGCGTAGGTCCTTGAAGGCTTCGGGTTCGGGGCCAGACTCGTCCAGGGAGCGGAGAAGATTGGCTTGGAACACTTGGAGTACCGTCATTGAGTGAAGCGCTGACGCAGCTTGGCCGGTGGCGGCGTAGGCGCGACCAGCGAGAGCCGAAGTAGTGCGGCAGGGCTTCGAGGGGTGGGAATTCTTGGCTTTCCATCCGGTGGTGGAGGGCGGGCAGAGATGATTGGCCACGGCCTCCTCGAGGGGCGGCGTTCCCTCGTAGCCTCTTTCCTTCGCGCCGTCCACAGAGGAGAGAGACGAAGAAAAAGAAGGCTTCAGACGCACAGAGTGGGGGCCTTTCCATGACTTGGTGAGTTCGTCGTGAACTTCCGGGAAGAAAGGAGAAGGCCTTTGCCGAGGGGCCTGCTGGCGCCCCTGCAGAAACCACTCGTCCAGTCGGCTTCGGGTTGGTTCTTCGGGAGAAGACCAATCGAGCCCGAGGTCCTCCACGGCCTTCGAGAGGATGCGGACAATCTCTGCATCCATAGAGGAGCCCCCACTCGTGTTGGTTAGCGTCGACGGGGCGGGGTCGAAAGTGGAGCCCGGCCAGTCGTCAGATGCAGCGTCGATGGACAAAGAGTCATCTACTCCCCCGTCGTCCTCGGATGCGCCGAAAGTCACAAGGCCCACCGCTCTGCTAGAGGGGTGTGGGTCCGGCTGAGTGAACTGAACCGGCGGTGGGGAAGACAAGAGCGGCGGTGAAGCAGATGTAAATACTTGCGTGTAGCGCGCCGGATGGCTCAGTAGGATGGCGTTCGAAGGCGGCTGAAGATGCCGACGTCCTCGTAGCAATCCCGCTGGTATGCTTTTCCAAGGCGGCGAAGGCTTTCAATAATCCGGAGGATCCAGCGAAGAAGGTGTTCGCTGAAGGAGATTAAATCTAAAGAACTCTCATGACGGGGCGCCCAATATATAGCTCTTGGCCACGCCCATCTTGGCGGGCTCTGACACACGCGGGCGCGAGGCGCGCTCATTGGTCGCGCATTCAGAGTCGCCCCGTCATTGATTTGAGCAAGTTGCCGCAGTACAGCCAATGACCGAGCTCCTTCGCTCATTGCTGTCTGCTGTGCAGCTGCAATGCGTTTTACATAAAGACTTCAATATTCTCGAGAAAAGGAGTTTTCCCATAGCGTAAGCTACTTACGCAATAGGAGAGACCTCTCGAAAGGGAACTTGCATCAAATTATTTGGTAACTAAACATAATTTTAATACGTTTACTGGTATGCTACTGTTTTTATTATTGCTTAACACAAATTTCACAATTTCAACTTCAATTTGATTCTGATCTTGATTCAATATAAATTCCTGTGGATAAATAGGTGCAGTAGATACGTTAATGTGTTAATTGTTCTAAAAAAAAAAAAAAATCACCTAATGCTGTAAACATACAGAGAGCCCTGTCAGTTGGTATTATTAAAGGTTAAAACTAACTCAAATTAAATATATTGCATAGTTATACTATTTTAATGATATAGGTAAAAATATAATAATTGTGTAATATAGTTATCATATTTAGCAAAATACTCCTCTCTATAACAATTATTTTAAGTCCAACTAACATGCGTGCTATGGGTCATTAAAAGCCATCCTGAGGTAAATGTAACGTTACGTGACATGTTGTTCTCCCGCTGTTTTATGGACATCTTTCCGCGGTTGAAAAACACTGATCGATCGATTTTATTACATTTCGGTAAGTTGGTAGTAAAGAGTACCAGATGATCGGTTCACGTGCCGCTTGAACTGAGATCTGCCAGCGTTCTTTCACGTCACATTTACAAGCGCCAAAACGGTGTTTATTGTTTGAATTTCGTAATAAAATTGACAGAATCTGAGAGCTGAGAATCTGTTTTATATCGATAGTAAACTGCTCGGTCTTGTCTGTCGGTGTAAGTGTCCTCTTTGCTTCGTGATTTTTCTCTGCGTGAGAAAATGGATGTGTGGCGTTAGATCGCGTAAAAAGTGCGTCTCTCACAGTGAACTCGTGAGAGTTGGGAGCCCTGCAGATTCAGCTTGTAAATGTTTTCGGCGGGTGTGCTTCTGCTGCCGCGGTCTTGCTCATTTGCCATGTTGGTTGTGTATCTCTATCATGGCAAGCGCTGAGCCCGGTCGGAACTACGGGAGCCCAGATGGGTGCGTCGACGGTTGTTAAAGAGAAAACCGATTTTCATTTTAAAAAAATCGGCGTAAACTACACATTCGAGTTAATCGATAAAATCGATTTATCGCCCAGCCCTACGTCAACGCAATAGATTATGTTCATTTTGGGCTCATTATAATTATAATAATATGCTGTAAAAAATGATGTGCCATTTACAACGATCTGTGAATGTTTCATGAGCTGTATGATGTTTTGAAACATTGCAGTACATAGTACAAAAAAGTATTTTTTAGACTATGAAAAAAATAAAATTATATTTATCAGCAAATAACTCAGCAATAATTAGGAGTTTTTCAAATTGACTACCTTCACTGTAAAGTACAGACTCTATGCTTTCAAATGACACCTATATTGTGTTAATCAAGGCAATATTTTTTTTAAATATGTTAATGCGTATTTTCGCAGCTTGGCGGCGCCAGCGGGCGGTACACTCCTGTTTAGAGGGACTAGTCAGCTCTCGTTTAGAGTTGATCGACATGGTTAGATGCTTTAAAAAGCTGAGATTCTAAGGTTTAAAATGATACATATTTGTGTTATTCCACTTTTGAAAAAAAGCACGGATGGTTCCGGGAACATAGGAAAACACATTGCATCCCGGAAAGATGAGAGACATGTTTTTTTAGCCAAGTATGCATCACTTCGTGAGGTATATCTTGTGATAAATGCAATGATTATGTTGTGTTTGGGCTCTTTCTAATCGGGATAATCTGCTGTTAATAAAGCTGTTCGATTTTTCACAATCCATGCATGTTTCATGGATATATGAGCTGAAACGTCATGTCAAAAAAACATAGCATCACTGCTACTGCTAACTCAGTGGCGTGCCTGTGCAACTTCATGTGTTAGAAGTCCATGAGGAATATCTTTAGATCTGAGTGATGGATTATTTGGGCTCTTCTCTCTTTGAGTTTGGGCTCTTTTTAATCGTAACAATCTGTTGTAAATAATGATGTGCCATTTTTCACAATTTATGCATGCTTCGTTGAGTTATGAGTTAAAACGCGACATCAGTGCTCCATCTTTATACAAGGCTCTGTGTGCGCCCGTTGGTGTTTGTGTGTTACAACTCCATTAGTAATATCTTTAGATCTGAGTGATGGATTATGCTGAGTGTGGGCTCTTTGTAATCGCGAGAGTCTGCTGAAAATAATGTTGTGCAATTTTCTACGGTCTGTGCATGCTTCACGAAGTTATAAGCGAAAAACAAATGCGAGTGCTTCATTAGTATATACTTGCTAGGTGCGTCCGTGGTATTTTTTTGTGTTAGAACGCCATGAGGAATATCTTTAGATCTGATTAACGGAATATATTGAGTTTGGAGCTCTTTTTAATCTTGACCTCCTGCTGTAATAACGATGTGTCATTTTTCATGATTGATGTATGTTTCATGAAGATATGAGTGAAAAGGCCAAGTCTAAGCTACCTTGCTTGGCTACGTGCCTCTGTGGGGTTTTTTTGTGTTAGAACTCAACGATGAATATCTTTAGTTTTGAGTGACGGATTATGTTGAGTTTGGACTCATGTTAATCATACGAATCTGCTGTATATAATGATGTGTCATTCTCCACAATCGGAGCAAGTTTTATGAAGTTACAGGCCAAAATGTGTCCCTAATTAAGCATCCATTTATGACTTACAAATGTATCTCGATGGGCTTCTTGTACAAAACCTTGCTCAAGCTCAGAAAAAAGCCCAAAACAATTATGCTTGTTGTATTCTATTCATTGAGACCTTTCAAATGACATATGACACATGACTATCTGAGCTGTATGATGTTTTTGACATATTGCAGTGTGTAGTACAAAAAAGTACTTCATAAATTATGAAAACATTTTTTTCTATTTATCAGCAAATAATTCAGCACTACTTAGGAGTTTATCAAATTGGCTACATTCATTGTAAATTTCAGACTCTTATATTTCAAATGACACCTATTTTAAGTTGATCATGGTAATATTTTTGAAAAATATTATTATTATTATTTTTGAAGCTAGGTGGCGCCAGTGGGTGGTACACTCCGTTTTAGAGGGATTACTCAGCAATCTTTAGGAGTTGATTGAAGTGATTAGATGCATTGAAAAGATGAGATTCTAAGCTTTAAAATGATAGTTTTATTTACCTATTTTGTGGTGTACCTTTCAGTGGTTGCTTAGTAATTTGATTTTGATTTGTGTGTGTGTGCATTTGAGCGAGTCTTTTGTATTTTTTATTTATTTTTTCATATTCTCAAAATTTGCTGTTGCAGTCTTACCAGTCAATTTCTCTCTTTCTTTGTGTGTGTGTGTGTGTGTGTGTGTGTGTGTGTGTGTGTGTGTGTGTGTGTGTGTGTGTGTGTGTGTGTGTGTGTGTGTGTGTGTGTGTGTGTGTGTGTGTGTGTGTGTGTGTGTGCATTTGAGCGAGAGTTTTTTTATTTTTATTTATTGATTTTATTTTGCATATTCTAACAATTTGCTGTTGCAGTCTTGCCAGTTTATCTGTGTATGTGTGTGTGTGTTTGTGTGCGTGGGTGTGTGTGTGTGGGGGGGGGTTTGTCTTATTTGCACTCTTGATTTTTTAGAGTGTCACCCCTTCATTGGTGTACATTTTTTTCTGCGCAGTGGCTGATCTGTAGTTTGTACCAGCAAAAGTTTCTCTGAGTTTTCCTACTTTTTCATATTTCCCATTAATTTCCTATGTCGGTCATTTTTGACCGGGAGGAAGCTAAGTGTGACTATTTTTTTTTACAACCCTTTAACTAATCCAAATCATCTCCTTGATTTTTGTATGAAGTGATCACATACAACAAAAGTCACCAAGTTTCATCCCCCTCCGATGAAGCAAACATTTTTAAAAATTAAAAACGTAAATGGTTTCGGTCATTTTCGGACGAAGAAGCCCAGTACAAAATTAGTTGTTCCAATTTAGCAGACTTTAAGTATACCAATTTAGTATACTAAAAGTACAATTGCGTGATATTTACATTAAGTACATAAATATGTTAATGTATTTGTAGTATACTTTGCACAAAATAAATGTATTTTAAATACATTTTTGTAGATTTATTTTTCACTAGGGTAGACATGTCAAGTCAATTTAATTAGCCTCAGGTAGACTAAATCAAAGTGTAAAGAAGTTCTCAAATGTCCAAAGATCCAGAGTTTTGATCAGTTTTGCCTTTTTTAATAAATTTGCTTAAATATACTTTACTATACTACAGTGTTAATTTCGTTAACGAAAACTATGACGAAAAATGTTCGTTGACGACCTTTTTTCCCCTGACTAAGACAAGACGATGAGAGACGCCACCCACGTCATTAAACGATAACTGTGACTATCAACACATGCAATATCGTTGTCGAAAAAAGACGAGACTGATCGGTTAAAACAAAAACAAGACTTTACCAAAACCACTTGTTTTTGTCGAATAAAGGAGAAGACAACACATTACAGACTGTGTTTGCAAGCGTTCATGCTTACGGTTGCCATATTTCAATAATTTAATCCCCAGTTAAAATTTTCTGTTTAAATAACACGTTTTCTACCCGGTCTTTTCAATGGTATCTGGCAACCATGCGCGCGTGCTCTCTCTACATGCTGAAGAAGCGCGGATGATCTGAAAAAACAGAGTTCAGCGATCTTCATTTGAGATTTTCTACTTAAATTAAAGTGTCAATCAGTCTGTCTTTTTTCTGTCACTAGCCGCTTGCGCTGTTTGTGAGACTAAATCTGCGGTCAAAATTCAGGCTGATATCCAGCAGTGTTTTTAATGTAATCATATTAGCCCTATACGAGCAAGAATGCAATGTTTCCCGAATATCCACACGATTTCAAATGTGACATTGATTTTATACAACAGTTCAACAAACAAAAGGGTAACATTAAGTGATGTAGGCCTACTACATTTAAAACTGTATTGTCAGTAGGCAATATTGCTCTATTCTGTATTGAATAGAAGCTGTATTCTGTATTGTATTGCTCTATTCTGCAACAAACGCCACAGCAGAACTGCAGCACACAGCAGTGATTCGTGAACAAATCTGTGGCTTTGAACGAATCGTGAGATTCAATGATCCGTTCATAAGTACAGCAACTTGCTTCGTTACTGAATGAATGAATGGCTCGATGACTCCCTCATAAACTATAGACAGACTTACCGCCACCTAGTGGCCATTTTAATTTAGTATTTAAAAGTATAACTTCGTTTTTACCATCATTGCATTTTTATTGAACATTGTTTTATTTAAATCATTATTTATTTTATAAAGGTATTTATAAAGGTAAAAAATAAAAAGAGGGCAAATAATGTCCCTTAATGGAAAAGGTGTGACAGCAGTCTAAGTGGAAGAGGGGTTACGGCACTCTAAAAAATTGAAGAACCACTGAACTAAGGAAAATGGATATGTAGAATTGCACAAGTGCTACTCCTAGAGTGCAATGTCAATACAGCCTGTTACCTTGATTCAAATTTCTCATAAGCTTAATGAACTGGCCTAGAGAGAAAAATTGTTATGACATTTTTTGTCTAAAGACTAGGCTACATATGCCAAAATTTGGTAACTGCAATTTGACTAAAAGTAATGACAAAGTTGACAAAAAATGCAATGACTTTGTCAACTAAAACTAGACTAAAACTATGAAAGACAAAATGACTAAAATGTGACTAAGACCAATAAGCATTTTCGTCTGAAGATGAAAACTAAGACTAAATCAAAAATTGCTGCCAAAATTAACACTGCTATACTAAGTGATGGAGTGTTGATTGATCTGAAAACAAAGTATTTCAACATAAGGCTTTAAAATAACAAAAAGTGGGGAAAAATAAAAATCTGATACTTTCAGAAATACTTTCTGAATACCCTGCATATGTAAATTAGTGATTTTAAACATTAGTGATTTTAACATTAAGGTGAATATTTTATGACAAAATTAAAAGTTGTACTTATTCACCAATCAATGGTGAGTGTACAAATGTGACGCTTTGAAAATTCACAAGTCTTGTCATATTTGTTTTGATATTTGGAGAAGAGTGTGATTGAAGAGTGTTTCAAATGTTTCTGAAGAGTTTCTGTCTTTCATATCTGGAGCTTTTCTCTACTGTCTTTAGTAACTTGTCTTGTAAGACTCTTGGATTTAATGCAATATCAGAATAAAAATCTCTAAATGCTACCTTATATATTAATATAGTAGAATTTTAACATTAGCATTTAATATAGTATTAACCTACACATTAGTTCTTACATGCTGATAACTTAAGAGTGTAAATGTCATATCCAGATGGTGTTAGTAAAGGATTACTCACGCTGAACATACCATTTCATTGGCATAGACTTCATGTCGGTCAACAGTGTCTCTGGTCAGTGTTTCTTTATAATCTTGTCTTCTCTTGCGTAATCTGAAGAAACAGCATACTAGATATTTCCAACAAGTTTAAAGGGGTGGTTTACTGATTTTTTTCTTTGCATGATTGCGTTTATTGGGTGCAGTTTAACATGTCTTTGTGTGTGTTTTTTCTTTAAAAGCCTTATTTTTCATACATTTCACCTTTATTGTAAGCCGCTTTCTCCTCTGTCATTTGAACGACCGGTTGACTTCCTGATTCTATGAAACCACTCCCTCAGAAACAGGCAATGGGCTCAGATTGGTTAGTTGGGCCGGTGTGTTGTAATTGGCTAAACTGCGTAGTGCACGTAGTCTGGAAACTTCACGCCCATTACCTTTACGGGCGAAAGATGCATGTGCTCTGGTCAAATGTAAATAATGGTGTCACCGCCGTATCAGTTTGAGCCAGAATCAGACCCAGAAAGCGGCAATGAAGAGGGTCAAGCAGAACCTCCCCACGGCTCTTACAAAACGTTTCTAAATGGTAAAAAAATTTATTATTATTATTCTCTTCTATTCCGTTCCATTCTATAAGATTATATTATTATATTATATTATTATTTTATTATATAAGAATTTCGATACGCTGTTACTTGAAAATGCTACTGCTGCTTGTTAGCTTTTGAGATACGGTAATACTGTTTTTTAAAGTTATTGTTTTATCGATATAATGAACAACCGTTTATCTATTCACAAAACTTAGTTTACACAGTGTATCGTTTTCTTTAGGTGTACACGTTTGTCTTATACACACAAAATAGCATCGAACTAACTGGCTACTGTAAACAAACAGCGTTGGCATTGGTTTGATCAAATCGAAAAATTACGTCATAAAGTATACATGGAAAATACATTTACAAAATTAGTAGGCCTACATAATTACAAATTCAGGTCCAAAATGTTTGTACGCGTTTGTCATAGACACACGAAATAGCATAACTAAGTGGCTACTAAAGCCAGCGCTGGCATTTGTTTACGTCCTTAATAAAAACTAAAACATTACGTCTGAAATTATACATGCAAATACAGGTCCTTCTCAAAAAATTAGCATATTGTGATAAAGTTCATTATTTTCCATAATGTAATGATAAAAATGAAACTTTTATATATTTTAGATTCATTGCACACCAACTGAAATATTTCAGGTCTTTTATTGTTTTAATACTGATGATTTTGGCATACAGCTCATGAAAACCCAAAATTCATATCTCAAAAAATTAGCATATCATGAAATGGGTCTCTAAATGAGCTATTAACCTAATCATCTGAATCAACTAATTAACTAAACACCTGCAAAAGATTCCTGAGGGTTTTAAAAACTCCCAGCATGTTTCATTTCTCAAAACCGCAATCATGGGTAAGACTGCCGACCTGACTGCTGTCCAGAAGGCCATCATTGACACCCTCAAGCAAGAGGGTAAGACACAGAAAGAAATTTCTGAACAAATAGGCTGTTCCCAGAGTGCTGTATCAAGGCACCTCAGTGGGAAGTCTGTGGGAAGGAAAAAGTGTGGCAAAAAACGCTGCACAACGAGAAGAGGTGACCGGACCCTGAGGAAGATTGTGGAGAAGGACCGATTCCAGACCTTGGGGGACCTGCGGAAGCAGTGGACTGAGTCTGGAGTA
Source organism: Siphateles boraxobius (assembly GCF_051911475.1). Taxonomy (NCBI): domain Eukaryota; kingdom Metazoa; phylum Chordata; class Actinopteri; order Cypriniformes; family Leuciscidae; genus Siphateles; species Siphateles boraxobius. The sequence goes on along the minus strand of NW_027508777.1, from coordinate 4,421,643 downwards.
GAAACATCCAGAGCCACCGTGCACAGGCGTGTGCAGGAAATGGGCTAGAGGTGCCGCATTCACCAGGTCAAGCCACTTTTGAACCAGAAACAGCGGCAGAAGCGCCTGACCTGGGCTACAGAGAAGCAGCACTGGACTGTTGCTCAGTGGTCCAAAGTACTTTTTTCAGATGAAAGCAAATTTTGCATGTCATTCGGAAATCAAGGTGCCAGAGTCTGGAGGGGGACTGGGGAGAAGGAAATGCCAAAATGAAGTCCAGTGTCAAGTACCCACAGTCAGTGATGGTCTGGGGTGCCATGTCAGCTGCTGGTGTTGGTCCACTGTGTTTTATCAAGGGCAGGGTCAATGCAGCTAGCTATCAGGAGATTTTGGAGCACTTCATGCTTCCATCTGCTGAAAAGCTTTATGGAGATAAAGATTTCATTTTTCAGCACGACCTGGCACTTGCTCACAGTGCCAAAACCACTGGTAAATGGTTTACTGACCATGGTATTACTGTGCTCAATTGGCCTGCCAACTGTCCTGACCTGAACCCCATAGAGAATCTGTGGGATATTGTGAAGAGAAAGTTGAGAGACGCAAGACCCAACACTCTGGATGAGCTTAAGGCTGCTATCGAAGCATCCTGGGCCTCCATAACACCTCAGCAGTGCCACAGGCTGATTGCCTCCATGCCACGCCGCATTGAAGCAGTCATTTCTGCAAAAGGATTCCCGACCAAGTATTGAGTGCATAACTGAACATAATTATTTGAAGGTTGACTTTTTTTTTTGTATTAAAAACACTTATTTTATTGGTCAGATGAAATATGCTAATTTTTTGAGATAGGAATTTTGGGTTTTCATGAGCTGTATGCCAAAATCATCAGTATTAAAACAATAAAAGACCTGAAATATTTCAGGAGGTGTGCAATGAATCTAAAATATATAAAAGTTTCATTTTTATCATTACATTATGGAAAATAATGAACTTTATCACAATATGCTAATTTTTTGAGAAGGACCTGTACATTTAAAATTATTAAGTCTTACCTACAGGTTGTGGCTCAACAAATGCTGCCTCTGGTTTTAAAGTTTGAACTGCTTCATGTTTTAGTAACAGTTTCTTGTTGAATCCGGCATTGAATTTGTGGACATTCTGGAAGCTGTCTTCCGTAAAATGCGCAGCACAGAGAGCTAAATTACTATTGTAATTTTCAGGAACATAATCAAACAAAAATTGTAGCCATTGTTGACAAACTACAGCGTCCATAGGAAGCCCGAACACAGAAGACCTGACAGCTGGGTGAAAATAACACACTTTCGACGGCATGGCTACTGCTCTCCACTATAACTCTTCCTCTTCGACAAAGCCGCAGAAATATGGCCATGCCCCCTTTTTTGCATATTCCAGAGGGAGGGTTGATTATGGGTTAGTTACGTATAAAACCCGGGAAGTATCTTTTTGTAGTCCCATTCAAGTCGTTTTTGTAGGCATTAAACTTCCTGATTTTTAAAAGACGATATCTCTGCTTACGTTGAACCTTCAGCGCAGCAACTTTGCAGATACTGTTCATGCACCAACAGCAACATTACACGCTATTTAAAATGAAAAAAGTGAAATCGCAATCAACCACCCCTTTAATCAAATCAAATTAAATTCAGCAGTAGATAGTTTGCAGTTTGAAATTCAGATTTCTTTTGGCTAGAAATTTGCAGTGTGCTGTTGTAAACATGCAAATAATATCATATGTCATTCTTCACGATTTGTTAATTCAGGTGATGCGGTCCTCTGGTCTGAAATTTGTATTTTTTTCATAGGAACTCTTAATTTTATAATGCATATAGCTCCAAAATTTGGACACTTAGAAGACTGAAAGCAGTGTAATTTTGACCTGCTAGACTAGGCTCAAATAAACTATAATTTTAGAGGGAACGACACCATGACCACACGTTAAAAGGTTGTATTTGTTAACATTAGTTAATGCACTGTGAACTAATATGAACAAACAATGAACAGCTATATTTTTATCAACTAACATTGACAAAGATTAATAAATACTGTAATAATGTATTGTTATTAGTTAACTAATGTTAACTAATAAACCTTATTGTAAAGTGTTACCATATTTATTTTTAGAAAAAGCACAAAAAAGCATGGAATTAAGAAATTAATATATTAACATAGGCCTACCGTATTGCCTAACATATTGCGCGCGATGCTACCTATGCTACACTGAAGTGTTTCCCAAACCTGTCCTGAAGGACCACCAACACTGCACGTTTTCTTTGTCTCCCTAATCAAACACACCTGATTCAATGAGCTGATGAGTTGAATCAGGTGTGTTTGATTAGGGAGACAAAGAAAACGTGCAGTGTTGGTGGTCCTTCAGGACAGGTTTGGGAAACACTGCAGTATAGCATAGGTACCATCGCGCGCAATATGTTAGGCAATACGGTAGGCCTATGTAGGCCTATGTTAATATATTAATTTCTTAATTAGTTGTTTGCCAGCAATGAAGATCTTTATTAGTTGAACATCTTCGTATGCTGTCTGTGAATGAATGATTCCACAGGACGATACATTCGATTTCATTTCATTCAGGTAAGTAAATTACAACCAAACAGATTATTACGACACGATAGCACGATCCATCTGCTGTCAAGATCTTGACCATGTATTGCAACCATGGTGTTGACAAGAGACAGGAATATGATGGCAGACATCGCGAACAATGTTTCCATGTGCAGTTTGTTAACGTTACACGTCATCTTTTTGTCAGTACTAATAAAGTTCACTAGCTAAACACTAAGTTAGCGTTAGCTAGTTCATGCTTACAGCTGTTAGCTAACAATGACTGTACCTAACGTTAGTTGTTTGCTGGTTCGACCAGCTTACAGGCATCTTTCACTGTATTTTACTGAACTCAGCACAGAGCAAACCCATCCCGTGACTTCACCGGTTATAATACTGCACCTTGGCGGCGCCCTTGCCACGAAAGATATAACGGAGTTTCTTTTATATGTTAACATTTGTCATGTTTCTTATATAATTTTTGATTATAGTGGAAATCCATCTTTTAAATCATGTAAACTTGACTGACTGCTTCATTTCCCCTTTAAGAGTTCATCATACGTGTATGAATTCATGAGTTTATAAGTGAATGAGTTTATAAGTTTATGAATTCATGAGTTCATAAGTGTACAAGTTTATGAGTATAGAGTTTATAAGTTTAAATGAGTAAGAGTTCAGAGTTTATTAATTTATGATTTTGAGTTCATAAGTGTATGAATTCATGAGTTTATAAGAGTACGAGTTTATGAGTTTAGATTTAATAAGTTTAAAAGAGTAAGAGTTCAGAGTTTATTAATTTATGAGTTTGAGTTCATAAGAGTTTGAATTCATGAGTTTATAAGTATTTATAAGAGTTTGCCAGGGTATTCTGGTTGGTTGCTATGATGTTGCTAGGTGGTTGCTAGGGTGTTCTGGGTGGTTGCTATGGTGTTTCTTGGCATTTGCTAGGGTGTTCTGGGTGGTTGCTATGGTGTTGCTAGGCGGTTGCCAGGGTATTCTGGTTGGTTGCTATGATGTTGCTAGGTGGTTGCTAGGGTGTTCTGGGTGGTTGCTATGGTGTTGCTAGGGTATTCTGTGTGTTGCTAGGCAGTTGCTATGGTGCTCTGGGTGGTGGCCCACATTTCATGGGCCGTCCTACACCATAGTAAGTCAATGGGGCAACTTTGGGCCGCTCCTGCCCCCCAGGGGTGCAACTTTTACCCCATTGTGTGGTATGTTCTTACAGAGCCTGTCAGCCTCTTCAAATGTGGTAAATTACACGTTTCTGCGACAGCCTCGTTCCGAGCTACGACTCGTCAAAGTTTGACGCAATGTTAAGTCTATGGGATTTTTCGGCCGGTTTTTCGCCCCTGGGGCAAACATCGTACCCCCGATCGCTTATAAAAGTCATAGCACACCATTCCCGAACAGGCCGCACGTTTTGACACCTCATTCATGGGTCTGTGACAAAAACTGCGGGAGGAGTAGCGCGTCAAAAAGTGGCCAGAAGAATAATAATAAGAAGAATAAGAATAACTAGAAAAATTGCATTTCCTGCGGAACATGCGTGTGAATGCTTAAAATGCAAGAAAGATAGATAGATTAGTTAGA